>NC_080071.1:81481867-81825367 GCF_949987535.1 Balaenoptera acutorostrata
GAAATGCAAATCAAAACCACAATGAGTTATCACTTCACACCTGTCAGAATGGCTACCATCAAAAAACAACAAATAATAAATGTTGGCAAGGATGTGGAGATAAGGGAACCCTAGTACACTGTTGGTGGGAATATACGTTGGTGCAGCCAGCCACTGTGGAAAAGAGCATGGAGGGTTCTCAAAAAACTAAAAATAGAACTACCATATGACCCAGCAATTCCACACCTGGGTATATATTTGACAAAAGTCAAAAACACCAATTGGAAAAGATATGTGCACCCCAATGTTCATAGTAGCACTATTTATGATAGCCAAGACATGGAAGCAACACAAGTGCCCATCAACAGAAGACTGGACTAAGAAGATGTGGTATAGATATCACAATGGAATATTACTCAGCCATAAAAATAATGTAATTCTGCCATCTGAAACAACATGGATGGACCTAGAGGGTATTATGCTTAGTGAAAGACAAATACTGTATGTTATCACTTATATGTAGAATCTAAAAAATAAAACAAATAAATGAAAGTAGCAAAACAGAAAGAGAATTACAGATATAAAGAACAGATTAGAGTCCCTCCTATCAGGAAGCCTGCACAAGCCTCTTAGATAGCCTCATCCACCAGAGGGCAGACAGCAGAAGCAAAAAGAACTACAATCCTGCAGCCTGTGGAATGAAAACCACGTTCACAGAAAGATAGACAAAATGAAAGGCAGACGACTATGTACCAGATGAAGGAACAAGATAAAATCCAAGAAAAACAAGTCAATGAAGTAGAGATAGGCAACCTTCCAGAAAAAGAATTCAGAATAATGATAGTGAAGATGATCCAGGACCTTGGGAAAAGAATGGAGTCAAAGATCGAGAAGATGCAAGAAATGTTTAACGAAGACCTAGAAGAATTAAAGAACAAATAAACAGAGATGAACAATACAATAACTGAAATGAAAAATACACTAGGAGGAATCAATGGCAGAATAACTGAGGCAGAAGAACAGATAAGTGACCTGGAAGACAGAATGGTGGAAATCACTGCTGCGGAACAGAATAAAGAAAAAAGAATGAAAAGAAATGAAGACAGCCTAAGAGACCTCGGGAACAACATTAAGTGCACCAACGTTCACATTATAGGGGCCCCAGAAGGAGAAGAGAGAGAGAAAGGACCCGAGAAAATATTTGAAGAGATTATAGGTGAAAACTTCCGTAACATGGGAAAGGAAATAACCACGCAAGTCCAGGAAGCGCAGAGAGCCCCAGGCAGGATAAACCCAAGGAGAAACATGCCGAGACACATAGTAATCAAATTTACAGGAATTAAAGACAATGAAAAATTATTAAAAGCAACAAAGGAAAAACAGCAAATAACATACAAGGGAACTCCCATAAGGTTAACAGCTGATTGCTCAGCAGAAACTCTACAAGCCAGAAAGGAGTGGCATGATACATTCAAAGTGATGAAAGGGAAGAAGCTACAACCAAGATTACTCTAGCCAGCAAGGATCTCATTCAGATTTGACGGAGAAATCAAAAGTTTTACAGACAAGCAAAAGCTAAGAGAATTCAGTACCACCAAATCAGCTCTACAACAAATGCTAAAGGAACTTCTCTAAGTGGGAAACACAAAAGAAGAAAAGGACTGACAAAAACAAACCCAAAACAATTAAGAAAATGATAATAGGAACACACATATCGATAACTACCTTAAATGTGAATGGATTAAATGCTCCAACCAAAAGACACAGGCTTGCTGAATGGATACAAAAACAAGACCCATATATATGCTGTCTACAAGACACCCACTTCAGACCTAGGGACACATACAGACTGAAAATGAGGGGATGGAAAAAGATATTCCATGCAAATGGAAATCTAAAGAAAGATGGAGTAGCAATACTCATACCAGTTAAAATAGACTTTAAAATAAAGAATGTTGCAAGAGACAAGGAAGAACACTACATAATTATCAAGGGATAAATCCAAGAAGAATATATAACAACTACAAATATATATGCACCCAACATAGGAGCACCTCAATACGTAAGGCAAATGCTAACAGCTATAAAAGAGGAAATCGCCAGTAACACAATAATAGCATGGGAATTTAAAACCTCATTTACACCAATGGAGAGATCATCCAGACAGAAAATTAATAAGGAAACACAAGCTTTAAATGACACAATATATCAGGTAGATTTAATTGATATTTATAAGACATTCCATCCGAAAACAGCAGATTACACTTTCTTCTCAAGTGCACACGGAATATTCTCCAGGATAGATCACATCCTGGAGTCACAAATCAAGCCTCAGTAAACTTGGGTCACAAGTCAAGCCTCAGTAATTTTAAGAAAACTGAAATCATATCAAGCATCTTTTCTGACCACAATGTTATGAGATTAGAAATAAATTACAGGGGGAAAAATGTAAAAAACACAAATACATAGAGGCTAAACAATACGTTACTAAATAACCAAGAGATCATTGCATAAATCAAAGAGGGAATCAAAAATACCTAGAGACAAATGACAAAGAAAACACGACGATCCAAAACCTATGGGATGCAGCAAAAGCAGTTCTAAGAGGGAAATTCAGAGCAATACAAGCCTACCTCAAGAAACAAGAAAAATCTCAAATAAACAATCTAACCGTACACCTAAAGGAACTAGAGAAAGAAGAACAAACAAAACCCAAAGTTAGTAGAAGGAAAGAAATCATGAAGATCAGAGCAGAAATAAATGAAATAGAAACAAAGAAAACAATAGCAAAGATCAATAAAACTAAAAGCTGGTTCTTTGAGAAGATAAAGTTGATAAACCTTTAGTCAGGCTCATCAAGAAAAAGAGGGAGAGGACTCAAATCAATAAAATTAGAAATGAAAAGGGAGAAGTTACAATGGACACCACAGAAATACAAAAGCATCATAAGAAAATACTACAAGCAACTCTGCCAATAAAATGGGCAACCTGGGAGAATTGAACAAATTCTTGGAAAGGTATAACCTTCCAAGACTGAACCAGGAAGAAATAGAAAATATGAACAGACCAATCACAAGTAATGAAATTGAAACTGTGATTAAAATCTTCCAACAAACAAACGTCTAGGACTGGATGGCTTCACAGGTGAATTCTATCAAACATTTAGAGAAGAGCTAACACCCAACCTTCTCAAACTCTTCCAAAAAATTGCAGAGGAAGAAACACTCCCAAATTTATTCTACGAAGCCACCATCACCGTGATACCAAAACCAGAAAAAGATATCACAAAAAAAGAAAATTACAGACCAATATCACTGATGAATATAGATGCAAAAGTCCTCAACAAAATACTAGCAAACAGAATCCAACAACACATTAAAAGATCATACACCATGATCAAGTGGGATTTATCCAAAGGATGCAAGAATTCTTCAATATATGCAAATCAATCAATGTGTTATACCATATTAACAAATTGAAGAATAAAATCCATATGATCATCTCAATAGATGGAGAAAAAGCTTCTGACAAACTCAACACCCGTTTATGATAAAAACTCCCCAGAAACTGGGCATAGAGGGAACCTACCTTGACATAATAAGGGCCATATATGACAAACCCACAGCAAACATCATTCTCAATGGTGCAAAACTGAAAGCATTTCCCCTAAGATCAGAAACAAGACTAGGATGTCCACTCTCACCACTATTATTCAACATAGTTTTGGAAGTTCTAGCCATGGCAACCAGAGAATACAAAGAAATAAAAGGAATACAAATTGGAAAAGGAGGAGTAAAATTGTCACTGTTTGCAGATGACATGATACTATATGTAGATAATCCTAAAGATGCCACCAGAAAACTACTAGAGCTAATCAATGAATTTGGTAAAGTTGCAGGATACAAAATTAATGCACAGAAATCTCTTGCATTCCTATACACTAACAACAAAAGATCAGAAACAGAAATTAAGGAAACAATCCCATTCACCACTGCAATAAAAAGAATAAAATACCTAGGAATAAACCTACCTAAGGAGGTAAAAGACCTGTACTCAGAAAACTAAAAAACACTGATGAAAGAAATCAAAGGTCACACAAACAGATGGAGAGATATACCATGTTCTTGCATTGGAAGAATCAATATCGTGAAAAGGACTATACCACCCAAAGCACTCTACAGATTCAATGCAATCTCTATCAAATTACCAATGGCATTTTTTACAGAACTAGAACAAAATATCTTAAAGTTTGTATTGAGACACAAAAGACTCTGAAAAGCCAAAGCAATCTTGAGGGAAAAAAACGGAGCTGGCAGAACCAGACTCCCTGACTTCAGACTATACTACAAAGCTATAGTAATCAAGACAGTATGGTAATGGCACAAAAACAGAAATATAGATCAACGGAATAGGATAGAAAGCCCAGAGATAAACCCATGTACCTATGGTCAACTAATCTATGACAAAGGAGGCAAGGATATACAATGGAAAAAACACAGTCTCTTCAATAAGTGGTGCTGGGAATACTGGACAGCTACATGTAAAAGAATGAAATTAGAGCACTCCCTAACACCATGCACAAAAATAAACCCCAAATGGATTAAAGACCTAAATGTAAGGCCAGACACTATCAAACTCTTAGAGGAAAACATGGGAAGAACACTCTTTGACATAAATCACAGCAAGATCTTTTTTGACCCACCTCCTAGAGTAATGGAAAGAAAAACAAAAATAAACAAATGGGACCTAATGAAACTTAAAAGCTTTTGCACAGCAAAGGAAACTATAAACAAGATGAAAAGACAACCCTCAGAATGGGAGAAAATATTTGCAAACGAATCAATGGACATAGGATTAATCTCCAAAATATATAAACAGCTCATGCAGGTCAATATTTTAAAAAAAACAACCCAATCAAAAGATGGGCAGAAGAACTAAATAGACATTTCTCCAAAGAAGACATACAGATGGCCAAGAGGCACATGAAAAGTGCTCAACATCACTAATTATTAGAGAAATGCAAATCAAAACTACAATGAGGTATCACCTCACACCAGTTAGAATGGGCATCATCAGAAAATCTACAAACAACAAATGCTGGAGAGGGTGTGGAGAAAGGGGAACCCTCTTGCACTGTTGCTGGGAATGGAAATTGATACAGCCACTATGGAGAACAGTATGGAGGTTCCTTAAAAAACTAAAAATAGAATTACCATATGACCCAGCAATCCCACTACTGGGCATATACCCTGAGAAAACCATAATTCAAAAAGACACATGTACCCCAATGTTCATTGCAGCACTATTTACAATAACCAAGTCATGGAAGCAACCTAAATGCCCATCAACAGACGACTGGATAAAGAAGATGTGGTACATATATACAATGGAATATTACTCAGCCATAAAAAGGAACAAAATCGGGTCATTTGTAGAGACGTGGATGGACCTAGAGACTGTCAAACAGAGTGAAGTCAGTCAGAAAGAGAAAAACAAGTATCGTATATTAACACATATATGTGGAACCTAGAAAAATGGTACCAATGAACCGGTTTGTAAGGCAGAAATAGAGACACAGATGTAGAGAACAAACGTATGGACACCAAGGGGGGAAAGCCGGGGGTGGGGGTGGTGGGGGTGGGATGAATTGGGAGATTGGGATTGACATGTATACACTGATGTGTATAAAACAGATAACTAATAAAAAATAAAATAAAATAAAACATACATTTTAAAGTGATTAAAAAAAAAAAAAAAGAACAGACTAGTGGTTACCAGTGGGGATGGGGAGGAAGCAGGACAGGGAATGGGATTGAAGGGTACAAACTACCATGTATGAAGTGGATAGGCTGCAGGAGTGTATTGTACAGCACAGGGAAATATACTCATTATTTTGTGTTGATTTTGAATGGAGTATAATCTATAAAAATGTTAAGTCGCTCTGTTGTACACCTGAACCTAACATGTTGTTGTAAATCAACTATATTTCAATTTTAAATATTAGAAAAATTTTTAAAAATTATTTGCTTTTTAAAAAATTCAATCTTCACAAAAACTCTGTAAGGCAGGTGTGATTATTGTCCCCATTTTTACAGAAAAGAAAATTGAACCCCAGAAAGATTCTGTTAGCTGTCCCAAGTCACACAGACTCTAATATTCATAAGCCTTTGTTGCATATCAAAACATTTAGAAATTTATTTTCCTGACTAGCTACAGCAGAGTTAAATAATAATTCAGTCTTGATTAATACTCGAGTTAATTAACATGGAGGAAAGTACATAATTTTTTTGTTAAAATCAAACCACATTCTCTTTCATTGCAAATATACCGAGTTTCTTGTACTCTAAAGGAAAACAAGAAAATAATCATTTACATATTGCATAACAAGCATCATCAAAATCCCCTGAATGGACTTCCCTGGTGGTGCAGTGGTTAAGAATCCACCTGTCAATGCAGGGGACACGGGTTCCATCCCTGGTCTGGGAAGATCCCACATGCCGCAGAGCAACAAAGCCCGTGAGCCACAACTACTGAGCCTGTGCTCTAGAGCCTGCGAGCCATAACTACTGAAGCCCACGCACCTAGAGCCGGTGCTCTGCAACGAGAGAAGCCACTGCAATGAGAAACCCATTCATCGCAACGAAGAGTAGCCCCCGCTCGCCACAATGAGAGAAAGTGTGTGCACAGCAACGAAGACCCAACGCAGCCAAAATAAATAAAATTAGTTAAAAAAACAAACAAACCCTGAATATAAAGGTCCCTGATCACTCAAAAGTACATTTAATGGTTCTCAAAGATTTAAACGTGCTGCTGTGAAAGGTATGGTGAGGCTTATTCTAAAGTATTATCTCTCAGAAATGGTTCCAGGAGAAATATAATTAAACCCCATTCATTAATCTGTGTTTCTCTTAACCGGTAAAATGATGAAAAGAAAGTTCATGATTCTGACATGAAGGAAATTATGTAGGTCAGATTGCTGTGGCCAAAGTGAAGTGGAGAGTTAGGACATGTGTGTCAATCAAGCTAGATCCTCAAATCATCTAGATAATAAGCACTTCAACACTTCACTCTGCTTGGTTTGGGGCAACCTAATCTCTCTGCAACTGACCTTACTTTATAACAGGCATCAGTGATAGCATCCTACATGTGTTCAATGCCAGTTTTCGAAAGAGGAATTTACAATTTCCTTTGGCTCTCTTCAGTTCAATCACTGACTCCCTAGAAACACTGACGTCATAAAATTAAGACAGAAAAGTCAGCACAGGCTGTAGGTGTGTGTGTGGGGGGGGGGCTACTCTTCGTTGCGCGCGGGACAGGGCAGGGAGAGGGAGGGAGAGAAAGGAGGTGGTAATAGCAGGTGAGGAAAAGTAGTTAAGTAGCTCAAGAAATACTGAGCTTTCCAAGCATTTAAGAACCTTACATATTTTTCTTCCTTCCCTTTTCTGTGTATTTTAGCAAACTTCCCCTTAGGCAACAGTCATAATTTAAAAATCTTTAGGAAATATACTTGTCTAGTTCCTCTTATGAGGATATTGTGAATTAAAAAAAAAAAAAATCAGACTCATCCCTGCTGGTTGAAGCTTCCCAAACTCTGCTGATTGTGCAAGCCCAAGATACGACATGGTCTCCGAGACCAGGGATAGACGGGTGCCCAGTAAGAGAACCATATCGACCCCTTCAGGGGAGTTCGGCTGAGCTCGGCCAGAGTAGGGGACCACTAGGCACGACAGGCTCCCTGACAGAGTTTCATCAAAGAGCACAGAAATTAAACAACAGCTTGAGTTCCCATGGAAATGAATGTCCCCTTTTTCTTCTAGGACCTCACAGTTCCCAACATAAAAAGTTTTTCTTTTAGTGAGGATGTTTGGCTGTAATAATGATGGGATTTTAAAGACATCTGCCACCAAGAATTTCAGAATTTTAGATATATATAGTACTTAGCATTATTTTCTCCTTGAATATAATTTATATTGTATTAAACGGTAGAATTAAACTGTGTTAGAGCATCATCTCCTTATCTTAATATATTATAGTATTTTTAGATAAAATCCAAAATTTCCTTGCACTCAATTAGAATTTTTTTTAGCCACTAAGCTGATCTCAACACAAGAACATCCAAAATGTCATTTCAGAAATTTCTCAATGTCTTCAAAAGATATATGAGAAAAGCGTTTTTGGCTACTATGACATTTTATAACTGTAAGAAGTAGGCAATATCATTTAAAAATTCCTGGCAGTCAGAATATAAAGGTAATTTTTAAAAAAGAAATACAACTTAAAAACTCATTGGAAACAAACACTTATAGCATTTGGAATAAAAATTCTCAAATCAAAATGTGGATTTTAAGCCCACATTTTGCCTCTGGGAATTTTCAAATGATATTACCTACTTCCTAGGGTACCTAGATATCATGGTAGCCTAAATAATTTTCTCACGTATCTTTTGGAGACAATGAATATTTTCGAAATGATATTTTGGGTGTTTCTGTGTTGAGAAAAAGCTCAGTTATTGAAAAATTCCAATTAAGTGTAAGGAAATTTCCTTATAAAAAATAGAAAAGATTTTTAAAAATAAAAGTTGCTATGCTATTATTATAGAATATTATAGTGTACCATAGTATTAGTATAAATACAAAGTATATTCGGTTTTGTAATTGATGAGATTAATCAGCTTACATTTACTGTGATTAGTTATTGATGTAGTTAATGTCTAAAAGTTTATTTTGAGATGTCTACTAATCATGCCTTTTGTTTGTGTCTTTTTTCTTATTATATGTTAGGTTGGAAAGATATGCTTTAAATTCTTTTTCTCCTCTGCTGGTTTAGAAGCTCGACTTTTATTTCTCCTCTGAATTTTACTGTAACTGAATTTATCATTTTTCTTTCATATCTTTTATCTAATTTCTCTGAATTTTATTTTGTGTGAATTCAGTAGTCTTTTAATATATTAGTTGTCTCTTGAACTGAGTCTAGTCTGAGGTTTATTCCTTAATTTCAGGGACTATCATTTTTATTTCCATGATTTTAAAAATCTGTATGTTCTTGTTTTGTTATTCTTTTTACAGCCACTTATTCTTCTCTACCTCTTGAATATTCTAAAGTAAACTCCATTGTAAGGGGACACAAAATACTTTAATGTGGTTATAATGTAATTGGTGACTGATCTCTTATCACCTGCCTGTTCTCATCTGAAGGTTGAATAGAAGTCTTACTGACTCTTGGAAACAGAGAGTCTGGGTCGGTGGGGGAGGGCATAGCTTGGAAGTGACCACTTTATGATCATTTGGGATTTTCTCAATTTAGTGTGTGATACAAAATTTGTAATAGTAAACTGTTTTTTTTTAAACTTACTAACATATTCAATAAATAAAAATATATAAATAAAAACATTTTCCTTTTATTTTTTCCCACAGAAACTGGAAGACAGCCAAAGTATATTTCATTATTTTTACAGTAATGCAACTTTGCACTTTGTGTGATTGAACTTTTATTAGATCACCACTTTTCAATGATGGCAGGGTTTCACTATAGTTTTAAAGAAGTATTTTCCAGATTACACTATTATTTCCTTGTAATCAGGACCAAATTCATCTTTTGATTGTTGATTTAACGGGGCACTTTTGTTAGCATTCATTTTCCTCATATGTTCTGGCATTTTAGCATGCAGACTCAAGTCAGAGTAGGGGGTCATCTCACTTTCCACCCAGGCCTGGTAACTCCATCACATGGTGACTGGAAAGACCCAAGATCCAGGCCAGCTGGTAGACTGGCCAAGGCTGAGAAGCTGTGTTTAAGGAATATGGCTCTTAGGAATGGGACAGGGATCGTGGCTTTTTCCATGCTTATTCAAGGACACTGAAGCTCCATTCCAATTCCTGGTTTCCAGTTTTGAGTCTGATTTCAGATGCCCACCTTGAATGAGCACCCATTTCTCAGAGCCAATACCCCTGTTCTATTTCCAGTTCTGCCACCTGTTTCTTGTTTCCAGTCCCCCTTACTGCTCTGTGTTTCTGTTTCATTTCTATTTTTATTTGAAAGACTTTTAAAAATCTTTACACCTGATAGGGATAGGAAAGGTGAAATGTCAACTAAATAAAATAAAATATCACTAACTAAAAAAGAAAACTAATCAGCCAGAATAAGAACATTTCGGCCAGAAATTTCACTCAGACTTTTTAAGCTTCAGTTTCCCCATCCTAGAGTTTTTGCTGAGACTTAAATGAGATGGGATTATTTTAAGATAATCCCATCTTAAAATTATTTGCAAACTATAAAACCATAAAATATTATGTACTATTTGTGTTTGTACTCAAGTCTATCATGGCTGCTTCATTAGAGTCAGATAGCTTTAATGGGTCTTGTTAACAGGTTTGTCACTAGCATATAATTTGCTTTCTAAATGTCTTACTATGGCCTTTATTATATAAAATATGCAAGTAAAAATGAAAAATAAAATAGTTGGTCTACATCTCAAGACTTTCTGTTTTTATTTGAACTTACAATATATAGACAACTTCTTAGATTTAATACTCAAAACATGGGTCACTTTTAATAATATGTCATAATTTGTATCTGTATAGAAGCTTTTCACTAAAAAAGAGAAAGTTTCATGTTGATTGATATGAGCAAGAAGGCAAATATGTTATTAAAAATCTAGGTGGTGGTATTATTTAAATGTACATTCTTTCCTAAATAGCAAATCCTCTTACTTATATTTTTAACTTTCCAAGCTAAAGCCCGAAGAAGACTAAAATTAAACCCAGAAAAACTTTTGAAAGGATTTCTTAACTAAATCTGTTATCCAATAATTTCACTTTTAGGAAATGGCAAGAGTGGTTGGATCATTCAGTCCAGCTTTGGGCCTTTGATATGCATTTGCAAAGGTTGTACATCATGAGTCCGTCAAAAAGATCAGTTTAGGATGGAATTAACCATCCAACTTTTATTTTTGAAGACAGCTTAGCCAGAGAAACCAATCTCACTGTTCATGCAAAGAGTCACAAGTTATATGGAAAGAAACAGAAATAAAATGACATTGTAGTGAGAGAAACAGGGCAACAGAGAGAGAGAGAGAGTCAAAAACTGATTGATTGATCCGGCAGTCTGGCCTGGTATGCCATTTCGGTAAAACATCTGAGGTAATTATTCAGCATGACTACTTCTCCAGCTTGTCCATTTTCTTTTAGATTTCTAAACAGAGTCTCTTAGTGATTTTTTTTCTGCTTTGTCAAAAAAAAAAAAAAAATGTGAACAACACTGTCTAGCCAAAGAAGCCAATAATTGGAGATACGCCTACCACTCAAAAAAAGCAAAAAGGAAAGGCTGGTTGTGCAGAATATGTTTAAGCTGGCTCTCTTTTTAGATCTCCACTAACAAAGTTAGGTTAATCATTGATGAAATCATCTAGAAAATTGAATCAAACAAAACCTTGTGTTGACTGAGTTATCCAAGGAATCCTGGTTTGGGCTCTAATTCTATTTATAATTGCATCTGTTCTTCCTTATCCCTGCCAACAGAGAACAGAGGTCACTGTCTGGTTGCCAGCCCCCATTGCCTGCCTGTCCATGTCAGCTACTCTGCTGGAACAACACGCATTCATGGTCATGGTGAGGTGGGCCCTAGGTTAGAGCTGTGCCACATCTCAAGTTGGACTGGATTCCCTACAGAAAGAAAGCTTTAAGGAATACTTTCCTGAGGTGACAACTTGCTTTCCAAGTGCTGAATTCATACATTTTCAAAGAAAAATACAGTGCATGAGGAAGCCTTTTTTATAGCCAATATTTTAAACAAAATATTTAGTCTCCTCTATTCTCTTCTGCGTATCGTCTCAATCATGGGGACTAAATTGTTCATCGCTGTTTCTGAACAGCTGAAAGGGAGAAGTGCTGACCCAGGGATCGGTGT
The DNA here is from genome assembly GCF_949987535.1 of Balaenoptera acutorostrata. Taxonomy (NCBI): domain Eukaryota; kingdom Metazoa; phylum Chordata; class Mammalia; order Artiodactyla; family Balaenopteridae; genus Balaenoptera; species Balaenoptera acutorostrata. The sequence continues at coordinate 81,493,751 of NC_080071.1, forward strand.
GGAAGGAATGGTGAGTTGCCATTTCTTGCAGGACTGAATCAGGGGGCTGTGAAATGAGCAGTGTGCATCCCATCTTAACCATCACTCTCTCCCTAGGACAGAGCATTCAGTTGGTTTCATGGACGGGTGCCAAATTGCAGCAGAAATTGGGGGGGAATTCTAGGCCTTTCCAAGCTATCATGTAAATGTATGTAAAGCTCTGTTACCCTGTATGACAGACTCTAGGTCCATCCACCTCACTACAAATAACACAATTTCGTTTCTTTTTATGGCTGAGTAATATTCCATTGTATATATGCGCCACATCTTCTTTATCCATTCACCTGTAAATGGACACTTAGGTTGCTTTCATGTCCTGGCTATTGTAAATAGTGCTGCAATGAACATTGTGATACATGACTCTTTTTGAATTATGGTTTTCTCAGGGTATATGCCCAGTCTGTCATACAGAGTGAAGTAAGTCAGAAAGAGAAAAACAAATACCGTATGCTAACACATATATATGGAATCTAAAAAAAAAAAAAAAAAAGGTTCTGAAGAACCTAGGGGCAGGATAGGAATAAAGACGCAGACGTAGAGAATAGACTTGAGGACACGGGGAGGGGGAAGGGTAAGCTGGGATGAAGTGAGAGCGGCATGGACATATATACACTACCAAATGTAAAGTAGATAGTTAGTGGGAAGTAGCCACATAGCACAGGGAGATCAGCTCAGTGCTTTGGGACCACCTAGAGGGGTGGGATAGGGAGGGTGGGAGGGAGATGCAAGAGGGAGGCGATATGGGGATATATGTTTACGTATAGCTGATTCACTTTGTTATATAGCAGAAACTAACACACCATCGTAAAGCAATTATACTCCAATAAAGATGTTAAAAAAAAAAAAAGCTCTGTTACCAATTAGCAACAATCTATTTTTGAGTGCCTGTCCATTTTCTAAACCTTTCCTTTTGAATTGTTAAGAACACTTTGGTAATTATGTAAGAGAGAAAACAGCCTTATGGGTTGGGCCACAGTGGAGACCAATCATCTTACAGTTTGTTCATCAGGTTCTCTGCCTGGGCAGGCCTCCGTATGCTCAGGACCCCTGCTATGATGTGTGGGATTTTGAATGAGTAAAGGCTGTCACCCTGACCACATGATGTGGTAGTTTCCTGAATGGATATGGAGAAATACCACATTTCCCAACTAATACAGGCTCTGGGTTTCCAAGATCTGAAGCAGTCTCATGGTTAACGAAAAAGAAGACAACTGTGAATTTGGTGGTTGGCAACTTCAAAGCTCAAGAGAGCATGGTTTAATTTTGTTTTCCTGGCTGAGATACAAATCTCCAAGCCAACCCCACTTCAGTGTCCCATGCTCCTGCCTGGTTTTCTTCTTTAAACCCATTTTTGCTACTCCTGGCATCTACTCCCTCCTGGCTTCCATTTGTCTCCAGCTGTTCAATGCCTACTATTTGCTGTCAAACACAGTGGCCTGCACCACATTTCTCTGCCTCCAGGTCTTCCATTCTAAAGTGGATGGTTTATCCTCTCATCGCTGGGAGCGCCTTAGCAAACACAGCCCTGAGCTCTGGCTTGGGTATCAGGCTGGAATGTGAGGGTGAATAAGAAGATTGAAAGTATTTAATGTTAGGTTCTCATTCTGCAAAGCATGGTCTACTGATTTCACAACCATTAAATGAGAATCAGCAGCCAAAATCTGAGTATAATTTAGGTAAGTTCCCATGCTTTCAGTCAAGCGATGTGACCAATTGACAAAGCTAAACCAACAAGCTGAAGCCTGAAGACACGGGTGTCAATTACAGGCATATCTGCCATCCATATGTTGTTCTCGTGCCTAATTCCTTATGAATCTAGCTCAGTCAGAGATACAGACTCAACATATATATAGCTATTTGTCTACACAGACAGAGCACTTACCTCTATGTCTTTTCATAATTTGAAACTGCCAACAATCTAATGTTATTTTGCTCTCCTATTTTATAACCCTCACGTTTGTAATGATTCATAAGTGAATAGTCTTGAAATCGATATTAAAGTATGTCATATTCTTAAAAAAGGAGGCATAACACTTTGAACTATATGTCCTCCACATTTTGTTGCGAATAAGACATACATTTATATTCATCTGTGGTCAATATATTCTATAGAGCAGAACAGATGAGTCACAGCAAAGACCAAGATAAAAGATGGTGAACACATTGGCAAAGCAGCAGAGAAATCATGAGCTAATCACGAAACAAAGGATTTTTTTCTGCCGAACAATTTAACACAGCAACATATAATATTTTAGAAGCAACTTCCCCTATACTTGTTTTATTATGATGGTTCTCCAAAAATCATACTTTATTACATTATGTGGATGAACAAAAGTGACATTGATGGCTATGATGGATTTTGCAGAGCTTCTCTCCTCTGAGTAGAGGTAGCTATTTTAAGATTCTAAGGGACAATTTGTCAACTTGATGGCAATCATAAAATGATGTCATTTTCTAAAAATGTGTTGCAAGCATCTCAACATGAGATGAATGAAACAACATTTGCTATCACTTAGGACAATCTCCATCCTCAGCAATCTAATTTCTAAGACACACTAGAGCATTTCCTCCTATTAAAGAAAATAAAATTGGTTTAGATTCCCAAGAATCTTGTGTTTCAGACACATACACACCCCTCTTGCACTTGTATGAAGACAACTCCATAAATGTGATGGAATGCATATGTGACACAGAAATGTACTGTTTATATTCACTGGCTTTAAACACGTCTGTGAAGATAAAACAAGCAGCAATTTGTTTCAGGAACTCACTTTGGGGGAGAGTTGAGCAAAAGTCAAGGGAGTTTGCTGAATGCGAGGGGAGTTGGAGAGCTGTGTCTTGTGCTGAACAACTAATGTGGCAGGGACCAATAAATGGCAGCAATCCTAAACATTGTGTTCAGCTGTATATCCTGTGTCCATCAGAGAACTTGACAAGAGTACTAGGCAGTTGGTTAAACAGTGAGTAAATCATCAGTTCAACAATCTTTCATTTCCACTTAAGTTACGCAAATACTAAAGCCTCCTCACCCCAATCTATGGACCTACCTACCCAACGCAGGATGCCCATTTATGACTATTTCCCCATTCAAAACTGCCCTTACTGTTTATTTGAATGAATGTTATTTGTTTAAAACATGTTGTTAAGAAGACGAGAGAAATGTGGAAAAAAGAGAAACTCCGGAGAGGATTTATCCCTGAAGACCTTGCACCCTCTGGGGTGGAGCTTCATTCTATTCTGTGGTGAGGTTCGCACATCAAATACTTGCAGCAGATTGCTACTTCCTGTATATGATCATATATATTGGTAGACTTTAGCTTTTTTGAATCTGCAATTTGATTTCCTAATTCAGTTGGGATAGAGGGTAGAAGACAGAGTCATAAGGGTTTGTTGTTGTTTTGTTTGTTTGTTTTATTTCTCTCCCAGCTCTTCTCCAAGACATACAAATTTGAGTGCCTGTGCTCTTCAGGAATCTCAAGGCCACTCCTAGAGATAAATCGACATGTCAGCATAACAAAACTGGTATGGTTTTATATTCATCTGTGGTCAATATATTCTATAGAGCAGAACAGATGAGTCACAGCAAAGACCAAGATAAAAGATGGTGAACACATTGGCAAAGCAGCAGAGAAATCATGAGCTAACTTTGGAAACTTGATCAGTTGGAAGTTCACCACATAACACGAAGATGGGACCCAGACATTGAATAATTTCGGATGGTCTACAAAGTTGTAAATATTTTCATTTCAATAAGTTATTTATTTATTTTTTTTAATGAGTGCACCATGAGGTTTTTCTTTACTTTTTTTTTTTTTTAATAATTCTTTATTTTATTTATTTATTTTTGGCTGTGTTGGGTCTTCGTTTCTGTGCGAGGGCTTTCTCCACTTGCGGCAAGCGGGGGCCACTCTTCATTGCGGTGCGCGGGCCTCTCACTATCGCGGCCTCTCTTGTTGCGGAGCACAGGCTCCAGACGCGCAGGCTCAGTAGTTGTGGCTCACGGCCTAGTTGCTCCGTGGCATGTGGGATCTTCCCAGACCAGGGCTCGAACCCGTGTCCCCTGCATTGGCAGGCAGATTCTCAACCACTGCACCACCAGGGAAGCCCCCAATAAGTTATTTTTAATGAACTTTTGTAGAAACTGCTTTTCCAATTATTAAGTGACAAAAAGACACAAATCAGGTTGGATTCTACACTCAATAACGTTAAAAATGGCATTTTCCTAATTATGCATTTTTAACATTATGCTCCAAAATGCATAATGTTGTAATGTCCATACACACACACACACACACACACACACACACACACACACAGTATTTTATAAGAGAATAGCTAAGACTGTGAGTTCTGGAGCTTGCGAGCTTCCTCTACCATTTAAAATTGTGTAATCTTGAGTAAGTTACTTAATCACTCAGTCCATTACTCTGGTTGGGTCAGACTGAGCTGCCAGCTCCATTTCTGCAGGTGCCCTTTCACTTATTCCTTGAAGGCTTAATTTTGCCAGAACCCATACCATAGGGTCCCCACACCCAGCTCCACGTCACAATCCTGATCAACAGCAGCCCTGTGACAGTAAAAATGAGCCGTTCTTTTATATCAAACTCACTTGCAAAACCACACATTTTCATACAAGTGTAGAATTTAACTGTTAACCTAAACCGAAAGTCTAAAAGAATCTTCTAATATAAAACTATATACTCCTACCAGAAGTGGTGCCGGAAAAAAATTGAGACTTCAGGCTGGGTATTTACTACAACTTCAAACTCAAACATTTTTATATTGTTCAGTTCAGTTTGATTTAAACAAAACATTTGCAAAAGAGATGCTTGGGGCCAGGAAAGTCTGTGGGCCAAATAGCCCTTCTGTCCCTAGATTTGAGCAAAAGTTCAAATAAATGTAAGTTTCTTAAATGGAAACACCTGCTTGCATTTATTGTTGTGAATTTCATTATGAGAATTTTATACAGGACACTTATGTAGTGAATAATGAAGTCCATGAACTTGATGGTGGAAGAGGACTGATCCTAATTACCAACAGAGTTTTGAGAAAATGCTAACAAAACTTCAAAATGCAACTTAAATTCAAAAAATTTCCTCTACCAAAAAACTTCTAATAATCATCCTACCTTTAATCTTTGGAATACTTATTGATATAAACTCAAATCTCCCAAATATATGCTAAATTGTCAGCTTGAAAAAGAAACAAGAATAGTGAGTAAACATATAAAAAGATGCTCTACTTTGTGAACAGGGAAATGCAAATAAAATCAGCAACAGGATGCCATCTTACCCAGTAAACCAGCAAAAATCAAGAAGCCTTGACAGTAAGTTTAAGAAGTGTGTGTGAGAACAGAAAGCGATATGGTCTTTTTGGAGACGATCTGGCAGCACTGCTAAAGTTAAAGAAGGTGTGTCCTGGAGAAGTCCCTGCATTTGTGCACCAGGAGGTTTAAAATAGCAAACAACAAAACAAAAAATGGAGATAACCTAAATGTCCATTCATAGAAATAACTACTTTAGGAAAGTATCATCTCCAGATGCTAAAACAGTGGCTAAAGTATAAGGAGAAACAGAGGAGGGTCTCAGAGTGTCTCCCTACAAGTTACTGGTTTATTACAGAGGGAACTGCTTTGGGTTGAATGCTTGTGTTCCCCCACCCAGCGGCCCAAATTTTTTGTTGAAACCCTAGTCTCCCAATGTGATGATATTTGGGGACGGGGCCTTTGGGAGGTAATTAGGTCATGGAGGTGAAGTCCTAGTGACGGGATTAATGACATTTTAAGAGACACCAGAGAGCTTGCTTCCGTCTCAGCTCTCTACCACGTGAGGATGCACTGAGACAATGGCATTCTGCAAATGAGGAGGAGAACCCTCATCAGACCCTAGACCTGCCTGTGTCTTAATCTTGGACTTCCCAGCCTCCAGAACTGTGAGAAATAAATGTTTGTTGTTTAAACCCCCTGGTCCATGGTGTTTTGTTATAGCTGCTCAAGTTGACTAAGGCAGGAACCTAGTAGCTTTAGAGGATAAACATGGCAGACACCATTGCAACTAAGTGACCAGCAATGGGACAAATTGACGTCATGTCTCCCCCCACAGGCTGCACTGAGGATACCCCACGGCTTCTGCTACATACCTGCCCCAAACAGCTTGGCTTGAATCTAATCGTGAGAATGCATCTGTATAAAACCAGACTGACGGCCATTCTACGAAGCAATGGACCTGTGTTGTTCAAAGTGTCAAGGTCAAGAAAGACACAGAAAGACTGAGAAACTGTTCCAATGAAAGAAAACTAAACAGATGTGACAGCTAAATGCAATGTCATCCTTGGATCCTGGACCAGAAAAAAAAAAACAGTGGGTCAATTGGCAAAATCTTAAGAAGATCTATGGGCTAGATACTATTATTGTATCAATGTTAACTTCTTGATTTTGATCACTGTAGTATAGGTATGTAAGAGAACTGCTTTAAGAAATATTCCTGAAGCAGTATTTTGAGGTAAAAGGGTATCATGTATGCCATTTATTCTCAAACATTTCAGGAAAACAATATTGTGTGTGTGTGTGTGTATGTGTGTGTGTGTGTGTATGTGTATGTGTGTGTGTGTGTTAAAGAGACAGAGAGAGAAACAGAGAGGCGAAAAGAGCTTGGAGGGAGAAAGAGAGAGAGAGAGAATGATTAATACTAAGTGTGGTAAAATGTTAAGATTTGGGGAATCTCAGTGAGAAGGGTATATGAGATTTTTCCACTATTTCTTACTTTTTAATAAATCTGCCAATGATAACAAGTGCTAAAAACTATATTAAAAAACAAAAAAACAAAAAAACCCGGACAGACAGAACCCTAGGACAAATGGTAAAAGCAAAGCTATACAGACAAAATCACACAAAGGAGCATACACATACACACTCACAAAAAGAGAAAAAGGAAAAAAATATATATATATATATCTATACATAAAAAAAGGAAGAGAGCAACCAAATCAATAAACAAATCTACCAATGATAATAAACTCTAAATACTAAACTAAGATAAACATAAAACCGGAAAAAAATTAGATCAATGGAACAGGATAGAAAGCCCACAGATAAAAGCACACACATATGGTCACCTTATTTTTGATAAAGGAGGCCACAATATACAATGGAGAAAAGACAGCCTCTTCAATAAGTGGTGCTGGGAAAACTGGACAGCTACATGTAAAAGAATGAAATTAGAACACTCCCTAACACCATACAAAAAAAAAAAAAAACTCAAAATGGATTAAAGACCTAAATGTAAGGCCAGACACTATAAAACTCTTAGAGGAAAACGTAGGCAGAACACTCTATGACATAAATCACAGCAAGATCCTTTTTGACCCACCTCCTAGAGAAATGGAAATAAAAACAAAAATAAACAAATGGGATCTAATGAAACTTAAAAGCTTTTGCACAGCAAAGGAAACCATAAACAAGACCAAAAGACAACCCTCAGAATGGGAGAAAATATTTGCAAATAAAGCAACTGACAAAGGATTAATCTCCAAAATATACAGGCAGCTCATGCAGCTCAATATCAAAAAAAAAAACAACCCAATCCAAAAATGTGCAGAAGACCTAAATAGACATTTCTCCAAAGAAGATATACCGATTGCCAACAAACACATGAAAGGATGCTCAACATCACTAATCATTAGAGAAATGCAAATCAAAACTACAATGAGGTGTCACCTCACACCAGTCAGAATGGCCATCATCAAAAAATCTACAAACAATAAATGCTGGAGAGGGTGTGGAGAAAAGGGAACCCTCTTGCACTGTTGGTGGGAATGTAAGTTGATACAGCCACTATGGAGAACAGTATGGAGGTTCTTTTTTTTTTTTTTTTTTTTTAAAGATTAGTTTTGCTTTTTTTTTTTTTTTTAATACTTTATTTATTTATTTTATTTATTTATTTATGACTGTGTTGGGTCTCAGTTTTCGTGTGAGGGCTTTCTCTAGTTGCGGCAAGTGGGGGCCACTCTTCATCGTGGTGCGGGGGCCGCTCTTCATCGCGGGGCGTGGGCCTTTCACTATCGCGGCCCCTCCCGTTGCGGGGCACAGGCTCCAGACGCGCAGGCTCAGTAGTTGTGGCTCACGGGCCCAGTTGCTCCGTGGCATGTGGGATCTTCCCAGACCAGGGCTCGAACCCGTGTCCCCTGCATTGGCAGGCAGACTCTCAACCACTGCACCACCAGGGAAGCCCTGGAGGTTCTTTAAAAAACTAAAAATAGAACTACCATACGACCCAGCAATCCCACTACTGGGCATATACCCTGAGAAAACCATAATTCAAAAGAGTCATGTATCGCAATGTTCACTGCAGCTGTATTTACAACAGCCAAGACATGGAAGCAACCTAAGTGTCCATCGACAGATGAATGGATAAAGAAGATGTGGCACATATATACAATGGAATACTACTCAGCCATAAAAAGAAACGAAATTGAGTTATTTGTAGTGAGGTGGATGGACCTAGAGTCTGTCATACAGAGTGAAGTAAGTCAGAAAGAGAAAAACAAATACAGTATGCTAACACATATATATGGAATCTAAAAAAAAAAAAAAAAATGGTTCCGATGAACCTAGGGGCAGGACAGGAATAAAGACACAGACGTAGAGAAGGGACTTGAGGACACGGGGAGGGGGAAGGGGAAGCTGGGACGAAGTGAGTTGCATGGACATATATACATTACCAAATGCAAAATAGATAGCTAGTGGGAAGCAGCCGCATAGCACAGGGAGATCAGCTTGGTGCTTTGTGACCACCTGGAGGGGTGGGATAGGGAGGGTGGGAGGGAGACGCAAGAGGGAGGGGATATGGGGATATATGTATATGTACAGCTGATTCACTTTGTTATACAGCAGCAACTAACACACCACTGTAAAGCAATTATGCTCCAATAAAGATGTTAAAAAAAATAAATCTGAATGCTCCTCAAAATAAAAAAGGAAAAGGAAACAACGAAGCAGGGGAATGAATACTGAGGACATTTTGTTTAGTGGCTCCTTCCCAGGAAGGGGGAGCTTGGGATGAGGAGAGGCAGGCAGAGGCCTGTGAAGGTGCTGCTCACGGCGTTTCATAAACAACACTTTCATTTGTAGTCTTTCAGGAGTAAACATGTGCTCTAGATATTCTTTTTATATATGAAGCATTCATAGTTTATAACCAGGAAATCCATATTTGCCACAGAAGGCGGTACCCAGTGCAACTCAAGCTTCCAGGGTTTGGCTGGAGAAGAGGGAAGGGTCCCTGGAGGAACTGATGTGTGAGAAGACAGGTGAGGGAGAAAAGAGCCTTCTGGGCTGGGAAAGACCCAGTCAGGGCCGTGCCTCACAGGTGCATGTTGCACACCAGGTGCTCAGAGGTGGCCCCTGGGCCTTTGACAAGGGAGCAAAGGGAGGCTGGGGTCCGGAACTACCACATCAAAGATTTTCAATGTTAGCGCTGGGGCAATTTAATGTGTCTGTATTTCCCCCAGCAAACTGGATAATTCATAAAAATTTAATGTCCAATTTATTGTAACTCACTGCAACTAGAAAAAAATATTTGGAAATGTTAGACATGTTCAATGAGAAATGATAGGGTGTGTGCTTTGAAAAATAAAGAAATCCCAGACCGAAAATGCAATTTCTCCTCACAGCCACATCCATTCTTGAAAGGCAATAATTAAAATGGGTCCTTTTAAAAAATCTCTGAACCGGTTTCATTTTTTTTTCAGAAGCATTGAACTGAATGCTGGGCTATTATTTGCAAAGCTAGGTAATATTTAAGCATTAAGTAAGGAAAAGAAAGATAATGCCTTACTACTTCTCTTGCACGACAATATTTGCAGTGCACTTCCCTTTCAAAAGAACATGGAGTGGTTAGAACATTTAAAAGAACTGTAAATATGCACAGACATCTCTCCAGTCATTTATTACATCATGATAAAACTAACTGTCCGATGAGGTGAGACAATAAGTAAACGATTACAATGAAAAGTAAATCACATATTCAAGAAGTGCTATGGAAACTCAGGAGAGGAAGAGATTGTTTGCCTATAGATTTAGGGAGGGTAACAGGTGAAGGGCTGCGTCTTGAAAGGCAAGTAGGAGCTGAACAAGATGAGAAAAAAGAGCAGCCGGTGGCATACAAGTGCACAGCATCCGTAGGAAACGCCCAGAACCTTAAGTGGCTATAGTGCGTAGCGAGGAAAGAACCTAATGGAAAGTGAGGCTGGAAAGGTAGTTTGGAACCAGGTGAGATTGAATCCACTGGGGCAGTCATCAAGAGCATGAACAGCACTCAGGAAGAAACATATCATGATCAGAAGTCTGTGCTCACGAGATAAGGTAGATTAAGTGTGGAAGGTGGATGGCTGGGTGGGGAGACCAGAGACGGGAAGTAGTTAGAACGCTGGAAAAAAACCTCAAGGACATTGCAAAAGACAATTGCATTGGGGAAGAAAACATGAGCGACTTACCTAGATCACTATGGTCAGGGCAATGCTTGAAATACTTAGGATGTAGAGCTGTCAGCACTTGGAGCGTGATCCCCTGCAGGGTGGCAGGGAATGGAAAGAATTCAGCATGGTTTCAGTTTGAGATTAAAGCATCAACTGAGACGTAAAACTCAGGAAAAAAGAAGAACAGATTTATGAGGCAAGAAAAAATGTATTCGATATGGATCCTGTTGAGTTTGAAGTAGCTAGGGGACTCCAAAATACAGGCATCAATAGGCAGTGCTGAGATACAGAGCACGAAGTAGAGATAGAGTTGGAAACATCAGTGCATAAGCGAGTTGTTGAATCTGTGGGAGGATGAACCAAGGAGGGAGGTTTTTTGGGGAGAGACAGAGAAAAGAAGGTCCTAAGGCTAGATCCCTGGTGAATTCCAACATTAAGTGGTCCATTTTCCCTACAGGTATTCAGTGATCTGAAAATATATTGAGGAATTCTTGATCCACTCTTCGGTGCCCCAAAATGTACTGAGTCTCTGCTTATTAATGAATCAAAGATGCCATTTTGAATAAGACTGCTTGTGTTAAATGGTTCTTTTAGCCATTAGATAAAATGATAAAAGACAGTTTCAGCCTCTGTTTCTGAGTAATGGCTATTGAGCCCATGTACACAAAGTTGTAGACAGCTTGTCTGGAACTGCTGCACAGAATATTTGGTCCTGCCCACCAGGGTCCACAGTACATGAAACTAAAGACAATATGGAGAAGGAAGTTCAGGGTCTGGTAGGTTTGAGATCTACCATGGATCAGAGTTACTCTCACATAAAATAATGAGGCCTGGTCAGAGACTAGGTCCTAAACCGACCTCCAACAGAGGGAATTCAGGGGTACTTGGGGAAGAATTTGTCCTTTTAATAATCCTTCTAAATGAATTTGTGATAGGATCCCCAAAGATGTCCACCTCCTGATTCCCAGAACCTGGGAGGTATGCTAACTTTCCCGGAAAGGGGGACCTTGCAAATGTGATTAAGGTTAAGGATATTGAAATGGGGAGAGTATCCTGCATTATCCAGAGGGCTCAACATAACCACACGAGTCCTTAACAGCAAAAGAGGAAAACAGAAGAATGAGTCAGAGAGATGTGATATATACAGGACTTGATCCACCATTGCTGGCTCTGAAGATGGAAGAAGGGGCCATGGCCGAGGAATCTGTTGGTGTCTAGAAGTTGGAAATGGCCTTCAGTTTTCATCCAGCAAAACAGGTACCTTGACCCTACGGTCACAAGAAGTTCTGCCAACAACCCGCATGAGCAGGAAACACACTTTCCCCTCCAGCCTGCGGAAAAGTACTCAGCCCTTTTGACACCTTGATGTTAGCCTGGGGAGACCGCTGTGGACTTCCTACCTACGTTATGGGAAGATAATATATCTGTGTTATTTAAGCCACAAATTTGTAGTAATTTTGTTATGGCAGCAATAGAAATCTAGTGTCAGTGCTGGTGTCTCCACAAAGTCACAGAAGCCCAGACTCGGTCAAGTTCTGATCATTTCTTTGGGCCCTGAGAGATCACGTGTCACCATTCAGATCACTCAAGGTGGCAGCAAAAGGCATCAGTGTCAGCTTACAGGAACGGCACAAGCCCAAGGGCACAACCGCACCCTTCCGGTGCGCTCACAAATCAGAGACCCACAACTTCAACCTGCTGCTAAACACAGGTCACAGAGTCTCAGCAGCAACAGGTAACACCCCCCTCACATGTTCAGGAAGTAAGCCACGTGTGTACGCACAGGTTAAGTGTGTGTTTACTGTTTAAACTCCTTTGAAAGTGGTGTTCTATTGGCTTTAAGGCTTATTCACTTTTACTGGAAAGCCCCATAGAAATCTGAGTATAATTCTAGACTTTCATTTTATGATATTAAATTATACTTCTGGCTGCTGATGGTGCCCTGGGCTGAGGGAGAAAAGGCACTGGGTCTGAGATCATCAACCTTGCTCTGTCACCCTGACCATATCCACTTCAACCTCCCTGTGACTCAACTTCCTGATCTATTTTAGACTTTTTCCTCTAGGTCTAAATGTTTATGATGATGGGACACCAAGAAATGTAGCACAATTTCTCTTTTCTCATTCCCAACATACATTTCACGTGGAGTTGGTATACATAAACACCAGAAGAAAGAATTCTCAGGACAAAATTTAGCTTGAATCACTGAACACACGTGAAAAATTTAAATATTCACTATTAGCTTAAACGTGTGTCAAAGGATATTTTTGTGAACAGACAAATGTTTAAAATAAACACACCAAAAGCTGTTACCAGTGGGTGGTGAGATTACGGGTGATCACTGTTTTTATTTTTCCATTATTTTCTATATTTTGAGTTATCAAGTTAATAAAGGTTTTCAAAGTACAGCTGTAAAAAGAGACTATTAGATGAAAATTGGAATTAAAAAGAGAACATAGAGCACAGTTATTACAACCCTCTGAAACAGTGTCAGGAAAGCTCCTTGACCTAAAGAAAAGCAGCAGAGTTTTGAAGAACTTAAATAGCACTCAACATTCACTGATAACCTCATACAGCTCTGGTGATTTATGAAGTGTTTTCTTGAAAACATAAAACGCTCTTCATCATGGGGCTGGGGACGGACTGCTGCTCAAACTCTGTCGCCCACACTTCCTGCATTTGAATCAATCATTTTCTGCAGCCCGCCCAGAGTTTTATTCTGTCCCAGCCTTGTGACTGCTAACAGCATCTGAGGGAATGACAGTGACACCCCTGGCCGAACAGTGAAGCCTGTGTGTGCCACTGAGGCGCCCACAAGGGGAGGGGCTGGTGTTAGAACAACACCAGCACCTGCTGGGCTGAGTCCTATTTATCCAAGAGCATCCGTTCATGCCAATTAACATTTTAATTTATTTTTTAATCTTTAAATAGCCTTTGGTGGGAATCTTGAATTCAGTTCCATTCAGGATACTTCAATTTGTGACAACTGAGCACATTCCATATGCTTGTACTTCATTATCATATTTCATTGAATAGTAAATGTTGTTCAAGTTTTTTTGTTCGCTTGTTTGCCAAGTCAGATGTTCACCAAAGTATTTCTTCTAAAACATACCTGAGAATTTCTTTACTGCAAACCAGGCACTTAGGTTCCCTTTCACACGCCTAACATGTACTTCTGTCATCTCCAAGGGTGACCTTCTTTCTTACATTTAACAAGCATTTCGTAAATACTACTGTATGCCATCTTGCTGTCCTGGAAATCTGGAAACAATAACCACAGTGCTTATCCGGAAGGTCTCAGGGTTTTGGAAATGTGAGGGCAGAACCACACTTCATTCTCCATGTCCAGGGGAGGCAACAGGGATATGTGTCATGCATTTACATGCCAGAGATCGGATTAGTTACCAGTAAAGGATGAAACGTTATTTCTGGTACAAGCCTCCCATTCTTACGCCCATTTATCCTAAAGGCGATTTCCAAGGTACACCTGCTGGGGAATGGATTTACACTTGGGCGTGAATTCAAGTCAATGTCCATCTTGTGTCTTTAAGGTTGACTTCTAACTGCTGAAGGAAATACGCTGGACCTTGTTAGGGATCAGGTTGCCAGGAGAATGATCTGGGAAGGAAGACTTTGTTGTCTTTTCAACAGCTCGGAAATCACACCAGACAGATCACAGGAAAAGATCATACTACCTTTCTCAGGTGTGAGAAGGAGGTGACAGAGACAGAACTTGAAAAAAAAAGAGGTTCTTACTGCTTTTCAATGGCAGGGAAGAGGTGTGGAGTGTGGAGGATGGTTCAAACTCCCCCCACTCTGGTCTATACCATAGTCACGTGGGTGCTAAGAGGAGCCTGGCACAGACGTTAAGCCAGAGAGCTGTAATTACACAGACTGGGCATGGGAACCAGAGAGCTCGTGGTCTTAAAGCAGATGGAGCCCACAGTTCTCTGCAGGAATAGAAAGCAGGAAATGAGGTTACAGGCTTGCCTCTGAGCCTCCACCAAGTCGGAGGAACCTGTCTTGCCCACCTTTGTCACTGCTGGCTGTCCTTCTGACAATTCTGATGCCACTAGCCCTGTTCTTTGGGTGTATAAATGCTATTCCCTTCGTTACATCCTCAAATAACCACTTTGTGCTACCATTTTCATCTCTGAAATACAAATTTGGTTGTAGATCATTTGGAGCCATTCTACCTATTGCTAAAATCAGCTATTTAATCAATAATGGTGTTATTAAAATGAAAAAAAAAAACCTGAACCATCTATGAAAACCTCTTAAAAAGAATAATAACTCCCTAGATTTTTAAAACTAAGGCATATCTAAAGGTTTTACTGTCCAATCTTATCATCTTAAAGACAAGGAAACTAAAACCCAAAGAAGCTTAAAGACATGGCCAAGGTTACAGAGCCTGGAAACCATTGCTTCCTAATAATAAAAAGATACATTTTTCAAATTGATTGAATAGCAACCACATAATGGCTTTTGACTTGGAAAAATGGAAGTTAATAAATGAACCTTCCCTGTTAGCACTCAGAAAGGTCCTGAAAGAATCTTATCTGTGGATATTGGTATGCCAATAAATTTTATTACTGGCAGTTACACAGGGAACTTTTATAGCTATTGTAGATATACAGGCTTTAAAGTAAACTGGAACACTTTTCGTTGGAAAATAAAATCCTCTTTTGAATAAATGTCTGATTTTAAAATAAATAATGTAAAAAACATGAAAGTAAATGACTTTCAATATTAGTTCTCCAGATTTGGATTTTCTTCTTCAAAAAAGTTACTGAGCTCTGACATCACTTTCATTTTTGTGAAGGTTACTCAGCTGTAGTTAATTCCCATTTTCTCCTTCTGAAGAGTGTGACAAAGGGACTTTTAAGAGCTAATCAAATAAACAATCCGTGTTTGAAAATAACTTAATTATCATATTTCATTGAATAGTGAATTTTGTTAAGTTTTTTTGTTTGCTTGTTTGCCAAGTCAGATGTTCAGGCCTGTGTTCTGTTTATAGAATGCGTGTTTTGAAAGCCCCGAAGTTACTGGTCATTTTGACAGCCTTAATTAGTCATTTAGATTGGTAATTACTAAAATAATTGTATGAAGAAAAGCTCGCTGTGGTCATCATAAATGGTGTCATCTTTTTCAGTAGACCCTCCTCCACATCCTATCGTTAAACTCTGCCATTTTGGTGTTTAACGTAGAGAGCTGCCTCGCTTCCCCAATTCTACATGTCAGGGGAGGAGGGTGTGCTGAAATTGAATTAGGAAAACTGACTATTTTCACATTTAGCAGCACAATTAAAGGAACTTTTGATGATTCGGGTCCATTAATTCTGCTATTCTCAGAGGCAGACACTTCCACTGCAATCCAGTTACAAATATTAACATTTTCAAAGGCAAGTGTTTTGCTCTATTGCCACTAACTCGGTCACATTCATTAAATTTTATTATTTCTACATCATTTAATGTAGGTCAACATGTCAAGTCCAGCAAACACAAGCATTTCTTTCCAGCCCACTGACACTGCTGTGAATGATAAGAGGCGAACAAATCTCACTTCAGTGGGAAAAAAACCCTCTCCTTTGTAAACATGAACATTCAAATCAAGACTACAAAAGACAATGCAACAGATGTAATGCTGCAACTGCAACTACGCCATGCATATCATGCCAGAAATGTATTTCTACAGAAGGAGAAGAATCAAATGATGCCCCTTTCAAGAGATGAAGGAGCCATTGTTTGCATAGTTTAACACGCTCCGTGCCACTCCTGTCCTGGGGAAAGAACCACACTGACAGAGTGTCCAAAGTTGGTGTCACTCCCAGTATCCCACTCTGCTGAGATGTCATAAATGAAAAATTGCTCAGCAGAGCAAAAGTAACCGCAGCTCTTCTCTTGTTGAGAAACTCTTTTTAAAAACCTCTTCCTATGGCTAGTACTCTGAGGTTTCCTTTTCTCTCTTTGCTCTCTCACATGGGTGCTAACTGCATGTTTAATGAGATCTGCCTGTCTGCCTGGCGGACCTGGTCTTCAGAATAGACTAATCATGGGGAACACAGACTCCAGAGTCAGACTGCCTGCATGTGACTCCTGGATGCATCAATTACCAGTCATTTGATCTGGGGCAAGTTCCTGATCTCCAAGCACCTCTTTCCTCATCTATAAAATAGGAATAGAAATCCTTCCCCATACGGTTGTCATGAGGATTAAAAGAGATTGTACGAGTCAAGTACCTGGCACATAGGATGTGCTCAATATCTTTCTATTAAATTGCATTTCTGCCACTTACCAACTAGACCGTGAAGAAGATGGCTCAAGGAACATCATAAGCAGATACTGACAACCCTGACATTTTGAAGTCATAACTCCACTACAGTCTCTCACTGATGTACACCCAGCCCACTCTCCCGACTTTCCTTAAGCACTCATTTGCAGTGGGAAGGGAGACTCCCGCCCCTTATTTTCATATAGTCAATACAGCGTAAAAGTAGTGAAATTGACACGTTCCCTTCTCTCAATGGCACTTGCATTTGAAGGCAGAAAGCCTGGAAAAGAGAAATAAGAAATTAAATAAGTAGAAAGATCTCTTTAGATAGTGGTAAGAGCTATGAGGAAAGTGAAGCACAGTAATGAGCCAGAGATGTCTGTAGCAGAGGGAGGCTGGGCAAAATGCTTGCATTTGGGAATCCAAGATGACCTTCCTGAGGAGATGACATCTGAGAACCTGAGGGACAAGGAGGAGAAGCCGTGAGAACTCCGGGGCAGAGAAAGGGCAAATGTAAGGACCCAATCATCTAATGTCCTAATTTCACAGATCAAGAAACTGAGACACCAGAAAGGGAAGTGACTCAGCAAAGAGTCACAGAGCCAGGGCTGGAATTCTGGTCTCCAGTCTCACGGGATCTGATGTTTACTACACCAACTCCCAAACTGGCCAAATGGTTCAAACTGCATGAGGGAACTTCAACTTGGCCAGTCGTGGAGAGGAAAGAGTGTCCGAAGATGGTGGTAAAGGATAGCCAATCAAAGGGGTCCTGGACCACATTAATTACAACATGTGGAGAAATCAAGGTCTTTAACTCCATGGAATCCCATCCTTAGGACATTCAAATGAGAACAAGAAAAACCATTTTTTTCTGAGAGTCAATGACTGAAAGAAAAAAGGTTCATCATTTTCTGATTCTAGCAATCAGATATTCTGATATAACCAATTACTTTCAAATAACTAAGGGTTTCAATATGATGGCAACATAAATCTTCTAAAGCAATAAGTAATCATCATTGCATGTCCTACCGGAGTTGGAGTGATTCTGCTTTCAAATTCTCTGGTAAATGAGGTGCCACTGGCCTCATCCTGGAACCCATCTTTAGGGTTATAACCAGGGTGAGAACTTTTGCAGATTCACACTGCAACTATGTCATGTACGTTATAGAATTTTTTCCTTAACCTAGAAGCTTAACTTAAGTTCACTCTACAATTAAGGTGCTAGATGGAGGAGAAAACACAAAGCAAATAAGCAAGGGACTTCCCTAGAGTCACTTAGCAATGAACAAATCTCATTTTTATCCTTAGGTGGTCTAAACTTTATCTTTGTCTCAAGAGGCTCTTTCAAAGAGTTGCAGAATAAACCACGGTGTACTAGACCCTCACACAATTGCCTTTACCTGACAATACACTGCAAAAATACAGCTAAAATTGTAGCTTTGTGTGTGTGTATGTGTTTCTCACATTTCAATGTGCTTACAAATCATCAGAGGATCTTATTAAGATTCACATTCTGATCCGGGAGGTCAGGTATAGAGACAGGGATTCTGCATTTCTAATGACCAGGTGATGCCAATGTTGGCCCATGGACCACATTCTAAGGAATGAGGGTCTATCACTGCATCATGCTGCCCTTTGTGAAAAATTACAGAAAAAAGACTATCTTGTCTTTGGAGTCTCAGTACAAGTTAAAGCTGACCATGTCTAGAGCAAATTATCTTCTTTTATCTTATGGCCCTCTGAATCTCACGGCTGATCATGTTTTCCTCTTTGACTTGGTTCTCTAGGATGCACCCTTAGCCAGACTACAGGACTTAATGGTCAGGCGTTTTATATACTGATCCTACTCCACTGACCTGCTCCTGACTACATCGACCTTTCCTAACACTGCTTTTTGTTGTTGTTGCTAATATTGCTTTTTACCTCCTTACTATATTTTTCGTTGCTGCTATCTTACATGCATCTTTGTAAGACGCTTGGAATCACTCCTTTGAATAAGATAGCGTGTGAGAAAAGAATCTCAGCACAACCCAGTCAAATGGAAATATGCACCGTCAAGGACACACGATCCATTGGAAAATTTCAGGCCCTTGCTTGGAGTGGGTGAAGTGATTGAGAATGGAGAAGCAGCCAATCCTGGGAGAGAAGTGGACTTGAGAAGGATTAACTCCACCCTCTTTCACAATTCGCTTATGGCTTTGCCAGATAGATGGCATGGGGATAGCTAAGTAAGTTCATGTTTTAAGGACTTAACCACTGAGCTCCGGTTGTCTTGGGAAGATCTATTATTAACACGGGTAACTGGAACAGCCTCTCCTGTGGCTTCTAACCTCAGAAGAAAACTGAAGCGACCCCTCACGGGTACTCTGAAATGCCAATAGGAAGGACAGATTTCTTCTTCCTTAGGTAGAGCTACCCATCAAAAGGCAACATTAACCAAAGTAAAATCCTTGTGTCTTCCAACTTAGAGATGCTATTGGAAGCAGCTACAAAACTGGTTGCTATTCAGGATGCAAAAGAGGTTCCATGTCAGTTACTTAACTCAGAGCAAGGTATTAACCCTATGAGTCTCAATGGCCTCCTCTGTAATCTGTAACTATAATGACTTCATCGTAGGATTGCTCTGAGAAATAAAACAATGCTGTGTCAGGCACTTTGCAGGTTCTCAACAAATGGTTTATTATATAACAACTATTACTGCTCTCTTTTTTTATGCTAGGCCTTAGAGAAAAAGGTTGTAAAGAAAGAGACAGACGAAAACGTTTATTCATTCTTTCATTTTTTGACCTATGTAAAAGTTCTCTAGAGCCCACCGTTGTTACCGTTTATTTTTAAAGTTACCTCTGCAATGCCCCTGAGAAGTCAAAAACATGAGTTGATACAGTCAATAATAACATTCAACCTTGATTTTGTAAACTAAGTTTGTGTTGACTTCTTCACCAGGCTAGGGACTTTCCTCATTTGAAAACATAAACGTGGGATTGGGATTTGTGCTAAAGCCTGTGATTTCTGCTAAACTGTAAACACCCTTGTTATGAAGAACCCTGTCAAAAAAAACTGAAACAGAACAAGACGGTGCTGGGAATGCCAAACAAACAGGCCTCTGCTTTGCATACTGCTTTCATTCTAGACACTGACAGTAAAACAAGTGTTTCATTTTTCTTCAATATCACTTCCCACATCATTTCACTGACTCTTACTCCACGCATAGGAGTTTTTGGAAATTCTAGTGTCTCCCACTCAATTTCTTAAAACCCTTCTTACTCTCAACTATTAAATATCACAAAGTTCAGAGGGAAGGAAAGTCTTCCTTCTAAGAATTCCTCCTGCCCCTGTAAACATGTTTCCATATTCATAGTTTCTCAACCAGAAATCTTCAGTCGGTCAAAGGTTCTGCTTCTTATTCAAAGCTGCCTAAAATATCAGAAGGAGTACCACTGGGGAACAGAGGTAATTAGGAAACACCAAATCAAAGCAAGGATATGGAATTTGGGGGAATACTGAATCAATACTCTCCTCTCTTAGCCTTTCTGGGTGGGGAGGGAGAAAACACACTGATTAAGTACAGGTGCTTTTAGCAGGATGTTTCCTCTTTAAAAGAATTTAATAAATTTGGATACAATTCAAACATAAGTTGCAGAGCAATTTTTGTGTAACAGCAGAGTAAATGTCCTAAAGAATACATGTAAATAAAGTGGTATGTTCTCATCTAGGAAACACATAAAAGGCATTAGGCAAAAATCGACCAGATGATTAGTTGGTGTTTGGTAAACCTCCACCTGCCTCAGTGCTCCCTCCCCATCATCTGACCCTAGTTGGTTCTTACCCTCTCTGTTACTCAGTCTTGCATTCCTGTGACCCACCCAATCATGTTCCAGAAATAAAAGTCCATATCTCTCAAACAAATATAATATATATGCAGAAAAGAGCACCAATCCTATGTTTATAGCTTAATCAACTGTAGAAAGCTATCTAGATGAACTAATTCATGTGAAAGTACAAATGCACTTCGCACATTTTAAAAGAAGAGCTTCTTAGCAAAAAAGAATCTCTAATTAGTGGCCTTACAACTTTGTGGCCAACACAGTAGTATATTCAACCAAAAAAAATAAAACACTCAAGCCCTGACATGAGAGAAGTGCTCCTAATCATTTTTGAACTGAGATTCTGCGATACACAAGTTTGCTTTGTGGGACTACTATGAATGGGGGGCGGTCAGGAAATACTTAAGCTGTGCTTGATCCTGAGATTGGCCTTTGCATGAGTTGTGATTCATTTGTTTTCTATGAAAAACTTTTAAGATAACTAAGGAGGAAATATTTCTGTTTTCAAAATCTATGGCTTTTGCTTATAATTGTTCTCTATTGTTCTCTTTTTTTTTTCCCAACAACTTCATTGAGAGACCTTTGACATATAAAAATTGTATATACTTAAGGAGTACAATTTGATGTTTTGATGTATTGTGGGAAGATCACCACAATCAAGTTAAATGACTTATCCATCACCTCTACCTAGTTACCATTGTGTGTGTGTGTGTGTGTGTGTGTTGGGAAGATTTAAAGATCCTCTTAGCAAATTTCAAGTGTACAATACAGTATTTTCAACTATTGTCACCACGCTGTACATTGGAGCTCCAGAACTCATTCATCGTGCAAAGGTGACCAATCTGTACCCTTTGATGACCATCTCCTCATTTCCCCTTCTGCTCCCCTCCCCACTCCAGCAACCACTGTTCTACTCTCTGCATCTATGAGTTTTACCATTTTAGATTCCACACATACGTGAGTTCATGTAGTATTCGTCTTCCTGTGCCTGACTTATTTCACTTAATATAATGTACATAAATGGCAGGATTTCCTTCTATTTCCCTCTTTTTTAAGGTTAAATAATATGTGTGTGTGTATACATACACACACACACACACACAATGGAATATTATATATCCATTGTAATGGATATATAATATTGGCTATTGTGTAAAATGCTGCAATGAACTTGGGAGTGCAGATAATTTTTCATTATTATTCTTAAGAGGAATGCAGAATAAGGTGGGTCCTCCCTAGAAGTCTGCCTGCATATGAGCTACTACAGTGCCTTGGGTTAAAACTAAAATCAAGATTGCTTTGGAATCCCCCTCTACTTTCCTCAGCAACTGCCCTAAAAGTAGGCCTCCCGGTAAATGCCCTCACTCAGCATCTCTTTGTTCTCTGATCTCCATAATCCAAACACATTTTGAAGATTTCCTGTCCTATTATGTGTATGTTTGTATGATATATATGTATTTATATATATTTATATATTTTTTGTATTTATATTTTCGGTCCCCAAAAGACAGATTTCAGAAAGGATACTGTATGAATCCAGCAGTGAGACAGGTTTTCTCAGCAAGACTTTCTAGTGTGTCTCAAATATTTTTTCAGTAGATGACAGCTTGCTCCAATACACACTATTCCACTTCCTGTACTGAAGTGAGCTCCCCATAATCTTCTTCCCCCAGACTATTCATTTTCTCCCTTGACAACTAGGATTTGAGGACTTGAAGCAACAAGCACGAAGAGTCTTAAGGAAGTGGATCAATGTAAGCTAAGCTTCATCTTCACTGCACAGTCCAATTACAAGGTTTTAGGTTCAAAAGGGATGCTCTGCCCCACAGAATCCCACTGAGTTTGGGTGCCACCTCAGAGAATGCATCACTTTGCAGTTTCCCTTTAAGAGTTAACTGATGGGACGGATGCCAGGCACATGACTCCGTGCTGCCAAAATCGCTGCCCAAGCTGCCTGACTAGATGGGTACAATCCTTTGATATGTCTTGGCAAAAGCTGGCTCCAGAGTGTTGGCCACGGTGCTGAAGTGAGGGGAGGGGGGGCAGGGACACCTTTCCCAGCGAATCACCCCTTCCCCCAGCTCTTTTTAAGACACTGGGCTTATTCATTTTGACAAGATACCCTAGGATTTCAAATCTGACATCAATTTGGAGAAAGTAATGTGTGTGTCTGCGTACAAAGGTATCTAGGATACATATTCTTTAAAGGAAAGTCGAGTGCTCCAAAAACTCTAGGAGAACCCTGTTAAAAATAAAACAAAAATCAAAAACAACATTTAGGGCTGTTTATTCCAATTGAATGCTACTTATTTCTCTGCACTTCTCTACCAGATCATTACTGAGATTTGGTAAAGGGAATCAACTGCAAAATAAAGTTATCTTAAAGCAAATGGCAGACAATGACAAAGCCACAATCCTGAATAATCATTCCAAAGTAAAAATTATGTTCTATGCATGCCTGAAGATTTTACTATCTCTATTTTTACTCCAGCTGAACCTTTTTTTCAAATGTTCTTTTTGACCGATTATCCTTCCTGCCTTGAAAATGTGCATGCTGATATCAGAACCAGGGCAGCCCCTGGCACAGGGTCTGCTAACAGTTAAATCCCCTCTGGGTACCTGCAGACTGCAGCCAGTGGTAAGTGAAAGAGAAGGCACCCTGGCCACTGACTCCTGACTCATTTCACACTCCAATCACCCTCACCCTCTTGGGCATCTGATGCCTCTTTCCTCTGCCAGGCAATTAGCTTCCGTTCTGTTCAACTTTCCGACCTCTGGCTTTAGAGAAAAGTCCTGGCTGTGGGAACTGGCTCTGGGCAGCTCTTGGCTCCCTCCTGATGGGTGACTTGCAAGAGTAACACTTTCTTTGACACTCTTAAAAGAAGCCGTTTAATTCCTAATGATATTTCCTGGCAAAAAGTAAAATGAAACCCACAACGTGGGATTCCGGTCCAGCAAAGGCAGGCCAAGAGTGTCGCTGCTGAACCCAAGTCTTGCTTTAAGTCTGTTCCCACTCGCTTCCCTTTCCCACAAGAGTTCATTTTTCTTCCTCCTGACACTTCCAACCCGGAGTGTGACACCTACTGGAACTTAGGAACATCTGGGGAGGTATGGATATGATTTGGGCATCAGATGAGAACGTCTGGCTGCTGCCCCAGGGATTTCCCGCGGAAATCACCCAGCTCTCTTAGAAGGCGTTTCAATAAGGAAGTAACCAGTAAAGTTGGCGGGAGAACCCTGCGAACATCTTAGAAAAATACCAGAAACCACTGGATACTTAACGACCCACGTCTTCTCCAGTCCAGTTCCCTCAGCCCTTTCTGGACTCCTATAAAGCGGTTTGTGGGTTTTTACCCCGTGGAGGGAGGGGGGTGAGAAGTGCATTTATTTCCGCGAGAGCGTTCGGGTGAGGTTCCCAGCTTCAGCCCAGTCGAGGACCTCGGATCACACCCTCTCCTCCTGTGCCCTAGTCGCCAGGGGTGAAGGGGGCGCGCAGACCCGAGGACCGAGGGGTTCCGCTCCGTACACTCCCCACCCCTCGGGTCTCTGGCACCCCACAACCTAACGCCCACGGGGCTCGCGATGCTTTCCCGTCACCTCCTCACACCCCCAAACCCAGGCACGTCCTCTCCCACGCTGCGCTTCTGCTGCCCGCGCGGCTGACCCTCTGAGTGTCCGCGGTCCCCAAACGTGCCCCCGGTCCTCACGCGTCGTTGCCGCTGCCTCGCGGAGGCGGCGCTGGCGGCCCCGGGCGAGGCGGCGGGGGAGGCCGTGCGGGGGCGGCGGAGCCGGGGGCGGCAGGGAACGGGGCGCCGAGGGCTCCGGGAGGCCGGGCTCGGGCCCCCAGCAGCCCGGGGCGCACGGGGAGGCGCGGAGGACGCGCCGCACTCACCCGCTGCTGCTGCCGGCTGCTGACTGCCACCGCGGCGGCGGACGCGGCGCTGTGCCGGAGCTCGGCCGCCTGCCCGGGTCGCAGCAGGCTCCGTGTGAACCTGCGGGTCCGCTCGCTGGCCATCGCCCGTCGCGGGCCCGGAGCGCGCGTCCCGCCGCCCTCGCCGGCGCCGGCCTCTTCTACCCACCGCCGTTCAGGAAGCGGAACTCGGAGCCTCTCCCCCCCCGCCCCCTTCCTCGCTCTACTCGCAAGAGGCGGGTTTTTCTCTCTGACACCCCCCACCCCCTGCGCTCCGCCGAAGCTTCGCGACGACTTTCCAAACTCTGCGCTCCTCCGGGTGCGCGCGGCCAACTCGGCAGGCGGCCGCGGCCCGGCTGCTGCGCCTCTGGAGCGGGGGCCGCGGGACGCGCGTGGGGCGGCTCCAGCCCGCGCCAACCCCCGGGCTCAGCCGGCCACCCGCGGCTGTGCCCGCCGCCCCGGGGACCGGCGTGCGGCGGGGGAGGGGCGCGGGGCGGCGGCGGCCGCGGGGCTCCGGGCGGGGCCTGCCCACCGCCCTCGTGCCCATTTGGAGGCTCCTTGCGGGGCTGGAGCTCTGGCCTCGTTCGCCGGTTTCGCCCCGACTTTCCGGGGCTGACGAGTGGGCGCGGGCAGAGCTCAGTTCGCCCTTCCAGCCTTGGAATCGGATCAGAGGCTTATAAACGGTCTGGTGGCTGGGATCTCCGCCGCATCTCCCGAGCCAGGCTTTCAAAGTCTCCTTTGCCCAAAGTCCTCACTCAGGGCCTTGGAATAAGCTTGCAAGTTCATAGATGCCTCAGCCAGTATTCATGAAACGCCTATGTTCCAGTTCACGTTGTTCTGGAAACTGGGCTAAGAGGGGAACTTACCAGCCCCACCTTAAGGCTGTGAGGGGCTGGGGAGGTCTTTGAGCTGGGGGTAGAGGCAGCAGATAACCAAGTTAATTAAAGAATACAAGTACGGGCTTCCCTGGTGGCGCACTGGTTGAGAATCTGCCTGCCAATGCAGGGGACACAGGTTCGAGCCCTGGTCTGGGAAGATCCCACATGCCGCGGAGCAACTAGGCCCGTGAGCCACAACTACTGAGCCTGCGCGTCTGGAGCCCGTGCTCCGCAACAAGAGAGGCCGCGACAGTGAGAGGCCCGCGCACCGCGATGAAGAGTGGCCCCCGCTCGCCGCATCTAGAGAAAGCCCACACACAGAAACGAAGACCCAACACAGCCAAAAATAAATAAATTAAAAAAAAAAAAAAAAAAAGAATACAAGTACGTGAACAAGGGAGTTTCAGATAATACAAGCTAGAAACCAATAAATCAGGGTAATTAATGTGAGGTAAGAAGCTGGGGAGTATCACATAGGGTGAGCTGACTAGAACTGATGGTGGCCTTCCCAGGGAGTGTGGGTCAGGTATGCGGGTGGACTTATATTTGTGTTGTTTTTCTTCTCCCACTCTTGCCACACATGCATCTGGCCTGCACATTGTCCCCAGCTCTCTGATTAAAGTCTTCTGAGAATTCTCATCCTGAGTCACACCCCAGGGTGGTTCTCCAACTCCATGTGGGGCTGGGAGTCGGGAAGAGCAGCCCCTGCCCCTAGGATACCAGTCTGCAGAGATTCAGGACAGCCACTCCAAGTATTCTAGGTTTTTCTTAACAGCTTTTTATAAATCTGTGACCCTGACGTTTTTCCCAAGCCAATATATAGTTTTAACACAAGGTTGTGTTTGGGTATAAAGAACTCTTAAGTGGCTGATAGATGCACTTGAGTCAGCTCTCTGATATCTGGGATTCAGTTAGCCAGAGGTACTGGTGTGGCATCGTTTCAGCACATTCTATTTAGAAATCGTGATGGGCAGAGGCTCTGGAAGATTTGGGAAGTGCCACATGAAACACTGGTCGGCTCTACTATACCCTTCATAGCAAACTACTGTGTCTGGCATTATATGCTTTCACACTGGTACCCAATATGTGACCAAGGTCACCTTTAAGGGTAAGCAAAGTAGGTGGTTGCCTTGTGGTGACCCACAAGATCTCTATGGGAGTATCTCCCTCCAGCCACACCCTCCTCTAACAGGTGTGCCTTGTGGTGATGCTTTCAAATGCATATTTTCTTGAGAGAGATAATTGATAAAGCACTTTTGAAAGAACTTGAGCTTCCCAAGAAGAGGTATCTAGTCTTCGTCCATGGTTTCAGAACACTGCGTGGCACACAGGAGTTGCTCGGTAATATTGATTTGTGGATGACTTTCCCAAGGGTTAGATGGGCTGGTGCAGTCAGAGAGCTCAGAGTGCCTGAGGTAGAGACAGACAGAAAGGCATCCTGGAAGGGAAGGCTGGCGTACCTGAAAATTCCTCAGAATGTGTCCTTGGTATGGCAAGCAAGGCACTGAGCTGCTCCAAAACACTGAGAACCCATGCAACCCATTCTTGAACAGTATCAAGTAACAGAAAATCACTCGCCCTTCCTTTATTACTACAAACTTTGCTTTCTCCAGCTTCAGGGGGTTACCCAGAGCACTGGTGTGAGAGGATTTGATGAACAGATGCCTATTTGTCCTACCCTTACCCTGTACGATGTTCACTCCATGGGTCACACTGAGGAGGGTAAATGTAAGTGACCTTTACACTCAGGACATTTAAATAATGGCCCTTGACAGTCATGTAGCTTTTAGTTAAGCTGCCTTCTGGATTTCAAGGATAGAGTACTGAGTGTCTGCATAGACACACACATTCTTTGCTGCAGAGACATAACTTCAGGTCTGCTAATTTGGGATTCTCTGACTCTTTGCTGGTCACCCATCTCCCAGTTCCCTGGAGAGACATGGCTAAGATGCTTTGTAAAGGCAAACCTATGAAAGTGCTGTGAAGATCCTAATTAATGTAAACTATGCACTTGGGTGATTATGCTGTGTCGATGTAGGTTCATTAGTTGTAACAAATGTACCACTCTGGTGGGGGAATGTTGATAATGGCAGAGGTTTTACAGGTGGGGAGGTAGGGGGAGATCTCTGTATTTTTTTCTTTATTTTGCTGTGAATTTAACACTGCTCTAAAAACAAAAGTTAAAAAACAAAAACAAAAACAAAGAAAGCAATGTAACACAACAATGAAAAGACAAATAGCCCAATGGAAGAATGGGCAAAGGATTTGATCATACATTTCTCCAAAGAAGATACGTAAATAGACAATGCTCAATATCATTAGTCATCAGAGAAATGCAAATCAAAGTCACAGTGAGATACCATAATGAGATACCACCCCACAGGAAGGGTCATAATGAAAATATGGAAAATAGCAAGTGTTGGGGAGATGTGGGAGTTGTGGAGAAATTGGAACCCTTGTGCCTTGGTCGTAGGGATATAAAATGGCACAGCTGCTTTGGAAGCAATTTGGCTGTTCGATAAAATGGTAACATGGAGTTACCATGTGACCCAGCAATTCCACTCCTAGAGAAGTGAAGACATATATTCACATAAAAAGTTGTATTATACAAGAATATTCACAGTAGCCTTATTCATAATGCTAAGAAGTTGAAAAACTTAGATATCCACCAATTGAATGGATAAATAAAATGCGGTATATCCATACAATGGAGTATTTTTTGGCAATAAAAATAGAAGTATTGGTATGTGCTACAATGGATGAACCATGAAAACATTATGCTAAGTGAAAGAAGGTAGCCACAAAAGATTACACATTTATGATACCTTTTTTAACGATATGCCCAGCATTGGCAAATCTAGAAACAGAAAGTAGATTAGTGGTTGACTAGGGCTGGAGTGGGTGGGGGGAAAGTGGGGAGTGACAGCTAATGGGTACACAGTCTCTTTGGAGGATGGTGAAAATGTGCTAAAATTAATCATGTGGGAGGTTGCACAAGAAACAGATTACAGTTATTGCTTTTGGGAAGGGGAACTTGACAGCTGGGGGACAGGAGTGTCAATATATATTAATATACATGTTAATATATATTACTATACACCCTATGTGCTTATTGGATTTTGTATCACATGTATAATAACCTATTCACAAACTAATAAGTAAAATAATATTTTACAAAAAGAATTACAATGAAATTACAAAAGGGTATTAACTACAGATTCCATAAAAATTTTTAAAGTTAAAAAAAGTCATGAAGTGACAAATTTTGTTCAATGACTTTAAATTCAATCTTTTACTGTTCCATATTTTCTAGTATTTAGAACACATAGTCTGCAATCAAGTTTTATCAAGTTCTAATTCTCCTCTTTATTTGAGTTGGCATGGACCAAGCCATTTAATCAGAAAGAAATGACCCCACTTTCAATAGTAGACATTTATGGACTCTCAACTCTGGACAGGATCTAAACCTAAGCCATGGGGGCAGGGAGCAAAGCAAATGGTCTCTGCCTTCAGATAACTTAATTTCAAATAGAGAAACTGACATAAAACACTAGTGAGGGGTGGAGGGTAATATTCTGGAAATGGAGTCTCTCAGATAGGACCTGTATTAACATTTTATATTTTATATTCTTAGAGCTCTAAGATTGAAAACATTTGTCTCAATAATATGGGATTTTCTGGTGCTTCCTCCCTCCCCCTCGCCCTCCCTTCTTCTTCCCTCTTCCTTCCTTCCTTCCTTCCTTCCTTCTTTCCTTCCTTCCTTCCTTCCTTCCTGCCTTCCTTTCCTTCTTTAAAGCTCAGGCACTCTCCCTCCTTATTCAAAAGCATCAATGACTTTCTTAAGATGCAGAAAGCACTGATTACCTGCCCTGGTACAGTTTGAAGCTCTGTACAACTAGAAAAATGAAATTGTCAATAGTCCTCTCCTATCATCCTTCTCCATGACTTTGCTCAGGGCTGATTACACTAGTCTTATGAGTAAGGAAAGCTTTCAGGAACTTTAGCAGTAATAAGTATAAAAGTGAAAACTGTACGATCTTTACTGTATCTAGAGATACAACAGTGTGAAAATTCCGTTAGTTGTTAGTCCAGGAGTCTGAAGACCTGGGTGTGAGTCCAGATTTTGGTACTCAGAGATTGTAGAAACTAGGGCAATACCTCTTGTACTAATTCCATGGCATTAAGCCACCTTTCCTAAGTGGTACCAAGTCTCTTGCACCCTAGGCGACAGCCTGGCCATCAGCCTGTCTCAAGGTTTAACCATTTTAAGTTTGCCTAATGTTACACAGTTTACAAAATATAGTCACTATTTCATTTGATTCTAAAATAATTCATCCTAAAAGGCAGATGAAGCATGAAATATTGCCCCCATTGTCCATAAGATAAAACTGAGAGATAATTTAATAACATTGAAGTTAGAAGGAGGAGCATTTTGCTAATTAATAAAAAAAGGCTTAGGGTACAAATGTCTAAGCTAAAATTATTCTGTGATATTATCAAGACTTCCTTCCTGGCTCCCTATCTAGGGAAAAGTACATTTCTCCTCTTTTTATAATAGGAAAAGAGGTCCACAGAAGTAGGTGGCTTGCCATGACACTGTAGTGACTGTGATTGGGGTGGGTAAATTAAAATAATTGTATTTGGCTATTGAAAGTATAAAATTTGTCCTATTCAGCAGTAAGTAAAGTATCAGAATCGCAAACCAAAATATAAGAAAAATACTTTGCCATAAACATTTCTTTGTTCTCTAATATTAAGATAAAAATTAAACAATTGAATTTATTTCCAGTGGCTTTTTGGCTGAATCCTATTTCATAAGGTACATTTTTCTTCCCCTTGCCAAGGGAATATTAAAAAGCAGCACGGAAAATATGATTTGAGAGGTGTGATATTTATGGGCATCCATTAGTCTTTGCCAGAGCCAGAGCCATTTGACAAAGCTGAGTGCCTCCATGTTGTTTATGGGCAAAGGAATTAAATTTGATATGGATTTGTTACTGTGTTTAGAAGACAGATCACTCTTTGGAAGAAAATTTCACTTAACATAATGTGATTTGAATGTGAAACTCTCTGCTGGGCTGTATATTTTGCCCACACGCCACATGCAGAGCACTATAAGTCCACCAGAATCCTTGGGGCATATCTCAAAGAGAGGCACATACTTGAAAGGAAAGAACAGTTTGGACGGGAAACCAGTCTCTGGGTTTTCTATCCTGCTTTGGATTTAATTTGTAGTCTGGCCTTAGGGAATTAATGTCCCAGGACCTTTATTTCTCCATCTGTAAAAATTACTGAGAGGCAGATTTTGGCTTGATATGAAGAAGAAGGAAATGATTAGTAAATATAGAACGGGAACTTTTCAATTTCTTACATGCATAGTTAAACCCTGCATTTATTTTATTCTTCTAGGCATTTCAATGCCCTTCTCTTATTCTTCAATATGTTGATTACTCCAGCCATTCACAATTCTCACAGAAATACACCTTATATAACAAATTATAACACAAGTACTTCTTTTACTTTTTAAAGAGAGCAACATAAAATTGAATCTATCTTCTATTATTTCTTTGAGAATTTTGCAGCTCTGTACATGAGTGAGATTGGTCATCTTTTCTTTTGTGGAAGTGACTTTATTACATTTTGCCAGGAAGATTTCTTTAGCTTCCTGAAGTGGATTGGAGCAATTGCTGTCCCCTTCCATGGCCTACAATAATTTTTAAAACATTGGGATCATTTGGTCTCCAAAGGTTGAATAGAATCCAGCTGTGAAGCCATCTCTGGTCCTGGTGCATTTTTTTTTAAGGGGCGATCTATAATCACTTTCAAATCTTTTCTACAGTAATTGGTCTAGGCAAGACTTACACATCTTCTTTTAATTCATAATAATTTATGTTTTACAATGAATAGCACCCATTTTTCCAGGTTTCAAAAACATTTCGCTTTAGAATTGCACGTAGCATTAACTTATATATTTCCCCCATCCTGTATTCTTTTTAATTTTATTATGAAGATTTTAAACATGCCTAAAAAAGTTTCAGAAGAATACAGTGAGCACCCATGTAACCCCCAGCTATCGTTAACCATTTTAAATTAGAGAAATCATGACCCTACATCTTTAAGCAATTCAGCATTTCTCTCCGAAGAGTAAAAACATTCTCCCACATAACTGCAATATCATTTAACACACTGAAATCAATCTCTTAATAACTTTTATCATCCAGTTCATGTTCAAATTTCTCCATTTGTTCCCCAAACACTTTATAGCTGATTTTCCGAATCCCGAATTTAATCATAGAAGATATTTGGTTGTCTTGTCTCTTAAGTCTTCAATTTAAAACCGTTCTCCTCCTCCTTTTTTTTTTTTTTTTTTTTTTTCCTTTTTTTTTTTTTTTTTTTTTTTTTTTTTAATTTTATAGCTACTTTATTTATTTATTTATTTATTTTTGGCTGTGTTGGGTCTTCGGTTCGTGCGAGGGCTTTCTCTGGTTACGGCAAGTGGGGGCCACTCTTCATCGCGGTGCGGGGACCGCTCTTCATCGCGGTGCGCGGGCCTTTCACTATCGCGGCCCCTCCCGTTGCGGGGCACAGGCTCCAGACGCGCAGGCTCAGTAGTTGTGGCTCACGGGCCCAGCTGCTCCGTGGCATGTGGGATCTTCCCAGACCAGGGCTCGAACCCGTGTCCCCTGCATTAGCAGGCAGATTCTCAACCACTGCGCCACCAGGGAAGCCCCTCCTCCTCCTTTTTGATAATAACATTGACTTGTTGAAGAGACTAACTCAGTTGTGTCACTTCTTTTTACTGACATTTAATTTGTTCTTTTTTATCCAGTCTTTTCTCATTCTTAATCTTGAATTTCTTACTTTCTTCTTTTTTTCCTTAATTGTGTTCTCGAGGGGGATTAGCTATTATATTAGTCTCTTCAAGGAACTGGTCTTGAGTTTTATTAATTTGACTATGTTTTACTGTTTATTTTTTCATTAATAGGGTGAAACTCTCTTAATCAAGACAGGAACCCCAGATATTATAGAAGGACAAAATAGTAATATTTAAATACATAAAAACTTAAATTTTCATTATGGCAAAAGAAAAAATAAAAAAGCCACAGGCAAACATAATTGGGTTAATGTTTATAATAAAAATAAGAAAGGCAAATACTTCTAATATACAAAGATCTCAACTGACAAGAAAAATACCTCAAATAGGCAAATTCCTAAGAGAGAAACTCTGAATTAGAAAAGGAAAGGAAATCTATTCGAATTTTTTGCCCATTTTAAATTAGGTTGTCAGCCTATCTCATTCATTTTAAAGTCTAATTTATATATTCTGGATATAAGTCAAATATTTATGTATATATATAATTTGTTGTTTTCACTATTGGATGTTGCTAACAGTAATCAGAAGTCATGGCATCATTTGCCATTTTCTTCATCTAGTTAAGAGAATGTTACACCAAATATACACCTAACAAATGCCAAGTGGTTACTTAAAAGAGATAAAGGATGTGTTTTTTTTTCCTAATAGGCAGCCTCAGAAAGAAACATATTAATATTTAATCTATGCTTATAAAGTTTTTCAAAGCATTAATTCCATACCCTGATTAGGTGGGTGGAAGACAGTTGGAGGAAACATGCTTTTAGTGCATATAATTGATGTAAAGAAACTATTTATTTCCAGGAAATTTTTCTTTTAAAAAAGTCTATCCAACATTGTCACTGTCTTTTCCCAGGCATGTGGTTTTGGTGTGTAGTTGCATTTGCACTAACCCATTTCCTGTGCATATGCTCTGCTTTGCCCTCGCCCTTGATGCGTTAAAAAGAAGTGAAATAGAAATATAACACCATTGCCCAGAGCTCAGTTTTTGAAAAAGAAGGCAGAGGGAGAAAAACAATGCAAATGTGCACGTGTTTCCAAAGCCTGAAACAAAATTGGCAGTTTGACGAGTATTGAAGATGCCTATTCAAATGAAAGTCAGTGGGCTTTTTGTTCTTCCCCACGTGATCACTAGAATTTATTAATATGACTAGATAGGATTTTTTATAGCTTTATCTTCTAGCATTTTCTCATGTATAGACTTGAAAATATATTTCTGTTCTGAGCTAATTGTGAATCTTCTCCCCTTTCTCCTTGTTTGTTTATTTGCTAGAGGGACAAAAAGAAGAAAATAGCTATTTTTATAAAATTTTATAAGCAATAGAATTATTATGCGACTAGTCTAAAAAAATCCTAATAAAGTCAAAGTACTTTTTGTATATTTTAAAAGGGTACTATTAGCATCATCATGTGCACAAATCTCCAAGCTCACATTAACAAGAGCTTGTTCCCTAACACCTGCCAAGTACCCTATCTTCTGTTAAAGAGATGCTTGGATGGGAGCTACTTGAAAGCATCTGAGTATGATTCTTGAAGATCAATAACATAATTCATAAAGATGCCAGGTTTTTACTACCCTTTTTTTTTTTCATTGGCTCCAACATTTATCCAACCAATGTTGATCAGTGTGATGAAGTATATCTATGAAGGCCAAACCTAGTGGTTAATATGTAAATCTACTAAGTAAGCTTTCATCTCGTTGCTGGATACGTATTCTCTTGTTGGATTCCTATTTTGGACAGGGGTAGAGTGCCTGATATATGGATGGCGAGTCAATTGTTAAAAACCACTGGGCTATGCTTGGGGATAAGTGGATCAAGGTATTTCTGAGACTGTCAAAGTTGGAAGTGGTCACAGAAATTATCCAAGTCATGCTTGTTTGCTTCTGCATTTTTAGTTGTAGGTTTTGTTTACACAAAGGGAGGTGAAAACTCAGAAGCTAAGTGCTGTATCTCAGATCAGCTGCTGATAAAACTACTTGGTGGCAAAGGTAGGATTGCTACCCAGATAT
This sequence comes from Balaenoptera acutorostrata, assembly GCF_949987535.1. Classification (NCBI taxonomy): domain Eukaryota; kingdom Metazoa; phylum Chordata; class Mammalia; order Artiodactyla; family Balaenopteridae; genus Balaenoptera; species Balaenoptera acutorostrata. The sequence continues at coordinate 81,528,024 of NC_080071.1, forward strand.
ATTTCTAGTCCAATATTTGTTCCAATACTATACCATGAAGCTGGAAACGTGAAAGGGAGAAAATCAGAGGCTAATGATAGTAAACTAAATACCATTCTTATGAAGGGTTCTGGAAATAAGCACAGAACCGCCAGAGTCATGGTCCTACCTAGAGAATTATGGAAGGGGCCAGAGAGAGACCTCAATATATTGAATTCCCTTTTGTGCCATTTTTTTTGCCTGGCCCATCTCAAATTTCAAAATCACCTTCTTTAAGATGTCTTTTCTCTCTCCCAATCTGTTAGATGTCTTTCCTACATGAACAAATAATACTTTCTGTATATTGTGGTTTTTTGTTCACTTGTCCTCTCCTCCATTAATAATAACCATTATCAATCATTGAGTACTTACTATGTGCCAGGTATTTTGCCAGGAACTTTATGAAAGCAGTGTTGAGTTCTTGAAAAACCCTCCAAATCAGGGATGAGAGTTCCCTGATTGACCAAGTTCAAACACTTAATAAACATCAGAACCAGAATGGGAAATCATATTTGCTGTGTTCCCATTCCTACATCATTTCTGTGTGTCATACTGACTAAATTCAGAGTCAGAGGACTGTGGTCATGAATACTAGACTTCGCTCATCATTCCTTCCATGCACCTTCCAGTCTTTGAGGTTGGAAAGCTGAACCTACACGTTTCAAAGTCTCTGGAATCCAGGATTCTGGATATGATGGAAGGTGTGACAGTTAGAAGCAGTTGTAAGAGATTCGGAAGGCAGTAATGACGTGCATGCCATCTTCCAGCTGCTGCGGTGGCTGGGATGCAAGGCGGGGGGGTGGTGGGTGAGTGGGTAGAAGCAGACTCAAGCACTCAGTTTTCAGTCAAAAGCTTTGACGTTTGAGAGGCAGTTGCGACAACACCTGCGGTAGCAGCCATGGAAGCTTCCTGACATCTGGGTCACAGTTAGGAGGTGTATCCGTAACCTTGGACTCCATAGTCCAGGAGGGGCTCATCTTGCCTTTCCAATGATTTTGTAAAACTAAATTCCTTATTGCATTTCTTTTTGCCTCAAATACCCAGAATGATATGGTGGCATTTCCCATATCTATTGTTGTATAACAAACCACTCCAAAACCTAAAATGATTTATTTTAGGACTAAAACAGCAATGATTTATTATTATTATGTTTTTAATTTTTGAATTTTATTTTATTTATTTTTTAAATAATGACCTTATTAGTCATCAATTTTATACACATCAGTGTATACATGTCAATCCCAATTGCCCAATTCATCACACCACCATCCCCACCCCTCCGCCACTTTCCCCCATTGGTGTCCATACGTTTGAATGATTTATTATTTATCATGATGCTGCAGTTGGTTGGAATCAGCCGGGCAGTTCTTCTGATGGGTTCACTCATGTGGCTGAATTCGGCTAGCAGCTCTGCTGAGGCTGGAACATCTGAGACAGCCTCACTTGTCTGCTGAGCTGCCTGCGGACTTTTCCTTGTGGCCTCTCCTTCCTCATGGTCTTTCATCACTAATCTGAGTGGGAAGCAGGAACAGGGACTGCTTAGCCAAGTTAGAAATGATATAATTCTGTATCTGAGCAGGAGAAACACAAGTGTCAGAAACCAAAGAAAAATTGTAAGCCAACATGAATAGGAGAAAGGATTGAGGTTGGAGGGAGTTTGGCCAAATCTCCTATTTTTCCCATTATAATTCTGCCAAATGAATTTTATCATCCATTTATGCTGCCAACATTTGTTTGGTATACAGTATTTGAAGTAATCATTTGAGGTGTTGGATATAGAAAAATTCTGCTCTTGAAGGAATAAATAACAGGTGACAAGTGTATGATGATAATCCATATAGAGCGACAAAGCGTAAGTCACTAGCTGTGCCAAGCAGTCAGGAAACCAGTTTGGAAAAGTCACCCTTAAGGGAGATCTTGAAGCCTGAGTAGGAGTTTGACAGGATGAATGTTTGAAGGAAATGGAGAATGGCATAGACTAACAAAAAATTGCCATGACACAGACTTCTGCTTCCAATAATGGTGGGATGTGTAGTTGAGAGTGAGGATAACTGAAAAATGGAAGTAAAATATGTGTTTGTGAGTCTGTGTGTGTGTGTGTGTGTTGTTTTATAATAAATAGACAAAAAGTCAGCAAGGATATAGATTTGAACAACGTAATTAACAAAAGAGATCTATATATATCTACATATATGTAGAGATCATTGCATCAACGGCAAAACATGTATTCTTTTTCTAATAAAATTTTTGAGTAGTTTTAGGTTCAAAACAAAACTGAGTGAAAAGTACAGAGTTCCCATTTACTTCCATCCCCACAAACTCACAGACTCCTCAACTATCAATATCCTGCATGACAATGACACATTAATTACAACTGATGCGTCTACATTATAGTGTCAACCAGAATAGACCTAGTCAGATTGTCTATTTCTTTTCTGCGTTTCTGAAAATTGTGTCTCACGAGGAATTGGTCAACTTCATCTAGGTTATCAAATTTGTGGACATAGAGTTGTGATCTGTAGTGATGTCTCTTCTTCCATGTCTGATACTAGTACTTTGTGTCTTCTCTCTTTTTTCTTGTCTAGCCTGGTTAGAGGCACATCAATTTTATTGATTATTTCAAAGAACCAGCCTTTGATTTTATTGATTTTCTCTATTGATTTCCTGTTTTGAATTTCATGATTTTTGTTCTTCTAGTTCTTATTACCTTTTCTTCTGTTTACTTTGTGTTTAATTTACTCTTCTTTTTCTAGTTTCCTAAGATGGAAGCTTAGATTATTGATTTTAGATCTTCCTTCTTTCCTAATATAAGCAGCCAATGCTATAAATTTCCTTTTAAGCACTGCTTTTGCTGCATCCCATGAATTTTGGTAAGTTGTATTTTATTCAATACATGTTAAAAAATACATATGGAACAGATATAAAAATTAACAGATGATTGGACAAAAAGGAATACACAAATTATATCAAAGGATTGGTATCCTACAACATTTATTCCATTTCACAATATGAAGATAATATGAATCAATGGTGAAGCTTTAAAATTTCCATATGTTTCAAATTACAAAATATACTTCTAAATACTCAAAAAATCACAATGGAAATTAGAAAATGGGTTGAACTGATCTATAACACATATACTAAATATAAAATCTTGTGAGTTGGGGTTAGATCAGCACTTTGAGGAACATATATGTTCTTAGATACTTATATTGATTAAAAAAAAATCTAAAAATTAACAAGCTAAACAGCCTTTACAAGAAATTTTTTAAAACAATAGCAAAATTAACCCAAAGAAAGTAGAAGATAAGCAATAATAAAAATGACAGCACAAATTAATGAAAGAGAATACAAACACATGATAAAGAGGCTTAATAAAGCCAAAAATAGTTCTTTAAAGAGAAAAAAATAAAATTGATAAGCCTCTGGAGAGATTGATCAAGTAAATAGAAGGGACACATGCTAGCATTAGGGTTATAATAAAAGCTTGTGGTAGATTATTAGAAGATATAGCAAATAGAAAATCACTAATGGCCAGAAGAAATTAAAAAGTTAATACGAAAACTTGTGGCAGAAACTAGAAAATTTAGATGAAATGGAAAGATTCTTGGGGGTGGGCCCCTGAGCTACCTCACATGATTCCTCCAGAAAGTCCATGTCGTTTTTGCAGTCTCAGAGTGATCACTCCCTTTCTGGGTAAGACTTCTGTTTCTAGTCCAGGCGTCAGCTTTTCAGTGTGGAGCAATTCCCGCCTCATCCCTCAGTACCATGAGTGGGGCTGTTCTTCAAGGCCATCCCTGAAAGGGTAAAAAAGTTTATACACTTCTGGGGGCAGAAAGGGGAAAAAAGTTTTTCAGCATGTAGAACAGGATAGAAGTTATTATCACAATAGCTTCTGCTGCATGTCCCTTACTAAGACATATGGTCCAATAGGCCTATTCATTATCTTCAGTATGCTTTATGGTTTTTTTATTTCTGCAACTTTGTTTCAAAGTGATTTCCTTGGCTTGGAATTTCCTCACCGCTTATCTCACTTCTAACCATCATTCAAATTGCAGCTCAAGCCATCTTTTCCCCTGATTCCTTCCCTGACCAGACCAACTGACCCTGCTTATCTAGCAGTGAGGGAGGTTGGTTGGAGGTACAGGTGTGTGCAGGAGTTGGAAGGTGTTGGGGAGTGGGGAGGGAGGATGGGTAGTACCCTTTGGGCTGATTTTCTGAACCATTCCCACATTGAGTAATTTTAGTCTCCTTGTGGCAGGAAAGATGTCATTTTTCTTTGTATCTTCCACAGTATCTTTACATATCATTTTCATCCAGTGTACATTTATTGAGTAGTTATTAATATATATTGTCATGATCAGAATTTGATTACAATAATCTGTAAATATTTTACTTTGGGATCTTGGTTTATGTATCTTAAAGACAGATAAAATAACTTTTTCTTTATATCAATATACATGAATAAAAAGCTATATCATTCTCATTTATTATGATGTAATAAGGTTGTAAATTATTTAAGTGAAAAATCCCTATCTGGTACTTACATTGATAATTTAATATTCACAGTGCTAGATACTGATGCTGTATTCTCTACGTCATGTAATGTTTTATCGATTGTGTTTAATACCTAGTACCAATATTTCTGACTTTATCCTCCTTGTAATGTTCAAATAATATAAATAAAGTAGTTTTATAAATGTACTATTAAGACTGACATATTCTCAAGTGGGGGATATGCCATGTGACACAGATTTCCCATCTATTTATGCAATAATTAATATCAGAGCTAAGCATATAACTTGGGAAGCTCAATAAGCAATGACAATATCATACATTTATTGTATCCATCCATTCAACAGATATTTATTATGAGCCAAGCAATGTTAGGCATTGAAGATAAAAGGTAAATGAGGTATATATATGCATCCTACTCTCCTGGGACCTATGCTAGTAGAGAAAGAAAAACATCATATAAAGAATTACACAATTGATTATTAGTTATAATTGTGGCATGTGTTGTCAAGGAGAATTATTAAGTGTTAGGAGAGTGTGTCATGGTGGGACCTGCCTTTGTCTCCTTTGGAGTTCAGAGAGGCCCATATCTTTTATTCTTTTCCTTGAGAGTCAGAAATCAGAGTTTGGCATCAACTTTGGAATAAATAAATAAAGCTGTCATTCAACTGCAAAAATAGAGGTATGGAAGAACACACTCTTGGCTTTCAGAATTCTATCATTTAAAAGTGATAGCTCTATCACAAACTTTGAAAATTAAATGAACAGTTTAGGGCATGATTTAGATATTTACCAATGTGCTTTAAAAGTAAAAATTAACAACAGTCTAAAATTGATAGTTAATCAATATTGATAGTATCTCTTTGTCAAGTACCAAAAATCAAGGATGAATATATGGCAAGATGGTTTTGGGGAAATCCTCTATTCTGACCCATTACTGCTTGAAATACAACTGAAACAGGTATTACTATCACATGAAAAAATATTTTCAAGTATTTTGAAGAATATATCCCAAATATTTTATTACTTCTCCTCTACAATTGATTTTGCTCACTGATATTCTGATTTTACAACAGAAAAAAAAAAAATGACAAAGTCCAACGTTTGTTTTTAAAGAATTATTTACATCTCTGCCCAGCCAGGGGATTTGTGATGTCTCTTGGTAAGGTACCAGTCAGTTGATGGGATGCTGAAAAGTCACGTATTTTAAGTCTCCGGGTGTAGTAAAAGCATGCCTTCAGTAAAAGCTTATTTGGAAACTTTTTTTTTTTTAAGTTCTATTAGTTTCCTGTGGCTGTTGTACCAGAGCCTTGATGTGATTTCTAGTTCTAGCTAAAAGCAACACAGATAGTAGCCATGGTGGCCATGAGTTTATTGCAGTGGGCTTCGGTCCCTGCAGTGGCCGCTCTGTCCGGCCCGTCGCCTTGGCACTCGACTTGGATTGGGGGGGCTTCCTTACCCATGACTTTCCGAAGACTGTCACTCCTATGCGACACAGTGGAGACCACTGGAAAAGACTGTTTTTCATCAAGACTTCTGGATTCTATGACAGATGTTTTTTGAAATTAATGAGATTCTACATTTTGTTGACTGGGATTCCAGTAGCAGTTGGCATAATTCTGGTGAATGTATTTATTGGTGAAGCTGAGGTTAGTAGAAATTCCAGAAGGCTATACCCCAGAACACTGGGAATATTTCAAGTATCCTATATCAAGATGGATTGCCCGACCTTTCTTTGATAGTCCCGAAACGAATTATGAAAGAACAATGGCTATCCTTCAAATTGAAGCTGAAAAAGCTGAATTACGGTTATGAATGCTTATTGCATTCATATAGTGCAAAGACGTTTATAAAGCATGCCAAATGACTATAAGATATAGAGACTGTGGTTAGCTTTCAGAGACAAATTCCCATTAGACCAAAAACTAGGACAAAGACTGTCATACTCTGTCATATTCACAAAATTTTATATTTTATTACTCCTTCCTAGCAAAAGTATATTTTTAATCTTTAATGGTAGAAAAAAGTAGGAAAAGGCAGTGGTGAAGGTTTTATTGCAACTCTGCCCAAGAGAGCTTGGTCATTTTTTCCCGCATCACCCTGGCAGCTGAAGAACAGATGGAAATCTAAACCACAGGAAGTGCTGTGTGGCAAGCCTTCTGAAATCTGCCCATCGCACACTCACATCCTCAGTCTCTCCTGCTGTCTGGAGGAAGCCAGGTTTTATACACATTGGCACAATTTCTGAAATTATCCAAAACCAAGACTTTGGAAACTTCTGCTCCTGGATTGCAGGCTTCCTGGTACCAGTCAATTTGTCCTAAAGAATTCTTGTAGAAAAATACAGTCAGGCAGTATTAATGCTTTGCCAAAACAGCTTTAAAATATGTGCAGAAACCATCTCAGAGAGACACACAAACAAACAAAAGCATAAGTTTGTAATGGCAAGATCAACCGTTTTGTGAGAGAGAGAACTTTGATTTTATTCCTTACATATATTTACAGGCACTGAAAGGATCATTTAACAGGACTTCTAATTGTAGTATTTAATCAAGGACAAAGGGGCCTGGCAGAGTCCAAGATCTTCCTCCACCCACCCACTGCCACCCCCATGACAAAAACTCTACTCCTTACTACGTGTGACTTTGAAAAAATGACTTGGTGTCTCACAATTTCAAGCCCCCGCCCCACCTGGTCTACAAAATGAAAATGCAAACTTTCACCATGGTTGTGTGGTTTAAGTGATTTTAAATCCTTGAAAGCAGATAATAAAGTGCTTTATCTCGAAATCCTGTTTCTCATCCCTGCTGGATATGTTGACATTCATGGAGGGACGCACTCTTTACGGAATTCTTCAATGTCCAGTTATTAGGTGAGCTTTGTTTCTCCATGCACTCCAGTCTCCCTGGGGAAGGGTGATGTTATCATGACGTACTCACAGGAGACGAAGGTGTGAGCCAGGGCCTGGGCGAGGCACCATAGCATGGACCCAGCTGGCTGGCTCACATGGAAAGACTTGAACCAGCTAAGCTGTCAACAAAATATTTATATCGTAGGTAGGAAAGATTTTAGAGAAAGAAAAATAGTTTACTCTAGACTTGGAAGGAGGGGAGGAGAGATATAGATACTCCCATTTGTCTGTTCTTCTTCCTCCGCAGTCTACCTTTCCCCAAGAAAACAAAATCAGGCTGGGGAAGTATCATAGATCAAGGGATGGAAAGGATTTGAACACAGTGAGGTGTGTGAGCATGGTCGGGACGTGGTCCGTGTGGTGAACTTTGGGACTGCAGGTGCTTTTGGAAGCTTTAGGTCTTGTGACCTGCTGCCACCTTCCTGGTTTCTGATTTCTACATTTGTGCCTCTTCATTTTGTGGGGTGGGAGGTTGATTTTGCCTGTGTGACAACAGTGCCTCTGGAAACCTAAAGCTACCAGGGTTGGGTCCTAGAAAAACCCTGGGAGCTGTGTACTGGGGCTGCCTCTAGGCTTAGCAAACAGAGCTCGGGGGACTTTGGGGGACTGCTCACCCCTGCAGGCTAGGAGAGGAGGAAGGGCTGTGCAGGGACTCTTGCTACAGGAAAAAGGAACTTCTGTCTGAGTGGACCTTCCCTTGTAAGGAATTATTAAGGGATCCCCATGGCCATTTATTGATGATCTTCCAAATTAACATGTTAAAATTCATTTACTAAGCTTTGTTTCTCCTTTCTTCATTCATGAGCGAGTCAATGGTTTATTAGCTTTTTGAGTATAGTGTTTTTTAAAAAGTATCAAGTCTTAGAAGCAGAGAACAAGAAAAACTACAATTCTGAAAGGGAAGCCTGCTGAGATTTTCCAACCTAAAGTAAATAATGCTGTCTAATTTGTAGGAAGCTCTTTTTTTTCCCTAATGGAGGTCTCTAGTGCCATATTTCCACATCAGGTGCAATTAGACTCTGAGAATTATTAAGGAGGAGATTGCTTTGAGTACTTAGAACTCATCCTAATGAGTGATTTGTAGTCCGGTTATGTAATGCCTTTCAAGCTTTAATGTAGCTCTTTCCAAATACGAAATTCTATTGGCAAAAACTATGAGGAATTATTTTATTTCACACAGGTAAGATAATAGTGCTCTGTCATCAAAATGAGAAGTGAAGAACACTAGGTTAAGAGGCAGGTTCTTCTCAGGGCTCTGATTCTGTTGGCTCTGCTCAAGTTTCCTTGTCTGTGTCATGAGATTAGACCAGCTGCCTCCAAATCAGATGGCTCCAGGGCAGAAATGGAAGATGAATGAGAGAGGTTAGGCTTGATGGAGACTGTGCAATGGGTGATTGACTACCCCTTCCATGGTAGATTGTGTTACTGGCTCTAATTATTTAACCTTACCCCTGCTCCCATCCATGATATGCTTTGGAAGGTCCCCCCATTAAAGAGGCAGTGCATGTTTCCCCATTCCTTTGACTTGAGGTCAGCCATATGACTTGCTTTGCCCGCTTGAAAGAGACAGATGTGAAGGCATGTTAGCTATGAACCTAGATATTAAGAGAGCTCATGTGTTCCCCTTGACCTTTTGCATTTCTGTCATTGCCTTGCGAAGAAGTTGCCCCGCTGGTGTGCTGGTGTTAGAAGGAGAATGAGTGACAAGTGGAGAAAAGCCAAGTCACCCCAGACCAACCCAGCCTAGATTAGTTGAACACAGCTGACCCCCAGACACATGAGCAAAACAAATGCTTACTGTTGTTTGTTGCTGAGCTTTTGAGGTTTTTCTATTATGTAGCATTACCAGAGCCATAGAAGTAATATGTTCTATTTCCTCTGGATAAATTTCCTTCTTGGCAACATGAGGGTGTTAGGATAGGGCTGGTGATCCAAACTCAGATTGCCTTCGGGGCAGGAAGGAACAGTAAGTGAGGGAAAGAGGATGGTGTTTGATGACACAACATTCACCCCTTCTAAAAAGGAAGCTTCTACTCAGCTCCAGCCAAAAATAATCATGCAGGATTGTGAGCCCTGTGTTGCCATATCTACCTATTTTTCAAGAGAAGCTAGAAATCTAGATTTTTTTAGGTGGAATCTCCAAAATTTAAGTTTCCGAACTAGTTAAAAAATTTGTAGAACTCCATATTGGCAGTAGAACTCTATATTGGCAGGAGATTTACATATATATATATATATATATATATATATGTAGTTTATCAGCTTTTTTGTTTTTTAAAAAGTAAAAGTATATACATATATATATGTATATAGATCTATATACATATCTATATATGTATATAGATCTATATACATATATCTCCCAGTATCAACCTTAGCAATCTCTGGATTAGAGTCTGTAGGTCCCTACCAGCTCTAATGTTCAGTAATCACTGGTCCTCAATGCATTGCTTGTCTACTGTGTGTTCCAGCTTATGCTAGCTGTATTTCTTTTATAATGAACTCAGCAAAGTTTTGATTTAAAAATCACAAATCACGCTTCTTTTGTCCCCAGTGGAATGTCTTACAAATATGGTCATAGCGTAAAAGCTAAAATCAGCAAATGAAAAACCAGACAAAAACAAAAATCTTAAACTACCTAAAATCTTCAGCTATTTCAAAAGCTTAAAAATAACAAATCAACTAGTTAATTATCTGTAGAAACTGACTTTATTTTACTAAAGGGATTTTTTTTTGCAACTTTAAAATCTGTTCTTGTTTTTCAGGATGCAAATTTTTAAGATGATCTATCGTTATTACATTAAGAAAGCTAAGGTCTACTTCTGAAATGTAATGTGTGTCTATCAGGGGAGAATAGAATTTTTAATTCCTTTAAATGATTTTTTCTTAATAAATTAACCATCAACTGGAAAAAGGGACTGGCATCTCCGTTAAAGGAAAGGAAACCAGGAAGCCTTCCTTTAAATCTTCATTAGCTACTGATTAGCCCGAGAAGAAGGCTTCGATCTCCGGATTTCCTCGACCATGGATTACAAACCAGGAATAATTAAATGGGAGGAATATAACCTCCTTATAGGGTTGTTAATTGGCTTAATGATTACACATGGCTTGCAAAGTATGGACTATGAGTGTGTATGTCAATTTAATTTAAATAAAATTTACTTAGTCTCATCCAACAGCATATTGGATACAGGGCACAGCACTGCACAGAATAAAGAGGAAGCAATTCTTGCTCTGAAATAAAGTACGATTAAATGAAGACCAAATGGAGAAGGCAGCACCTGGGGAGATTTCACTTTATATTTAGAACGAAAGGTTAAGGTCCATTAGTTATTATTGCTTTATACCTCATTATACTTGGAGAAGCTTCTCTCTATGTTATGTTCTCTGTATTCTTTTTCATTGATTGTTTTTAGGATTCCTTAACCAAAAAAAGGCCGGAGGTGGGGGAGAGGTTATTTAATACTTGTTGAGTGCCAATAATATGCTGGATTAACTTATTTAATCTGTACAACCACTCTGTGCAGTAAAGCGTTTATTCCCATTTTACAGAATGAGGAAAATGAGGCTCCGAAAATCCAGTAAATCTGCTGATATATCACTTCTTCACAGAAGTCTTCCTTGAGCTCCTCAGTCTGAATAAATTGCCTTGTAAGCACCCTAAACACATTGCATGCTTCATTCTGGCAATTATAACATTTTACAGTGGTAGTTGATTACTTTCTGCCTCTCCTACTGGAGCATGAACTCTTGGAGGCTAGCATTCAGCATAGAATGTTATCCAGTAAATGTGTGTGAAAGGTTTATGTCAAGGTCATACAACCTGTAAGTGGGAGAAACTAGAGCTTAGAGTCAAGATTCTCATAAATATAAATCCCCTGCACTTTCTACTGCACTGCCACTTCAAAAGTTTAAGAATTGGGAAACCTTTTATAAAATTTTTCTTCAGTAGACAAATGGGATTGCATCAAACTAAAAAGCTTCTGCACAGTAAAGCAAACAATCAACAGAGTGATGAGATGGAATCAGAGAAAATATCTGCAGACCATATATCTGATAAGGGGTTCATATCCAAAATGTATAAGGAACTCAAACAACTGAATAGTGAGAAAACAAATAATCTGATTTAAAAACATGCAAGGGACCCGAATAGACATTTCTCAAAAGAATACATACAAATAGCCAACAGATATATGAAAAAATGCTCAACATCTCTAATCATCAGGGAAATGCAAATCAAAACCACAATGAGGGCTTCCCTGGTGGCGCAGTGGTTGAGAGTCTGCCTGCCAATGCAGGGGACACGGGTTCGAGCCCTGGTCTGGGAAGATCCCACATGCCGCGGAGCAACTGGGCCCGTGAGGCACGGCTGCTGAGCCTGCGCGTCTGGAGCCTGTGCTCCGCAACAAGAGAGGCCACGATAGTGAGAGGCCCGCGCACCGCGATGAAGAGTGGCCCCTGCTTGCCACAACTAGAGAAAGCCCTCGCACAGAAACGAAGACCCAACACAGCCAAAAATAAATAAATAAATAAATTTAAAAAACAAACAAACAAAAAAAACCACAATGAGATATACTTCACACCTATAAGAATGACTATTATCAAAAAGACAAAAGTTAAGTGTTGGTTAGGATGTGGAAAAAAGGGAACCCTTGTATACCTGTTGGTGGGAGTATACATTGGTACAGCTATTATGGAAAACAGTATGGAAGTTCCTTAAAAAATTACAAATAGAACTACCATAGGATCCAGCAGTCTCACTTCTGGGTATATATCCAAAGGAAATGAAACAAGTAACTTGAAGAGATATCTGAACTCTTAAATGTTTTAAACTCGCATGCACTCCATATAAACGTTCTCCATTTCTATCCTCGTTAGGGGCTTTAAATCATGGGCTTTAAGTCCAGCACATGACTGCTTAAGGCAACGTTTCCCAGTCTCACATGGTGATAATAATGACTTGGGAGCCTGTTGAAAAGTGTGGATTCTTTGGTCTCATGCAGACTTAGTGAACCATATTCTAAATGGCGAAAGGAATGGAAATCTGTTTTAAAGGGGTCCAAGTTATTGTTATCGTTAACCTTGTTTAGAAATGTTAAGGCATCTTGGAAATTGTATTAGAGTGTATGGTGAGGTGGGCTTTGAAGAAAAAACAACTATTTTATCCACTTCCATGTTTGGAGATCCAGAAGGCAATTCAACTTGGAGAAGATCTTTTGGAATAAAAATCTTTTGGGTGACTTCTCTTGTTATGGAAGGATAAGGGAAGCTATCATCCATCGCTTTAGGGCCAAGCAAAGACTGGCCTTCCTAGTACAATATGGAGCTCTGGGGAAGGGTCAGATGAAATCACAGAAGGATCCAGAAGCCTAGAGTGAAGGGACTGACTCCCAAACTCTCAAACTGGAGACTTTAAAAGTTACATACACTGATTGAGATGAATCCATGGACTCTTCTTTCAGAAGGCCTGGTAGGCAGAGAGTAGCAATGAGGTCTCTACAATTAGTTATCATACGGGTCCCCACCCAACACACACAGACACACAATCACCCCCCCCCACACACACACACGAGTGCATGCATGCAATGCTGATGAAGTCTGAATGAGCTCTGTGGATTCTGCTGATGTCAGTTCCCTGGTTTGGACATTGTACTCTGGTTGTGCAGGACATTGTCATTGTGGGAGGCTGAGATACGTGGGATCTCTCTGTACATTTTTCTTTTGGAACTTCCTCTGAATCTATGATTATTTCAGAAGAAAAATTATAAGAAATAATTTTCCCAATTGCGATAGTTAAAATTTCAGTGGAGTTTAGGGAAGTGAAACTCAAGGCCTTACTGTATGTCATTTTGCCTTTGCTTTCTTTTTGCTTTAGGTTATTTTTAGAAGTTTTAGATGGGTTGAGAAGATTAACATTATAACTTGTGACCTTGTTGGGTTTTTATGCATATACAGTGTGGGAATTAATCATTGATCTATTTATACCCCAACTTGAACAAACACAAAATCCCATGAATTGTAAAGATAAACATTATAGTCAGGCTTGATAACCTTAACAGCTCTCATGGTGGAGGGTGCTGGTGTATCTTAGGTACCATGTTGTATCTTCTTGTACTTTTGGTGCTCACCAAACTGCTGGCACGTTTCATCTGGTATTTACCCCTTGTCGGCTTGTGTTGCTGTTTTTTATTCCATACGGCAAATACCCTTTCCCCAGATGGGCTGTGAGACCCCATGATCAAAAACCATGGCAGCATCTAATAGATACCATGTAAATGAGATGAGTGGGGGTAATATCTGCTGGGTTTCTTCAATTGTATTGCATACTGTATCAACTAAGATATTCTGTCATATTAGTGATAGAAAAACCAATTCAAACTGAATCAAGTGAAAAGGAAAATGCATTGACTCTTGTAAATGAAAAGTCCAGGAGTATGTTTGGCTTTAGAACATGTTTCTCTCCATCTCTCAGCTCTACTTTTTCCAAATTGGCTCCATGAGCAATAGGGTTCTGAGCTTGCAGTCACAGGGAGGCTACAGCTGCCTTAACCTTACTCCTTTAGTTGGAAGTCCAGCTGAACAGTCTTTTTGGATATTTTCCACGGAAGCCCAAGTATTCACTCCTTCTCTGGCTGTACTGAGTCACAGTCTCATCCCTGAGCCAATCACTAGGAAGAAATGTACTGACTGGTCTAAACTAAGGTCACCTGCTTTGCCCTTGCATCCCATAGTGAGGCCCCAGAAAAACCTTGCAGACTAAGAGTTGGAGGAGGTAGTTCCATCAAAGCAGGAGGCATTTCCTAAGTTTGGCAGTGAAGCAACAATTATCACCTATAAAATCTTAGAGACTCCTACTCTCCTTTTGGGATAGGCTTATACTGGGGGCAGGGGAATCATTATGAAGCTTTGGAGTGGTCATTGGAGACCTGATTATTAGTGGTTTGTTTCTTTCAACAACAGAGCACGAATGTCAAGGAAAGATTTATTATTTGACATGCTATTAAATGATAAGATAGCTTGTTTGTCCTATGACTAACTTGTTTTAGTGTTAATTAATAAGTTTATAGTGTTTTTCATTTTGTTGGTTTAAACTGCATCAGTAGAATTTATAATCGTGTGTGGCAGTGCTGGAGAACTAATTGGTTTTGGTTTATATTCAACATAGACTTCATTATCTGCATTCTCCTCGGGAGAAATCCTTAATTCAGCCTCCTAATTTCCTTGCTGATGGTTTGCAGCATCTGAAATATGTGATTATGAGTGTTAACAGTGTCCCTCTGCAGAGTCCTATTTTCACCTTGTTTCTGTTAATGACCCTGGAAAATTTGGTGATGCGGTGCTTGCTGTCAGGACCTCGCAGGTGTGGCAGGTTGTCACTCTGTGCTTCTTGGGTTAATTGTGGTTCCTTTCTCCACTAGAATCATGTAAGAAACTCTTATCTGTGGTAATCTCTATTGCCCAGCATTATGGCATTCATATTACAGACATGCTCTGATTTCCTAAAGGTATTTTATCTTACACTTTGGATTTTCCACCAGCTTAGATGCACTCCTCAGTTCTGTTTCTGGAGAAATGCCTTATGTCTTGAGCTTGAAATCACTCACCTCTCTTGTTTAGGTTCATATCTGCATCCTGTTCTTTCTTGTTCTGCCATAAGCTTGGCTCTCCTCACCATGACTTATTATTGTCTTACCTACTTAATTATTTGCTCATCATATCCCATTAGGATGACTATTTTCATCATATCCCACCAGGATGGCTACTTCTTGGTACCTTGAACTCTTTCTGTAAAGCCTCACCACTTGAGATCAAGCTACCAGGATTTCAGCTCTCACTTTCCCTCTTGTCTATCCCAATCCATTACTTTTTCTCTATACTCTAGCTAAAGTGAAAATTCAAAAACATGCACCCAATAAGGTCAGTAACCTGTTCTCTTCCTTCCAGCCCACTAAAAAGATGCCCGTTACTTAGGTCTAGGAGTGCTCCTGGTTGCTGATGAAGGCGACATGATTTTTCTTTGTGTCCTCAGAGCAGAGGAGAAGAACTAGTAAGGCTGCAAGGTAGAAACTTGGGAGAGGCATGCCAGGAATACATATGTTCACTGCAAGTCAAGTGGACACCGTACAGAGAGCTGAGCTTAAACCTTTACTCAGGTACTCCACGCAAGAGGTCACCCTCTGGGTAAGGTAAGTCCACCACTCAGAGGCACTAGGTGTAAGAGGTATTGATGGAAGATGGCTATCCAGAACTAGAACAACCCCTTTTAGGGTAGAGGTCCCCACAGGGGCCCATCCACATAAGAGTGGCAACATTTGGGAACTAGCCACGTGAAGGACCTGGAAGGAGTAGAGTGTCAATTAACCAAGGAGAAGACTGCTCCCTGCTCAGCCAGGAGAGAGAGGCTTGCCTTTTCACCGCTTCCTCCTCCTCATCCCAACACAATGGACCAGCTCACCCTAGAAGTGGGCAGAGTGAGAGGGGGTTCACAAGCAGCCTCTTCCTTCTGACTTGGAGCACCCCCTCTCCCAGCAGTTCCCCAACCAGCCCTTACCACAAGCCGCTAGAGTCTTGACTCTTTATTGCTGAAAATGAGACATTTCAAATAAGTGAAATTGAGTGGAAAATTACTGAATCTTCCCAAGGTGTCATTAAAGTACACAGTGGGAAAGGTAGGATGAATATAGCACAATTAGAGAACAGTTACTGGAACAAAATGAGATCTTTTCATGTTTAGACCCCAAGTTGAAACTCTTCCATCCACTAGTTAGAGATACATAGACAGATATTTTAACACCAGAAGACAAGTTTTCCTAAAATGATCATTTAATCATGTTATTTCCAAGCTAAAAAATAAAAACCAAAGCTTGCCTTTGCCAAAAGAATACAAATTGGAAATTTGGTCTGAAATATAATGCTTTCCAGAATCTATTTCATTTTAAATAAGCTTATTAGATATAAGTTTTTTGTTGCAAGTCAACTCAGATACCCTTGAAAAGCTGAAGAGGATATATATTATACATTTTAAAAAGTCTAGAATACTATAAAATAATTTATATTTTGGTATTTTGGATTTGCATTTGCATGTTAGTTTATAGAGTATTTTGAAAAAGAGAATTAATATACATTATATAGACCATGAAAATATCAAGTTTCTGAAAATATTTGGGTTACTGAGAAAAGTTATACCAAGTAAAGTAAAATAAAATAAATTGAAGGAGAAGAAAACAATTACACAAAAATAGAGGCCATTGAATTTGCTTGGTGGATTGGTCAGAGTGTAACACAGCACTAGAATACAGATGTTAGGAATCTGGAGAGTCAATCATTAAAGTTTTAAACAAAAAGTAATATCTTTTGGACCTATTATTTACCCAGTACTGTACTGGTCACCATGTGAGAAGGAAGCAAGGTTGAATATTTGATCCATGACTTTGAGAAACTTAAAATCTGGAACGATCTGGAACTGTGGTGGTGAGATCCAACAGTGATCTGGAAGTTGGGGAAAGGAGTAAATCACTGTGGATGTGCCTTGTGAGTCCAAAGAGTTGAACCAGGCTGTATGCCATAAGAGGAGAAGGATGGAGAAGTGGGGACTGGCCAGTTGTGTCCCATGCTGGCTGAGAGACACATGAATACACGCAACCAAACAAGAATAGCTCATTGGAAACCTTGAGGATTGAGGGGCAATGAGGAGGGGGTATCTGGAAAAGAAATAAAGGCAGGGTAGAGAGATTAGAGTTAGTTTTCAGGAAGTTGACTGATAAATAGAAGGGGCATCTAAGTGCTTTTTTTTAAAAGGTAAACGTTATTTTGTAGCTTATGAATATTCTTATTTGTATCTGCTCAAATATTAATTTGGCCATTTATAATAAGATGCAGATGAAAAAAACAAGATAAAAATAACATAGAATCACTTCTCTGAGCAAGAGCTATACTTTGTAATCAATTCAGCAAAATCTATAAGTAATTTTAAAAATTCATATGGTTTTAAAGTTTGGATATTCTTGCATATATAGCAGCTAAATTAGAACCTCAATTTTCCCCTGGTGATTTAATCATTTCATTCCAGGGTCCCAACCCCTGAACGATTTATTCTTTACCCGCAGAATTGCTTATTATTTTAATGATAGCATTGGGACAGAAAGTGGAAAACAACCATTTAAAGATGCATCCTCTAGATTAGAAAGAAAATAAGTATGGTGAAAAAGAAAAGAAATAAGACCCATACTCTGCCACCAAAAGTTTACAGTAAAGAGTCCATTTCTCTTTTATACCACTTGATATCAAATAATAGACACACAAAGAAAAAGAGCCAAAGAATATAGAGGAGCTAAGGACAAAAAGCCAGTTTCTAACCCCACATTGCCCCACCTCACCCTACTAACCAGAGGCAACTCCTTTTAACCATTCCTATTTTAGTTATTTTGGAAGCCTACTTACTTTACATTAACATGTTTATACTATAACTTCTTGGTCTTTCAACTTCTCCAAGTGAAAGTTGAGGCTTCATGACCCATCACTCTGCCTTTCCTTCTTCCTCCCAATTTCCAATAATTCTATTATTTGCAAACTTTCTATCGGTTACCTGTTTTGTTTTGTTTTTTTAAATAAAATATTTAACCTAGATATCTTGCTCTACTGACGTTTGACACCTCACCAGGGAAGCTGGAGACATCAACACTCCTGACTCTCCTCCCAACTTTGCTCCCACTGCTGTCTCCTAAATTCTGTCAGTCATACTTGGCAGAGTTGGTGATACTAAAAGTATTTCACAACTAGCAGAGTCATCTTATTAGTTGGAGGTTGGACCTTTCGATTACAATCTTTTATGTCATTTACCTGTTCTCTCATTATCCCCCCATACCCTTTGCCCTTTTGTTTCTGTCCTGGAAAGTACCATACATGTTACAGTAATAGGTCAGACTCATGTAGAGCTTAAGATGGGGAGGCGTAGATGCATTCGTAAAGGAACTCATTAATCCTTGCAACAACTGTATGAGACTAGTATTTTAAATCACTATATGCTTTTAAATATACCTAGTAAGTAATGGAGCTAAAATTCAAAACCCAGGTGGTCTGGTTAGAGAGTCATGTTCTTAAACTATTTATATATTTACTATTAAATATGGTGCAATGTATTAAATATGTGAATTAAATATGGTAAAATATATACATACACACATATATGTTTAATTTCACAATTCAGTAGCTGGAGTTTGTTTTTATAATTTTCTAAGTAATTTATTTCATTCCTCGATTCATCTATTTCCCTTAGGAAAGAGTACAGTCCTTATTTACCTTGCTTTCATGTTCCTGGTTTTCTTCATAGGTGTGTCGTTGATCATTGTTTGTCCTTCTGTATTTAAGAATGAAGACCTGGTTGAGTGTCTAAGCGGCCAGTCTGGGCCACCTTGGCTTTAGTAGACCTAGATCTGTGTTCTGTGGGCTGATTTCCAACTCTGTAAATGTGGATGGGGCTTCTTGACAACTAGCATTTGCTCCGTGTGGGCAAGAGAGGAGCTGGGTATTAAGCTGAGGGCTTTACTCTGGGGGCCCAAACCCACGGTGACCGCCTTGGTTTCCTGTCTGTGCGGTGGGTCACTAGGCTGAATTGGTTGCAGGCAAACTTGGGTGAATAGCCAGCAAGGTGTTCAGGCCCCTTCTCAGCCCCCTCTTCCTTCTGCTAAGTGTCATCTCCTTGTCCAGCACAGGGCAGCTACCACCTCCACAGCAGGACCCCACTCCCCGCAGCGTGTAGTCTCTGCTCTTTTTCTACCATCAACCACTTCGCTCTACTTTCTGACTTCCAAACTGTATTGCTGGCCCTTGTTGATTGATACTCCTGTCTCCTTCTTTATATTGTTTTATCTTTTTTTTTTTTTTTAATGAGGATCTTGAATCAGATGCGTATGTTTGATTGATTGATTGATTGATTGATTTTTGGCTGTGTTGGGTCTTCGTTTCTGTGCGAGGGCTTTCTCCAGTTGTGGCAAGCGGGGGCCACTCTTCATCGCGATGCGCGGGCCTCTCACCGTCGCGGCCTCTCTCGTTGCGGAGCACAGGCTCCAGACGCGCAGGCTCAGCAGTTGTGGCTCACGGGCCCAGCCGCTCTGCGGCATGTGGGATCTTCCCAGGCCAGGGCTCGAACCCGTGTACCCTGCATTAGCAGGCAGACTCTCAACCACTGCGCCACCAGGGAAGCCCTGTTTTATCTTTATTCTGGGAGGTGAGGGGCTGAGGACTTTCCTTTCTGTCCTCCATAATAGAGGATGGCAAAAGGGTTGGCATGGTTGCTAAGTGAGCCAACCTATGGTATTTGCCACTCCAGGATTGTTGGTAACACTTTAGGGAATTGTACTGTCAGCTTTGTCTGAGAGCTGAAGCACAGTTGTCTTATTTTGATACCTTCCTACATCCTAGTTTTTCCTGTACTGAATTAGTCAGTGATTCCCTGTATATGCTGGTTTGGAGTTAGAGACGTTTCTAGTATCATTGTAGATGGAACTTGTCTCAGTGAGGTTAAATAGCCCATCCTGTAATCACACAGCTAGCACCACAGCCAGGATCTGAATCCAAGTTATATGGGATCTTTGCTGCTTAAATTTTTATTATAACCTTCAAACTATTCTTTTTTTTTTTTCTCCTTTTTTACTTACATCAAATACATTGGTAAATCAGCAGTCGCATTCTGTTACCACGATTGTTATGTTGGGAGAGGAAGAAAGGGGAAAAAAGGCAAATGCTTTCTTAGAAGCAAAAAAAAAAAAAAAAAAAAAAAAAAATCAGAAGAAAAAAATGAAGAGCTGGGAAATAAAAACTAAGATTCCCTAAGCCCAACAGAGCTCAAAGGAAAGCAGAAGAGCTAATAAGAAGTAGAGGAAGGCAGCAGATAGGCCCAGAAGCTAAGGCCAATCCTGTTCCTAAGGGGGGCAGGGGAGGGGAGAAGAAGCCTGGAGAAATGGTTTCCCAGCCCCAAGGCAATGAAACAGCTTCACTACTGCTCCATGGGGAAAACTACACAGAGAAAGAACTTCATTTCTAAGAAACTTAAGAGAGCCATCGTAGTTCTTCCACTTGTAAGGACGTACTGGCTGCTTTGGGGGGCTAGTGGGTGCTGGGAAAATGAAGGGAAAATGTGTATGTGTTTCAGGGCCATGGGAACTAAGGCTGTCCCTGGTAAAGGGAGGGAATTTAGGGGTAAGTAGAAGAACCTAAGCTGGGTCCTTCAGAATCTCAGCTTCATGGATTTCTCAGCTTCTCTGGGACAGAAGGCAGTCTGCAAGCCAAAAGGGCAGAAAGGTTCCAATCCTAGGTCACTATGGCCTCTCCTATCTTATTTCCCCCAATCTCCTCAAAACCCTGGGCTAGAACAAGAAGGGATTTAGAGTTCTCTCTTGCCTTGATGGCTTCCCAAAGACATCTTAAAATACCTGATGAGGGATGTGAAGAGAGACTAGAGATTTAGAAAGGACCACCGTCCTCTGGTGATGTGAGACAGTTGTGAGGGACCTTCAGTGCCAGTCGTTCCCTGTCCACAGGAACAGGTGTTACGATACTAGGGGGCCACAAGTAGGCCTCTGTGGTACTACCCCCCAGTGGTACGTGGATTAAACCACTGGCTGCATGGGGGATGGGTTTGGGGGGTAAGCATGGAGGAACCAAACTGAAGATACTAACAAAGGAGAAAAGAAATAGGGTCTGATGGGAGGTGGGGGGCAGAACAGACTGTACAGTGGGAGTAAAGATCATACCTATTTACAGGGAAGTAGAAAAGACATGGTAATGGGTGCATCAAATTGAATGGGAACCCTGGGAAAGGACAGAAAATTCCTGCCTCTTGCCGACTCCTCTTCACTCCCCTACAATGGCCTATGCTAGCCTGAGACTGCTCTCCAGTTGCTCAGTTAATTCCTCAGGAAAGGTAAACCTGTACCCAAGAGTCAGGCTGGCGAGAATATAGGTGAAGTAAGAATCAGAGTTGGAGGAAGCTAGCAGGGGAGATTGGGCTTGAGTAGCTGCCAGCGGTACTGTTCTCTACAGCCCCTCCCCAAACCTCATATACACCCCGGATTCCACTTAATTACAAAGTTAAGCGGGCAGGTAAATCAATCAAAACCCCCATAAAACAAGTATCACAACTGAACTACCATCAGTTAAAGTGCAAACTGCAGGGGGATATCGTGGCTGGGGCTGAGGCCATCTGAAGGCCAGAAAGGAAAAAAATGCATATGTGTAAGTCAGAGGATGGGTGTCAGAAACTGGTCCCTCCTCCATTTAGATCACAGCAGAGCCAAAGATGCAGGCAACCAGTGAAGATTCTTTGGAGGACTCTGGGGTCCAGAATCTCCCCCACTATGGGGGAGAAGCTACCTAAGAGGCTGGGTGAGGGGAAAGTAAGCCATAGAAGAGTTCCTGAGCCACAGATGACACTGCATCTCCGCCTCTTCCACCTCTGCCCAGTTAGCTAACAAGACTCCAGCCTGGCGCCTGACAGCGTGCCTTCCCGTTCTCACCTCTACCTAGAAACTCCCTCCACAAGGCCAACTCAGTGTTTTCAAATATGAGAAACTCCAACCAAATAAAAACAAAAAGGAAATGTTTCCTTACTCCCCCCTGCTCTGAGCCTTACTTTCCCCCAGGGTCCTTAATGTGACTGAACTGGAAACCTCCTTCCTCACTTCCTGGGTTCACTACCTTCTCCATCCTGGGTAGGGGAAGAAAAGGGGATTAAGAACAGAGACTGACCGAAAGCAGAAGGGGAAGGGGCAGGAGACAAGAAAGAGTTTTCTGAAAAAATGGGGAGGAGGAGGAAAGATAAGCAGGTCACTGTCTTGCACCTATAATACAAAGTGAAGTAAGTTTGTTTTGGAAGGTAAGTCCTGGGGGATCTGACCCCCAAGCCCCAGAGCACGGGTAGGAGGCCAGTGGCAACAGCTGCCTGGTGTTGTTGCTGAAGCGTTACAAAGTGCCGTGACGGAGCTGTCAAGAGGCAGCCCTTGGGAGCCAGGGCCCCGTGTGCTGTTACCCTAGGGGCTGTGTGCTGAGCGGTGGGGATGGAGGTTATTTCTTGGCTCTTGTGCTAGCTCCATACTTGTTCGCTGCTAGCCGCCCCTCAGGTGCTACAACACTGGCTCTTGTTCTGCTGGGACTGCTCATGGAGATCCACACCCCAGCTTCGGCCTGCTGCACCCCCCAGATCCTGGGGTTCAATCTTTGGCAACTTCTTAGCTATTGCCAGGAAGAGATCGTTCACGTTCATAGCTGTCTTGGCTGAAGTCTTCATAAACAATAAGCTGTTGTCATCTGCACACGCCTGGGCCTCTTCGTACTCCGCCACGTGCTTGCTGGCCAGGCCAGCTTCGTTCCCCGCCAGGGCAATAACGATGCTAGGACTGGCCTGTCGCTGTAGTTCCTTTACCCATGTCTTTGCTCGGGCGAAGGTTTCCTGATTAGTACTGTCATAAACGAAAATTGCAGCTTGGGCACCTCTGTAGTACATGGGGGCCAAGCTATGGTATCGCTCCTGCCCAGCTGTGTCCCAGATCTCAGACTTGACTGTTGTGTCATCTAGACAAACCGACCGGGTGAGGAAGGCCGCTCCAATGGTGCTCTCCTGGTACTCGTGGAACTGCCCTTTGACAAAACGTAACGCCAGGCTAGACTTCCCCACTGCAGGTTCACCCAGCAGGACCAATTTGAACTGGCATATTTTGCTGGCCTGGGGCTGCCCATTGGGCCTGGCTGCGCTTCTGCTAGTCATGGCTAGATTATCAGAGTGGGCAAGGGTAGAGGGAGGGGGAAGCCACAAAGCAGCAGAGGGGGGAGGGGGGAGGGGGGGAGGGGAGGGAACTTCCAGGCTTCAACAGTCCTGGGGCTCCGTCTCCCCTGTCGGGCCCAAGCCTGTGTCCCCTTCAAACTCTTCTGTACTTGGTTCATAATTAATATTAGTCATCAGGTTGAAAATATGCCCTATAGGTTTTAGAGAGTTTTGATTCACCATCATTATATTGAAAAGGAAAATGCTATTTAATCATTTTAGATAGAATGAATATGCACTATCTATATGAATCTCTATTTGCAAAAAAACAATGGTTAACAGTGGTAATACACGTTTAGAAAGAGATTTGCTTATATCCATTCAGTGAGACAACTATTATTTTTGAGTGTCCCCCCTTGTACTAAATGTTGTACTGGTAGCTGCATGTATAATAGTGAAAGAAGCAAGATATGTTTCTGTCCTGTTGGAGCTTGTATTTTTGGAGGAGATGGTATTAAATAAATGCACAATTATTTATATAAGCACATATTCAGATAAATATGGGGCTGTGATACTAAAGAGATACTCTGGAGAGTGTGGAGGGACATTTGGAAGAACGGAGGGTTACGTACATACTCTGATTGTGACTATCACTCTTATACCGAGAAACGGGCCAGCATGATATAGCGGAAGGAGCTCTGCTCTGGATGGCTGGGATAGGAGGTTTCCAGTTTGCACTGGTACAATTATTTGCTGTAGGTCTTTGGATAATTCACTTGACTATGAGCTCTGTGAGGCAAGAACTTCATCTCTCTTGATCACTGCCATGTTCTCAGTGCCTAGAACACTGGGCGGCACATAAAAGCTGCACAATAATTATTTGTTGAAATAATGAACGCAATTTAACCAATGGTTACGGAGATCCTACTCTTTGCTGTTCACAGTGCCAGGTTTTTATCCAATAATCATAAAATAAGAAACTTGGATTAGATGACCTTTCCATTGATGATTTGCCTCTTTGTCCTCAGATTCATCTCCTATACTTGCCTTGCTTTGCTCTGTATTGCAGGAGGCTGATCTGTAAAAAATGGCATTTCCCGAATTTCTTTACCAACTAACTTCGGGTTAGGTTTGATGGAGAAGGAATGCTGGTGAAAAACAAGACCAGGAGGAGAAAGTGGCCAGCACGTATTTCCCTCTTTCATTCTTCCTCGTGTGGCTCTGTAGCAGTAGTTGATACTTCTCTGTTGTTTTCACCCCCCACCAGGCAGACACCCACTCTGGGAGCTAGCTTCTGCTGGACAGATCCTGGACTCCACACTGTATCCTTTCTCTGTCCTCTAGCCTTGAGGGTAAAGCAGCTATCTGGAGCTGCTATCCTCAGGGATTTCTTACCTTCTCCTCTTTGCTTGTTCAGTTCATTTATGCACCTATAGAACTAGTTACACATATTCATTTTATATCAGTCTACTAATGTGGGTGTCTAATTTTCCTGTTAGAACCTGACTGCTTCCTGCCAAGACTCCTTCCATTTTCCAAATGCAGTGACTCCAACATTGACTTCTCCTTTACAATGCTTTGAAAAGAGAAATTTTGAGATTTCCAGTGCTCAATAAAAGCTGTCACCTCAAAACAGTGAATTTTTAAAAAAATCTCTTAGTGTTATGAGAGTAATAAAACTTATACATAGATGTAACCTTTAAATATTTGAGGTCTGATTATTTAATTATTAGTTAAAGATAGGCTTTTGTGTAAAGTTCTTTTTAAATATATGTTCAAATGTGGGGACCGATACTTATTCACTGCTAGGATAATTGATCAAGATATGGTTATACCTGTTTCTACTGAAGAGAAACAAAATAAAAACATGAGGTTTGCATTGCCTGAGGGCATGTTTAGAAAATTCACTCTGGGTTTTGAGATACTGAAACTTACTCTTCCTGTTCAATTATAGTGAATACATGCAATTTTAGTTACTCCTAAATAGTGAATATGTAACCTATGGAGATAACTGAAAGAAACAATGTTTTTGGTACCTCTTAATTTCCTACCCCTATCTCGCCCCTGCCTTCGTCCCTCTCCTCATTGGTAAGCACTAGTTTTTCCTCTATATCTATCAATTTGTATCTTTTTTGGTATATTCATTGGTTTGTTTTATTTTTTAGATTCCATATGTAAGTGATAACACAGTATTTGTCATTCTCTGTCTGACTTAACATAATACCTCCAAGTTCAGCCATGTTGTTGCAAATGACAAAATTTCATTCTCTTTTATGTCTGAGTAGTATTCCATTGTGTGTGTGTGCATGTGTGTGTGTGTGTGTGTATTACATCTGCTTTATCCATTAATCTGTTGATGGACACTTAGTTGTTTCCATATTTTGGCAATTGCACATAACGCTTCTATGAACATTGGGGTGCATGTATCTCTTCTAATTGGTGTTTTTGTTTTCTTTCAGATAAATACCCAGGAATGAAATTGCTGGGTCATATGGCAGTTCTATTTTTAGTTTTTTGAGGAACCTCCATACTGTTCTCCATAGCGGCTGCACCAATTACATTCCCACTAACAGTGCACAAGGGTTCCCTTTTCTCTACATTCTCGCCAACATTTGTTATTTGTGGTCTTTTAGATGATAGCCATTCTGATAGGTGTGAAGTGATAGCTCATTAAAGTTTTAATTTGCAGAAATGAACAATTTATTTGAATTTTGTTTTAAACTAAATCAGTGGGTGTGAATCTTTCACCTTCAGTTCTCTCTCCTCTGAAATCACTTATAAATAATTACCAAAAGGCAAATTACCGAATAGCTAGAAATATGTGGTATTGTATAGTAAAAACTTGCATGGTTGAACAGTCTTTGTTGTTGAACTGGGAGATTAAGATTATGGCTCAAAACTATATGTCTGGTATAGTAATCATATTTTAAGGATTTTTTCTTTGCTCACCTCCATTCATAAGCATACAAGTATCATTTTCCACTTGCACATGCTTTTTTAAAGTCAGTGAGTAATGAAAAAAAAACCCTTCATTCAGTATTGCTATTTATAGTGGCATTTCTCAAGTTGGAATTCCCTCAAGCGGTAAAATTTAACGCTATAGTTGCATGTAGCGGAACAGCCATACTAGCTATGTTTCTTTCCCAACTGTGATCCAACAGCTCCAAGTATGAGGTCACGGATGACATGAAACCTGAAAAATGCTCTTGTGGGTCACAGATTTTTGTTGTGCCTTTGCCAGCCTCATTTTCTATTGAAGATAGAATGAGGAAGGCTTGCATTAGCTAACCCGGTAAAGGACTGGATCACAGAAGCCAGGATATGTACACCTTGATGAGATGAGATGATGGATGAGGATGGCAGTCAGGATTGTCTTATGTTCCTTGTGGGGGCTTATGCAAGATTCTGGTGGAAGAGTTCTTTGTTGGAAGAGTTGGATTAACTGCACATTACTCTTGTATGTCAAGATTACGACACTATAGATTATAGAGATGTTCAGAGTTTGAAAAGACCATGCTATTTGTATTGGATTCTGAATTTGGCTGATTGCATTTTCCTCGTGTCAATTATCATGTTCCTTTATTCTCTATACTCCCTGTTAACTAGTGGAAAGATCTAGAAGCTTGATTAGATTCAGACAAAAATTTTAAAAGGCATAAATGCTTCCTGGGTGGCTCTGTGTACTTTATATTGCATCATATCAAAAGAAGTAATGGTTACATCTGATGATGTTAATACTACTGTTGGGATGAGTGTTGGCAACTGTTCCATCTATTACGAAGTTACCCATCAAACTTTCTCCTAAAAATTGTATTAGTAATTGTATAGATCTAAATGCATTATTTCCTTATGGGTTACAAAATGGTGAATTTTCAAATTCTTTCATTTGTTCACCATTTTTATTTTCTTCATTAACTATTTGAAATGCAGTTTAAAACGTGAGGGCATGATAAATACTTGAGTCCTTTCCCTTACTTACCAATCATCAGAATAGTTATTTCATTATTATTCAGAACAGTTATTTCAGCTGTCTCCAAAGATCACCAATGAAGATCTTATTCTTTTAAATTTTCTGTGTATTACTGTTAACTCATGGATTTTAATTTTAATTTTTTGGTATGTTTCAAACTATTGCAATCATTTTTCTTTTATATACACAAACTGTTCCATCTTTAACCAGAAGCGACCTCTTCAAGTCTTTTTATCTCCCTTTTAAGCAATAGCAATGATCTTCAAAAATTTTCTTGATTTCTGTTTCAACAAGCTGTCCTGGGCTTATCTTTTTATTTTTATTTATTTTATTTTTTTATTTTTGTAAAGTCTTTATTTATTTATTTATTTATGGCTGTGTTGGGTCTTCGTTTCTGTGCGAGGGCTTTCTCTAGTTGTGGCAAGTGGGGGCCACTCTTCATCGCGGTGCGCGGGCCTCTCACTATCGCGGCCTCTCTTGTTGCAGAGCACAGGCTCCAGACGCGCAGGCTCAGTAATTGTGGCTCACGGGCCCATTTGCTCCACGGCATGTGGGATCTTCCTGGACCAGGGCTCGAACCCGTGTCCCCTGCATTGGCAGGCAGATTCTCAACCACTGCGCCACCAGGGAAGCCCCCTGGGCTTATCTTATACATTTTCCCTTTCACATCTGAAATCAACTATCTGTTCAAGGTACCATTATTCCTTTTCAGAAAAGATATTTAGAGATCAAATCTAGGGCATCAAGAGTGCTCATTGTCACTTGATTGTTATTGTTTTCAGGTCCTTTCAGCAGACAGAGACAGGATATCGATACATTTTAGAAAGAGAAAATCAAGCCATAGCTAATACTGATATTTCTAATTCCAATTATGAACCAGAAGGCTATACTCAGCATCTTTATACCAGTATCATTTTCCTCCTATGCTGAAAGCTCTAGTGCCCAATGACATCAATGTGAGTTTTGTACCAGATTCAGTATAGATACCACCACACATCTGTGCACTTGCCTTGATTTTTGTCTGGTGTGACCCTAGGAACCACTTACATTCTTCCCAAGTTTCTGCAGTCCAGTTCCTGCTGCCTTCACTGCCATTAAAGACCAAGGATCTCCTTGTGATGGTGTGCTTAAATCTCTCCTGTCACTTGTAGGTATGTCCCTGCCATGTTTTGTCTGTGCTAATGTTTGTTCCTGTAAAATTTGAGATGAATTTTTACATTTCTCGTGTAGTTTATTCAGGATATATTCAGATATATTCAAAATATAGGCCAGGATTAAGTCTGGTTGTCTTGATTGCTTTATTGATTAACAGTGGCATGTATCTGTGTGTGTGTGTGTGTGTGATAATTTTTGGAGAATGTCAGCTGTATAATGGTTGTCTCCTTCCCTGCCCATCTGGTGGGAGAGACCTGGCAAGTGGGCAGGGACTCCTTTCGAGTCTGGGACTACCAGGGATTCTCAACTGCCCTACTAGCTTGTAGCCTTTAAAACTCCACTAAAATTTTTCTTTTTTTTCTTTTTACCTGTCTTGCTACTCTGCTCTGTCCAAGGTGAAATTTTTCCTGTGTCTCATTTCTCCTTGGAGGGTCTTGTATCTTTTGTCATTTAGTTCCTCTAGTTGACTTGAGACATCAGCTCTCAGCTGGGCTTGCTACATGGTTTAGGGTCTGTGAATTATCTAGCTTTTTCTGTTTTTTAAAAAAATTTTCATTGGAGTATAGTCGATTTACAATGTTATGTTAGTTTCATATATAGCTTTTTCTTTTGGTTAGGGTAGGAATGACATTCTCTCAGGAGTTTCTACTTTGTTAGTGGACCGAAATAGAATTTTAATCAAAAATTGGTACCTATTTTGGGAGGCTGAGAAGTGAGGCAGGTGATGAGTCGGCTACAATGCTCCTCTTATAAATAAATGGCTATGAATAATGCTAAATAATAGACAGAAATGGGGGTTAAAAACTAGAAGAATGTTAAAAGACTTGAAAGAGGTGGTCTCTGAGAAGTAAGGTGGAGGTAGTGAACTATTGGGGGAGGAGCTAATAAGGAGGAGAAGCAAGAAGCTTCACTTTTCAATTATAAGCCTTTTGTCATTATTTGGCTTTTAAACTCTTTGCAGGTATTGCTTTGATCAGAATTGTTCTTTTAAATATTATTTTTTAATACCTGATGACCTTATTTTTTTAAAATAAGAAGTTTTGTTACTTTAGTGGAAAAAAAAGACCATGGTCAGTGTAAAATATTCAAGTAGGTACAGAAACTTCCAGAAAAAGAAAAAAAAAAAAAGAAATGAAAAAGAAGGAAATAAAAATATTCAATACTCAGAAACAAATATGCTCAACATCTAGTAATAATCTTTCTAGCAATCTCGCCACACAATTAAAATTAATAAAAAAATAGATTGAGAAATTATGTGGGTATGTATTTTGTTATAAAGTCTCCCCTTTCTTTAAAACAATATTATACATAGTTTTCCTTTTATAAAATATATTTGAAAAATAATGAATATATAATTTACTTATACATACCATAGTTTACTTCAATATTAGGTATACATAAAAAAATGCAGGGACTTCCCTGGTGGCGCAGTGGTTAAGAATCTGCCTGCCAATGGAGGGAACACGGGTTCGAGCCCTGGTCTGGGAAGATCCCACATGCCGCGGAGCAACTAAGCCCGCGAGGCACAACTACTGAGCCTGCGCGTCTAGAGCCTGTGCTCCGCAACAAGAGAAGCCAAGACAATGAGAAGACCGCGCACCGCAGTGAAGAGTGGCCCCCGCTCGCCACAACTAGAGAAAGCCCACGCACAGAAACGAAAACCCAACACAGCCAAAAATAAATAAATTAATTAAAAAAAAAATGCAACCAAGAGGGGCTAAGAGCTTTTCCCGAAAACACACAGCTAATTTATGACAGTCAGGACTAGGACTCATTTTCTGATCCTCAGTTCTGTGCTCTTTCCTACTTACTAGGCTGTTTATTGTCTGAATTTTAGACATTATTGGCTTCTTGCAAGCTATACTAATGGATTTTCACTACAGTTTTACCAGATAAATTTTCTTGAACTATATGTGGCTTTGTCACCTAATTAATCTTGAACAATATTTGAAAATTTCAGGTGACAGAAAAATATTGTTAATGCAGACAAGGATCAAGAATGGTGGGTCTTTAAAGGTCAGACCACTGTGAGTCTAGAATCTGTGAATAATTAGATTTTTAAAGTAATTGAGCTAATAATGACCCCAAACAAGGTAGATTCAAATGAATATTTACTCATTTTTTCAAACACTGACTTTGATAAGTGAGAGTGTCTAAGCATTTTTTTCCAGTTAGTGGCTATCGGCTGGGAGGAAAAGGTTTTAAACATATATTAAAATTTTAAATATTATTTAAATATCTGCTAAAGGATCTATTTAATCATTCTGACCATGAAAGATTCTAATCATCTGTCACAATTAATAGAATCTTGTGTGTATTTTCCAAGAGAATGGAATTGAAAATGACTTTCTTTAAATTTGTCTTATTTTTAAACTTTATATCATAATATATTTATGGTCAATAATAGAACTTCCACTTCACCTTCAATTTGAAAGACTATTTCTGTATTAGAAGTTGATGTTCATGGCCACAGCATGAGTGAAAGTGTGGATTACAAATTTATCGTTCATTATTATGTCAAAGCACTCTTATGCTATCATTCATTAATGAATTGAGGAAAGAAGAGGATTTTGAGAAAGAAATGTCCTCTGTAATTTTTATTACACATACTGATATGTTTTATTGTATTAAAACTATCCCTCATTATTCCAAAGGAAAATTATAATATCATGTATTACAGGAAATATTCTTGCTGCCCCTCCATATTTTACATCTTGACTAAGAGTCAAAAGAATGGGACCATATTATGGTGGTCCCATCCAGCCATCTGTAAATCAAACTAAAGTAAATTCAAACTGCAAGTAATACAAGAAGTCCAACAAACTATTATATTTTTCCATAGTGACTACTCCAATGTTATTTTATCCTAAAATAATTTCTCATAAATTAATTTTTACATTCTCTGGCTTCCAATTCATTTACTGGTACCCTATTGGATGGATATCAATACTCTCTCTTTTAGGGGTTTGGGGAGTTGGTCATTTTACATAGGTGTTCAGCTCTAGGAAAGGTGACCAACTGGTCCTGTTTTGCCCAAGATTGTCTTGGTTTTAAAAATAAAAGTCCAGCATTATGGGAACCCACTCAGTCCCTGGCAAATGTTTGGTCACCCTAGTTTGAGGTGACATGGACTCATTTTTACATTGAATATCTAGCAAACTTAGCAAAATTAGAACAGAATTATTTTAAGGTTATGTTTTCTGAAAACTCACTAATATACTCAGCCACTTTGTGAATGAATGGATCTTTCCCCAATATATCACCTTTCCTATCCTGGCCACAGACTATGGATCCTTACTTTATTACACAATGGTTTATTCCTTGTTGCTATGTAAACATTTTACTTCAGCCTATTCATCTGCCATTTATTCACTGGGATGAATGAAGTTCAGGTTTTCCTTAGGGATGTGTGGTAGAAAATACAGGGTTGCATAAAAATATAACACCAAAATAAAACTTTATCTCCATTTCCATTTCATAAATTGTTCCATTCAAGCAAACAGCTACTTTAGAAGACTAAAATTTTGTATTTCAATTCAAATGTCTTATTTTTAATGACTTTCTAAAACTTTAATATTAAAATCCAGCTTTTTTCTGTAAAACTGTAGAGCTATTTTAAATTCTTACCCATAATTACCAAAATACATTAAGGTAAGATGTATATTCTTGGCAAAATATCATTGTTTTATGATTAATATTACAGATATTTTTGTCTACTGTCTTCATTGCTTATTTGAATCACTACTTTCTAATTTACTTAATGACACATCACTAAGTCATGTTTTTTTCTTAAATTAAATTTTCTTTTTAAATGCTGGCATAAATTATTGACACATTTATAAAGACCTGAGCACGAGTAGAAAAGAGATAGAAAGTTGTACAATGACACATTAATGATTGTTGGTGTTGCTTGTACTGAGCTCTCTGAAATGACATCGCAGCTCTCTGCAAACTCTGTCCTTCCTAGTCTGTCCTTTTCCTTATTATTTTTTCTTTCTATTTTTATTTAGTAGGTAGTGTGACTCTCAAATCCCTGTTAAGATGCACATACATTTCCTTCTCAATGTACAGGAAACAGCCTTAAATCTTAGCAGAATGGCTGAGCACAGGGCTATTGGTAACCAGCACGTTATCTTTATGTATAAAAATCTTTCCTCCCTTCCTCCCTCCCTCCTGGCTTCCTTCCCTCTCTTTATTCCTCCTTTCCTTCCATTCAGCAAATATTTATTAAGTATATACTTGTTGGTGAACCCCTGTTACACAATGTGTTCTTCTCTCTTTTACCATAGAAAAGATCCTTAGTCTTTCTCTATGACAAGCAATTTTCTCCAATTCTGTTATAGGAAACTGTTGCTTTATTTAGATTCTCACACTTCCTGCTCTGTCACAATCACACTATCCCCATGGTCGTTCTGAAGTTATAGAGAATTCAGGTTCACTTATCTATTTCTTTGTTTCTGGTTCCCGTCCTTGACTTTTCCCCAGGAGAATACCCCATACTCTCACCTCTCTACTCAAGCAT
This sequence comes from Balaenoptera acutorostrata, assembly GCF_949987535.1. Taxonomy (NCBI): domain Eukaryota; kingdom Metazoa; phylum Chordata; class Mammalia; order Artiodactyla; family Balaenopteridae; genus Balaenoptera; species Balaenoptera acutorostrata. The sequence goes on from NC_080071.1 coordinate 81,560,872, forward strand.
CCAGGCACAGCCTGCCTTGTCTCCCACACATCCTTGCTGAGTCTTAGCCAAGGACATTGCTTCCCACTTTACAGAGCAGGTAGACACTCTCAGGCATATATTCTCTTGAATCTCAGCCTCTCTCCCCATAAAATGACTCATATTTGCATCATTGCTTCCTTCTCATTTCAGATAAAAAACAGCAACAACAAAAACACCACTTCACCAGCCCCATCTCTCACATCTGTCTGAGCAGGACTTTTCTCATTTATTTTTGTAGCCTTGGGGCCCATCATTGTATGCAGGACATTTTAGGTTGTCAGTAATTTCAGGGAATGAATGGATGAATAATGTTAGGCAGTGGTAGAGAGTACTGGACATGAAAAATCAATAGTAAATTGAAGATAGAAATTATTTTGACCCCTAAGCAGGTAAATTAAAGAAACATTTCTTGAATGAGGTGTTGCAGGTACTTAAATCAAGTGACTGGATTATATTTGATATTGAGGTTATAATTCTACAAACACCTCCTGACCTCAAGTGAATGTGTGATTTCTGTGCTTTCAAACCAATTACACAGAGACTGAGGGCATTTTTTTTCTTTTTTACAGCCCAAGATTAACCCTAATTATGATTTAAGGAAATGTGAGTCAGATATACATACTTTCAAATGTGATTGATGATTTTGATTTACATTGGTATTGCTATGAAATCACACAGAATATAAACTGGTCACATTAAATTACTTAACAATTGTATACTCATGATAATTTTTAAAAAACTATAACATCTTTCCTATGTTGAGAAGGAAGGGGAGTTAGTGATAATAATTAGTGCTTCAGATGAAATTTATTTACATGATGTCAGTGAACTAGAAACATTTCTGCATTACATCCACTTTTTTAAGATGGAAATAGCTCTGCTAAATTATTATCATAAAATAATGTGTTCATAAAAATACTCATTCATAAACAAGTCAGATAATTCAGAAAAGTATGAGAAACCAATGACCTTCAATAGGACCAGAGATGACAACTATTACTATTTTTATATATAGTCTTTCGGACATATTTCTACACACATTGTTGAATATATTTTATAAAAGTGGGCTCAGACTATGTACAGTATTTTGTAAATTTTACTTTTTATTTAATAATATGCTGTGAACAGATTTCCATGTTAATAAGTGTAATTCTGTATCATCACTTTTAGTGATTCCAAAACATTTCATTGATGGAAGCAAAAAAATTTATTTATTTAACCCATTTCTTATGATTGGACCATTGACTTTAAAAAATTATGCACTAATATTAAAATGCCATGTAAAATATCAACATGCATTCCTCTTTTCACATGTTTGGTAATTGCATTAGGATAAATATCTAGAAATAGAATTGCAAATTCAAAGGAAATATACATATCTCAAGATATGTATATGCGTGTGTGTGTGTATGTATGTGTGTGTATGTGTATGAAGCCCAAGTGTGGTGATTTCCTCCAGCTAATTGATCAAAGAATAACACATTATTCATTTTTGGTCAATAAGCATAAGGGAAGTCTGCTTAGGTGTCTTAAAATTGTTTCTTCACTATGAAAAGTGTTCATGAAATAAGCTTTTCTTCTGTCTCTGGTCTTGAGGGTTGAGGTCTGGAACTCTGGCAGTTCTAGAAGGACAAGGAAGCCAGACAAAGAGGAGAAGCACACCCTCTGAGAATGGCACAGTGGTAAAGATGGAAAGAACCTGAGTTCTTGATTATGTTAATGAACCAGTGAAATAAGCAACCCTGGACTCACTTTCCCTCTATAGTTTTGTTATTTATAGTATTTCATAAATATCCTTTAGCCTAAGGCAGTGGTCCTCAAAGTGTGAGAACCTGAGGGGTCCCTGAGACCCTTTCAGATATTCAGATATTCAAAACTATTTTCATAATAATATGAGGATGTTATTTGCCCTTTCACTCTCATTCTTTCAGAGTGTACAATGGAGTTTTCCAGAGGTTATGTGATGTGTAATAGGGCAACAAATTAAACATAGACACAGATGTGAGAATCCAGCTGTTTTCTATTAAGCCAGACATTGAGATTTGTAAAAATGTAACATGATGCCACTCTTCTCATTAAATTTTTATTGTTTGGGAAAATTTTTTTCAAAAAACTATATTAATATGTGATGGGTTTATTTTAAAATGAATGAATAAATATATGTTCTAAAATTTGTCACGTTTATTTCTAGTATAGTAAATATTGACAGATGTAATCCACAGAACAAAAGCTCTTCAGGATCCTCAATAATTTTAAAGAGTGTAACGGATCCTGAAATCAAAAATTTTGAGAACCACTGGTCTAAGCCAGTGTCACTTCCCTGTCTTCTGGCTGTGATTAAGGTTTACTCATTGTTATTATTGTTATTCTTTCTGAAGGAAGTGGTGTGGTAGGTATAACCTCTTGTTTTTGCCCAGATTAATTTTTGTTCATCCTTAAATGAAAGGCTAGTAGTTCAGAAATGTTCCCAGAATGTAAAATGATTAAACATTTCTTTCCTCTTTCTAGTCTTATTTTTCTATTTTTCCATGGATTTTGCCTGGAGTACAGAGATCCCTTTGTACGGGTGCACATGTTTTATTTATTTATTTTTTCTCTTTTATTTTTACTTAAGGCCTATTCTCTTGGATTGCTCCTCACTCCTTTTCTATGTTTTCTCTTCTCTTCTTTTCATACCACTGTTTTTCCCTGGTCCTTTTTGTCTTTATTCTGGGAGAATGGCTCACGTTTGTTCTCCACAATATTGATTTAATTTAAAACAGCATCCATTCTGTTTCAATTTATCATTCCTACATTGTGTCTTTAGTGTTCTTGAAATCTTTCTTTATCTAATCCATCTTCCCTATCATGCTACCTTGTTTTCTTTGCTATGCCTTGAATTTCTTTTCTTAGTGTATTTTATGAAAGATGCCACCTTCTTCTGGATCCTTCAGTACCACTGTTACTTCATTCTCCATAGATCTCCATTTTCCTGACCCCTATGCATTCCACCCCCCCTTATTTATCATTAAAGAGGCAAAATCTGTCCAGAGTGAGTGTGTGAATAAAGAGATCATGTGGGTTGGCTCTCAGGTCTCCTGTTAGTGTGCATTTATCTACTTTTACTTTATAGCTGGAATGGGGGCTGGCGAGTGCACTTGCCTCTGCTTCTACTGATAAAAGGAAACAGAATGGCATTTACTTCTGCCCTGAGCATCCACAGTGTGGTCCTTTGGAACTCTGGGCAGGTGCGAAGCGACACACCCCAGAGCGTGCCCAGTGTTCCATGCCAGCCCCACCCTCAACCTCTTCTGAGTGCTTCTCCTCCAAAAGTGACCACCCCCAGAGTATAGAGAGACACTTATTTTTCTTCTGCTTTCTGCCTAGCTGTTCTCTGATATTTCTACTATTAGACTTAGAGAAGATGCAGGAGGAGTCAAGGAAAAGCTGAAAGGGGGTAGGGAAAATGCCTTCCGACTAACAGAGCAATTCCTGAGGGATCAGATGTAAATCCAGGCCACTGTGCGGCACCACTCCAGGGAATAATGGAAGCCTGTAGAGCACAACCCCACAGAGCCCTTGGAGCACCACGCTCCATGGCCTGCAGTGTGATGAACACCAGTGGCGCCACATTTGTGCAATAGCATAGCACAGCCCTGGAAAATGGCTGCCGGTCCAGCTTTCTATACTTTTTTTTTTGGAAAATTGAACATTTTTTTTTTTTAATTTATTTATTTATGGCTGTGTTGGGTCTTTGTTTCTGTGCGAGGGCTCTCTCCAGTTGCGGCAAGTGGGGGCCACTCTTCATCGCGGTGCGCGGGCCTCTCACTATCATGGCCTCTCTTGTCGCGGAGCACAGGCTCCAGACGTGCAGGCTCAGTAATTGTGGCTCACGGGCCCAGTCGCTCCGCTGCATGTGGGATCCTCCCAGACCAGGGCTCGAACCCGTGTCCCCTGCATTGGCAGGCGGACTCCCAACCACTGCGCCACCAGGGAAGCCCGTGAACATTTTTTATTCCTTCTCAGTTAATTACAATTTTTCTTCTAGCATTAACCTTGGACTATCATATGTTTAATTATATCTCAACATCGATGAACCTATATTTTATTTTAATTATTTTTTAACATATTTATTGGAGTATAATTGCTTTACAATGTGTTAGTTTCTGCTGTATAACAAGGTGAATCAGCTATACGTATAGTATACATATATCACCACATCCGCTCCCTCTTGCGTCTCCCTCCCACCCTCCCTATCCCACCCCTGTAGGTGGTCACAAAACACCGAGCTGATCTCCCTGTGCTATGTGGCTGCTTCCCAATAGCTATCTATTTTACATTTGGTAGTGTGTATATGTCCATGCCACTCTCTCACTTCGTCCCATCTTATGCTTCCTTCTCCCCGTGTCCTCAAGTCCATTCTCTACGTCTGCATCTTTATTCCTGTCCTGCCACAAGGTTCATCAGAACCATTTTTTTTTTTTTAGATTCCATATATATGTGTTAGCATACGGTATTTGTTTTTCTCTTTCTGACTTACTTCACTCTGTATGACAGACTCTAGGTCCATCCACCTCACTACAAATAACTCAATTTCATTTTTTTTATGGCTGAATAATATTCCATTGTATATATTTGTCGCATCTTCTTTATCCGTTCATTTGGCGATGGACATTTAGGTTGTTTCCATGTCCTGGCTATTGTAAAAAGTGCTGCAATAAATATTGTGGTACATGACTCTTTTTGAATTATCGTTTTCTCAGGGTATATGCCCAGGAGTGAGATTGCTGGGTCATATGGTAGCTCCATTTTTAGTTTTTTAAGGAACCTCCATACTGTTCTCCATAGTGGCTCTATCAATTTACATTCCCACCAATAGTGCCAGAGGTTTCCCTTTTCTCCACACCCTCTCCAGCATTTATTGTTTGTAGTTTTTTTGAGGATGGTTATTCTGACCGATGTGAGGTATTACCTCATTGTAGTTTTGATTTGAGTTCCTCTAATGATTAGTGATGTTGAGCATCCTTTCATGTGTTTGCTGGCAATCTGTATATCTTCTTTGGAGAAATGTCTGTTTAGGTCTTCTGCCCATTTTTGGATTGGGTTGTTTGTTTTTTTGATATTGAGCTGCATGAGCTGCTTGTATATTTTGGAGATTAATGCTTTATCAGTTGTTTCGTTTGCAAATATTTTCTCTTATTCTGAGGGTTGTCTTTTCATCTTGTTTATGGTTTCCTTTGCTGTGCAAAAGCTTTTACTTTTCATTAGGTCCCATTTGTTTAATTTTGTTTTTAATCCCATTTCTCTAGGAGGTGGGTCAAAAAGTATCTTGTTGTGATTTATGTCAAAGAGTGTTTTTCTTGTTTTATAGTGTCTGGCTTTACATTTAGGTCTGTAATCCATTTTGAGCTTATTTTTCTGTATGGTGTTAGGAAGTGTTCTAATTTCATTCTGTTACATATAGCTGTCCAGTTTTCCGAGCACCACTTATTGAAGAGGCTGTCTTTTCTCCATTGTATATTTTTGCCTCCTTAATCAAAGATAATCTGACCATATGTGTGTGGGTTTATCTCTGGGCTTTCTCTCCTGTTCCACTGATCTATATTTCTGTTTTTGTGCCGGTACCATACTGTCTTGATTACTTTTGCTTTGTAGTATAGTCTGAAGTCAGGGAGCCTGATTCCTCCAGCTCCGTTTTTCATTCTCAAGATTGCTTTGGCTATTTGGGGTCTCTTGTGTTTCCATACAAATTGTGAAATTTTTTGTTCTAGTTCTGTGAAAAATGCCAGTGGTAGTTTGATAGGGATTGCATTTAATCTGTAGATTGCTTTGGGTAGTAGAGTCATTTTCACAATGTTGATTCTTCCAGTCCAAGAACATGGTATATCTCTCCATATGTCTGTATCACCTTTAATTTCTTTCATCAGCATCTTACAGTTTTCTGCATACAGGTCTTTTGTCTCTTAGGTAGTTTTATTCCTAGGTGTTTTATTCTTTTTGTTGTGATGGTAAATGGGAGTGTTTCCTTAATTTCTCTTTCAGATTTTTCGTCATTAGTGTATAGGAATGCAAGAGATTTCTGTGCATTAATTTTGTATCCTGCTACTTTACCAAATTCATTGATTAGCTCTAGTAGTTTTCTGGTAGCGTCTTTAAGATTCTCTATGTGTAGTACCATGTCATCTGCAAACAGTGACAGTTTTACTTCTTTTCTGATTTGGTTTCTGTTTATTTATTTTTCTTCTCTGATTGCTGTAGATAAAACTTCCAAAACTATGTTGAATAATAGTGGTGAGAGTGGGCAACCTTGTCTTGCTCCTTATCTTAGTGGAAATGGTTTCAGTTTTTCACCATTGAGAACGATGTTGGCTGTGGGTATGTCACACATGGCCTTTATTACGTTGAGGTAAGTTCCCTCTATGCCTACTTTCTGGAGAGTTTTTATCATAAATCGGTATTGAATTTTGTCAAAAGTTTTTTCTGCATCCATTGACATGATCATATGGTTTTTCTCCTTCAATTTGTTAATATGGTGTATCACATTGATTGATTTGCGTATATTGAAGAATCCTTGCATTCCTGAGATAAACCCCACTTGATCATGGTGCATGTTCCTTTTAATGTGCTGTTGGATTCTGTTTGCTCGTGTTTTGTTGAGGATTTTTGCATCTATGTTCATCAGTGATATTGATCTGTAGTTTTCTTTTTTTGTGACATCCTTGTCTGGTTTTGGAATCAGGGTGGTGGTGGTCACATGGAATGAGTTTAGGGGTGTTCCTTCCTCTGCTATATTTTGGAAGAGTTTGAGAAGGATAGGTGTTAGCTCTCCTCTAAATGTTTGGTAGAAGTCACCTGTGAAGCCATCTGGTCCTGGGCTTTTGTTTGTTGGAAGAAATTTTGTTTGTTATTCATCAGTAAATGGCTAAGGCTGCTGCTGCAGCCACCAAGCACAGGGCAATATCACAGGTTATCTCCATATACATTTTTTGGTGATAATAATGATTTGACTTCAGTATGAAAACTTAGGATCATTTACTGCAAACTATGTTTCCTTCTTAAAAGAAAAATCTTTCCTGTTATACTAACATAGAGCAAAGAGATCACTTAACCATAAAAGCAAGCATTAGAGTAGCTTGAAAAAGTGACTTTATGACAGCATAACTTTGAATAGTTCATTTGACTCTTATTTTAATTCCTCACATTTGGTAGGGATAGTAGTTATTTAACAATGCCAAAGAAAATAAAACCTTGCACAAAATGATTATAATTACTTTTTATTAATAAAAATAGTGAGTCATGCACATGCCTCATTGGGCATAGGAATTCAGGAGTTAGCCCTTTATTGATGAATGCAGTTCTAGAGTAAAGTTAAGGTAAAAACTAAGTTTACATAACAATGGACCTCAAAAACAGAGTATTTCTTTCTTTCTCATTTAAGGGTCTTGAGGTGAGTAGTTTAGATTGGGAGGTAGCTCTGCTATATGACCAATTTATTCCATCTTGTTGCTTTGCTATCCCCTAAGGCATTCTTTTCACCTGCATAGTTGAGGCTGGGTCACAATTGTGTCTGTTTTACAGAACAAGAGAAAAAGAGAGGAACTCCATGGCAAATGTTTTAAGTTGAAGATAATCCACAAGTTGCAACCATCATCCACATTCAATCCCATTGGCCTTAATTTAATCATCTAACTACATCTAGTCTTTAGGAAGGCTGAGAAATGTTGTCTCTAAGTTGGCAGTCAAGAGTGACCTTAAACTTTATTACTACAGATGAAGGAGTAAATTTAAGGAAGTAATTAGTTGTTTCTACCATACTGATATAAAAGAGAAATTGGTCTGCTTTTTTTCCCATCTTGCTTCAGCTTACTGTGTGGATTGGATTGTAATATGCTAAGAACTGTAGGAGATGTAAAGAAATATAACATGAGGAATGTTAAGTTTGGAGGGTTAGTTATCATCATATCCAATAATTATCATCCATATCCATAGTCATTCTACTGGCGATGGAATATTGCAGGTACAGAAGCTCTGCAAATGGGACCAACTTCAACAACTCTCTGATGAATCCTTAATGAAGGTAGTCAGACTTCATGACCCAAAGACCCCAGATAACACATCCCAGGACTCAAGTTTTAAACATGCAGCAAAGATTCAGTGCCAACTTGTTCAATACTATGGGGAGAAAACCAAACCTTGTAGAAGTAAATATGTAACCCCGTAGGAAATTTTCTCTTTCTTGACACAACACTACCATCTAAAGCCTGGACAGGATTGATAACAGGGTATGGAATCATAAAATCACACCCCCAGGGGAGAAAAAAAATGAACGATTCCATTCTTCATGGGCATGTCAAGACCTAAAACTAAAATTGTTGTCATATTAAGGTATGTATGAAAATCACGAACCCCCAACAATCAACCATTTCATTGACAAACCTTTCTAAATAAAGGAAAGGTTGCTGGATATTTCTCTAAAACAAAGCTATCTTCAAAAGACAGTTCTGAAAACATAATCCACTGTTTGGATTTTTGCTGGGATATAGCCTAACTTCTATCAGGGCTTGAGGTGTATTGTGAAAGTTCCTTTGACCTGCGGGTCAAGAGATTTGGCTCTGGGTAGGTGACCTTGGGCAAGTTGTTTAATCTCTCTAGTCCTCTTGCTTTCATCTGCAGAAACACTGTGACTGAGGAGCTGGGGGAATGGATGGGAGGGAGGAAAACTCAGTAGTAACTCAGGTCCCTCACATTCTCTCCCTTTCTTCTATTCCCTAGGTTTTTGTGAATATCTATAAAGTATCATTTTTCCTGCATTTGGTGTGGATTTTGCTCTACATGAGAAAGACCAAGTCTAGGCTTTGTGCCCAGTACCTGGTAAAGTTTTATATGGGAGGACTTATAGTATGTTAATTAAAAATGTGAGCTCTCCACTTGGACTGCCTGGTCTAATTGTGACTCTTATTAGCTGCATGACCTTCAGCAAATTGCTTAACCTCTCTGAGTCTCAATGTCTTCAAATATAAAACGGGGAGAAGAATAATATCGACCTTATGGGTTTTGCGGGCATTAAATTATGTAATCTATTTGAAGCACTTAATACAGTGTCTGGCATTAAATATTCTATAAATATTACCATTATTATATGCAATTCAGATATTAATAAATGTTTTCTAATGCATTTGGTAATGATGAAGCACTGTTTTTAAACTGGAAAATTTATTACATGTCATGTAGCAGTGATATTAGTAGAGAATGAAATTAGACTCTCATTCTTCTCTGGGAGCGAACAGAATAGATTAAAAGAATCTGTGTGCCCTTGTGATGATGAGGCATCAGCCTCGCTTTCCTGACATGGAACGTTGCTAGCTCGTTGGGGAGACCTGGAACACGCAGGGAGGTGAGAGTCAAAGGACCCTGGCTTCCATGCCCGCTTTGCCATCGCTGAATGACTCACCGAGGCAAGTTGCTTAACCTCTCACAGCATCAGTGGTGTCGTTTCTAAAATAGAAACAAGATTCCCCTGGTAGGAATGATTTAAGAGCAAAATGAGATAACCTGAGGTGCCTGGCACAGAGACAGGGCTCAGCATAATTTATTTCCCTTCTTCTTTCCCCTTCTATGTAATTGCTTCGTAGGTAGATTATTGACCCTTAAAAACCATTGAATAACACCCAATGAGGCCTATTAAATCAATTTGGTTGCAGATTTTTTTTTTTAAATTTTCTTACTTGTGAACTATTTTTATAAATTAAAATTTGCTGACACTTTATGTAACTGAAAGGTCCTCAAGTTCTCCTGAAATTAGGGTTTATCTTTTTTTTTTTCAGTGCACAAAATAATGTCTCACCCAGATGTAAATGTAAGAAATTCAGTCTCCTTGTAACAATTGTTGAAAAATTTCAGAGGTTGCTTTTACATCATGTTTGTGGCCTGTCACGCTGAAATTTTGGTCCCAGCTGCTCTTGGGCTCCTTGACAGAACCTGGCCATCTCATGGCTGTATTTTCCTTGTGGTCCAGTTTTCTCTGGACCACTCTCCCTCTCAAAACCTCCTCTCCTTAATCCTTAAGGTTCCATTCATGGAAGACCAGCATGAAATTAGTGGTTGATAAGCCTTTACTGAATACCAGAGGGTGGTAAGTGGCAGGGCATTCCACTACACAATGGGAAAATCATTAAATTTGGATACCAGACATCATTGTTTCTAAAGTCTAGAAGCTGAACTTCAGCACAGGAAGATCATTAATTTCAGCTGTCTCCATCCTTTGGCCACAGCCTACTTCCAGTTGCTGTGGCCAGTGTTCACCCAGAGCCCCCCTTTTTGTCTCAACAGTTCCCCACTTTCAGTGTCCTCTGACTCCTACCTGTCCAGCCTTACCCCGAAGAACCCCCAAATCATTTTTACATGAAATTAACATCTCAAGCTCAAAGGACACCCTTCCGCCTTTCTTTAAACTCAATGTTACAGAGCGGTTTAACTCCCTCAATTCTCACTTCTGCATTATGGATTATGCCGCAGGCCCTGCCTTTCCTAATTGAGACACCTGCGCTGTGACAATCCTCCTCCAAATGCAGAAATGGTAGCTGTTGGTGGGCATAGTCACCACACATACTCCATTTAGATTCATGTCACTCAACGCGATATGGACTTTATGCTCTCAGTACCCTGGATGCTTTCACAAATATTTTAGCCATTCCCTTAGACCTATTATGTATTAAAAACAGATTAAAAAACTGAAACATTTTAGAAGTTCTGCGTCTTCCCTGGTGGCGCAGTGGTTAAGAATCCATCTGCCAATGCAGGGGACACGGGTTCGAGCCCTGGTCCGAGAAGATCCGACATGCCAAGGAGCAACTAAGCCCATGAGCCACAACTACTGAAGCCCACGTGCTCCACCACAAGAGAAGCCACCGCAATGAGAAGCCCGCGCACCGCAACGAAGACTAGCCCCCGCTCACCGCAACTAGAGAAAGCCCGTGTGCAGCAACGAAGACCCAACGCAGCCAAAAATAAATAAAAATTAATTAATTAATTAAAAATTAAAAAGGTCTGAAAGTTTAAGTATCTTGTCCAAGGGTAGAAAACTCTTAAATGTGAGAGCCCAGATTTAAACTTTGTTCTGATTCCCAGCCTGCTGCTATTCTAAACTACATCTCATGGATTTGTTCTTAAATGTCATAAAAACTGAATAATTTCCAACAAAGCAGGTATTAAATATCCTTAACAAAGTCAAGTACTTGCTTTCAAATACTTGCTACTTCTCTTTTAAAATGTTCATAGAAAGTACGGAAATACACAGTAGGGATTTCTACCTGTATAGGAACATTTTGGTTTCAAAAGCTGTTGACATCTGATTTCTGTCACATCTGTGAGATCCAGAAATCCCTAGGGCCTGATATTCCAACAGTGGTACAAATGAAATAGATATTTCATTGTTTATGAAATGCTCAGTATAAATGTTGGCAGTCAGTGCTAGATTGTAGGAGACTGTATTTCCTGGTGTCTCCCCCAAACTGCCAAAAAATATGACAACTGTTAATTCTCACTGCCCCCTGAGAGACAAGCAATTTACAGCCCAGAAATCAAACCCATAAGGGAAATGTTCAAAATCTAGGCGTGGATAAGAGTATATCTCAAGTCTGGTAGGTAAGCCAAATTTAATTTTTGACTGCTGCTAAGACTGGGAGGATTCTGCTTGTGTATTTCCTCTGGAACCCTACACTCTACCCTGTGTCACAATCTCAATGGCCTTTTAGTATACTATATCATCATCCACAGAAATACGGTAATGCTGGCCCCTTGTTTACCACTAATGCCTTCAGCATATTAACTATAAATAGTTTACGTCCAGTGAGTTCCAATATAAATTGCAAAATTTTGGGTAATAATTTTTGTATTTACATATACCAGTGAACTGTCCAAAATATACAATGCATCATTAAATGAATAAATTAACAATTTCTTCAATTAACTTTTTAATAGCAGTTTTCCAGATAATTTTGTTGCAGACTAAAAATATCTTCTATTTGGTCAACCACAAAGACAGAAATTAGGAAAAAATTAGAATGGTGGAAAATGCATTATAATTCTCTGAAGAATTTTTTCACAGAAGCAATTTTCATAGCATAATGGTGAAACCACCAGTTACCGATAGGATTTCATAGCAACTGGATTAACACTGCAGTCCAGATTTTTCCTAATCAACATCTGCTAGAAAATGTAAAACAGAAAAAAAGTTTATAACTGCCTAGAGTTCTGAAGTCTGTGCTTAGCCCCATACACATTCCCCCCTACATTTTGTGGGAATAAGAATAGCTTGGTAGATTGAATCACAAAGCAATAACAAAATTGCTTTCTCATCTGGTCTGGCATATGAGAAAACCACAAAACAATGCCTGCACTGACCCCGCAGGTGTGTAAGCTACATCAAAACAAAGAAACATTATTCCCCGGACTCTTTCTAGTGGTATCATCATTTGAAACATAAAGAAGTAAACAAATTCCGAATGTTGGCTTTGCTTCTGTGCTTCCCCAACTGGGGAGCCTGAACTGGGTCAGAGAGGAGTTAAAGGAGAAAGGGTTTATAGGCCAATTTTAGCTGTCAGCTGATACACTGAAGAAAAGGAAAGGAAGAAAATAACAAGAGGCAGTGTTTCAAGGCTATGAGAAAGGATATTGTTAGAAAATTCTGTTATATTTTCTTTTTAAATTTATTTTTCAATGTAAATTGGATTGTTTTGTGCCTAGGAAGCCCAGGCAAGTATTTTTTTTTTTTTTATTAAAGTGAAGAAACTTTGTTTTCATTTTTCCTGCCTGTGAGTGCTTTATATGTCAGATGTGGTTAGGAAACCCATGGGCTTTATTGCCTCATTTGAAAAGTTGTGAAATATTTGCCTTACATCCCTCAAAATTACCTCTTTTTACACTGGTGAACCTAACAGAATGTCAATTGAAATTCTTAAATGTAATGATTTAATTTAATTTTATGTCATGTCCATTAGGTAAGCCAAATTTAATATTTGATTGCTGAGAAGCCAAGAAAATCTGAGGGCCACTGTCATCTAGTTCAATTACCGTTTAGCAAATAAATCTAATGTTGCTGTAGATTTTATAGATGTTCATGTTTAGCTTCTTCATTCCCTTCTCTCGACAATTTATCTAATTCTGGAGATTATAAACTGCAAGCCATCTTGTTATCATGTAAATCATATTTCTAGGTGTCATTCTTCAGTGGCTACAAATGAGATCATATTTCTAGTATATTCAAATCATGATAATAGGAGGCCGCACGTGACCTCCATAAATCCTAGCCTTTCCCACAGTGCCATTGAGGATTTCTATGAGTTTCCTGGGAGATGTGTCATGTGTATGTAGCCCCACATGGTTGTCCCTCTATCAGATTTCCTTGTCACCTTGTCGATCATCCACCACATCCTCCCCATCTCAGCATAATCAACACAATGGTCCTGCTAAGGTGCAACCCTTGAATTGGTCCAATCTATCACTAATCCCTATTGACTCCGATCTCTGACATCTCATTGCATTTCAGTCAGTATGCTTCAGCCAAATCCCAGCAGCTAGTATCTGCCTCTCTAAGTCTGAGGGATTTTCCCCAAACCATAGGAGGCCACTAGCCCACACTTGGAGTAGTTGGAAATTCTGGAGGATTAGCACCATCCACCCCTATTCCCTACCCAGCAGCCCTCAACCAATGACTCTCAGGAATTGATGTATAAAAACTCCATCTCTCTGGCTCCTCCAGCAGAGTAATTCTGAAACCTGTGTTTCTGGGAATTTCCCCATGAATAAGCTCTGGTTGTCTATTGCAATAGTTGGCTTAGTAATATCCCCTTAACGACTGCCTTCCTTTCCTTGTTTTACTTCCCCACACTCACTTATGTGCCCTTTAACTTCCACATAAACTTGAATCCTTGTCTTAGAGTATACTTTTGGAACAAACCATGACAACCTCACATTAAAGAATATATACCTAATTCATTATCCCCATCCATTATTTTTGTTATCACTCAAGTCACTGACCTGACAGTAGAAAGAGCCTCCAAAATAATATCAGCTCAAATGTGACTGCCCATCTTCAAGTCATTGCCGTAACAGCTGGTCGAGTAGGTCTCACTATAAAAATATCCACTCGTTCAATTAATTCATAATTTAAAAAAAAACTGCCTGTCTATGCATGTCTAACAAGGTAATGAAAAGATAATTTAAAGAATAAGGAAGGGGATTATTCTACATTGGGTCATGCATGATTCAGGTCAAATTTATTCTTAGAGTATTAATCTGAGTATTCCAGATAGTCAATGATATCATCTTCAGATAATGAAATTTTCCCTCTCCTCACCAATAGTACAGACTTATACTGTTTTTTAATTGCAGAGATCAGTCTTCCAGATAATATTCTTCTCTTATTCCTGAGTTAAACAGTCATGCTTCTCTTCTTTGGATAGTTAAGTCTGAATCTACTTTTTGTCACTTGTTATATATAAAATACAGGCATGCCTTGGAGATATTGCAGGTTTGGTTACAGACCACTGCAATAAAGTGAATTGCAATAAAACAAGTCACATGAAAGTGCAATAGCATTATGTCAAAAAAACAATGTACATACTTTAATTAAAAAATACTTTATTGCTAAAAATGCTAACCATCACCTGAGCCATCCTCAAGTCATAATAGTAACATCAAAGATCACTGATCACAGATCACCATAATAAATATAATAATAATGAAAAAGTTTGGAATATCATGAGAATGACCAAAATGTGACACGGAGACACGAAGTGAGCAGCTGGCCTTGACAGGCTTGCTTCACGCAGGGTTGCCACAAATCTTCAGTTTGTGAAAAACAAGGGAACCTGCAAAGCATAATATAGCCAAGTGCAATAAAACAAGGTTTGCCTGTATGGAAAGGGATACAAATCATCTCAAAGATGAATCCAGCTCTTTATAACCTACTAAGAAATGCCACTAAGGAATTTGTTTTATCCTTTTATTATTTATATATACATACAGCAAGATACATTCATTTACTAAGTTAACCACCTTTGCATTCTGGGGATGAATCCCATTTGGTCATGGTATAGTTTCCATTTAATCCTCTATGGAGTCATTCAATTCCTAGGACAGTGGTCTTCAAGCTGTACCTAAGGGTTGAGCAGAGGTGCCTCAGGAGCCACTAAAGGGAAAAGAAGTGCATGGAGAAGCTGACTCTGTCCACACTCTCCTTCAACAAGCTACTCTGCTTCCTTGATTGCAGTTTTATATTTGGGATGTCTACAAAATATTTGAAAACTTGCTCTCTGCTGTGGGATACACACTTCACCGCCCACACTGAAAGCTATTTACCAAACTCCATTCCTCTTTGGCGCTAAATCTTTGATTTTGTACTGGTATTGATGGACATATGTTTACAGACAGAAGAGATGAAACATGATTGGCCTAAACTAATTGGGATACTCTCCTCCTACCTTCCCAGTTATTGGGGTTGGTAGAGATGAATGATGCAGTTATGATCAAGGAGATATAAGAGGACATCTGCTGGGATTCTTCTGTGAGAGATTTTCTATCCGCATACAAAGAGGGGTTTGTAAGGAGAGAGTTTTGTCCCCTCCTTCCTGCTTTGGACATGTCACAGGAGGATGGAAACTCTCAGCTGGCGTAGTCATCTTGCTAACAAGAAGTGAAGGTCCAGAGAAGCAACTCAGAGCTATGACTTTACCAAGTTTTTTAAAAAATTTTTATTTTATATTGGGGTATAGTTGATTTACAATGTTTTTTTTTTTTGTTTCAGGGGTACAACAAAGTGATTTGGTTATACATATACATATATCCATTCTTTTTCAGATTCTTTTCCCTTGTAGGTTATTACAGAATATTGAGTAGAGTTTCCTGTGCTATACTGTAGGTCCTTGGTGATTATCTATTTTATATATAATAGTCTGTATATGTTAATCCCAAACTCCTAATTTATCCCTCCCTCCCCACCTTTCCCCTTTGGTAACCATAAATTTATTTTCTATGTCTGTGTGTCTGTTTCTGTTTTATAAATAAGTTCATTTGTATCATTATTTTAAGACTCCACATATAAGTGATATTATATGATATTTGTCTTTCCCTGTTAGACTTCACTTTACTTACTTCACTAAGTTTTGTTGGGATCCTGATACAACCTATTTCTGACTTTTGTCTTTATGTGAAAATTATTAATCTTTTCCTATTGTTTAGTCCATTTTAATCAGGCAGCCCAAACTGATGCATCTGCTAAGAAATAAGTATTAAATCCCTGTTCTGGGTACTTTTTTCCCTTCATCAATTCATTAAATGTTCAAGATTAGCAGTTGATCTACAGCAGTACTACTTAAAGAGGAGTCCCTGGCCAATAATTTTTCCAGGTACTCAAACAAGAGCACACAAGAGCTTTGCTCTCTATGGAAGAAAACACAACAAAATTTTTTTCACATACACTTAATAACATTGAAATGTAAGATTAATTGTGATGTTAACAGATGTCCCCTTACATTTTTAATAGCTCCATTTTTAAAGACGGAGCATGTGCTACAAGGACTACCTTGACTAGTAGTTCTCACTTAACATTATAGTCTCAGATAACAGGGGAAAGTCAAACTTAACTAACAGATTTTCTTGGTCATCCTCATTCGACTGTTTACATTTGATATTTTGCACTTCTGATAGGTACTATTTATTTGCACTGTACCACAATTCACAAAGATGAATCAATGCATACAATTAAAGTATAAAAGCAGGGATGAAAATAGTATCTACAAGCAAAAATTATGTTATATACACAAAGAGTGCCTTGGACTCAAATAAAAATAGAACCTGTACGTATGAACTGGACAATGACAAACGAACTTGTGAGTGTGAAGACCTTGTACAAGCAGCCAAAGAAGAAAAATTGAATTGAAATATGGGCAATTTGCACATCCCTTCCATTTCTCCTAATCCCCATTGTTTTCTCTACTATGAACTTGGTTAAGCAGGGGCATGAATTCTTCTCTTATGAACTGTTTCCACAAAACTGCACAGTGACATCTCTGGCAAACCAATCAACACTCTTAGATCAAGCAAAACAAAATTTTAATTAACTTATTTTTGCTAAAAGAAAGGAAGAAACAAACACTACTGGCGGCAACATCAAGGTTGCATTTCTCATGGCAAAAACAGGCACAAGTCACACTATTGTCAAGAAGCTCTTAATATGACCTTCACAGTTAATGCCAAATGTTATGCTTAGAGAGGAATCATAACGAGCCACAAGCAGCTTCCTTTATCAAAGGACACTGTTGGACCTTGTATAGCATCACTGGTGTATCACACAGAAGGGCAACTACTGTCACCTGAACATGTCAGGTGATGTTTCACTTTTGGAGTGGACCAAATCAATTGGCAGAGAACGGCCTTTCTTTTAGAACACACTTGTAAACGCTGAGAAGTTCACAGACCATTCGGGTCTATCACTAATTTGGCCTATATCCTTTCACCTGGGCTTAGAACCTGGCTGATTTCCCTAGACTGATTTTTCTAATGTCTGAAACTGCAGAATCTCTATCTCTTATCTATCTCTACTTGGTCCAATTCAACTAAGAAAGAAGACTCATTGTCTGACTACCCTTTAAAATTTTTAAAGTAAGAAATATTTCTCCCAAGTGAACAGTAATTAAAAGGAGGGGAAAATGATTACTTTTGCCCTTTCCACTTAGTATTATAAGGTACATGGAAGGTATTTAAGATAAATTTTATATTAAAAAGCTTGCAAGTTTCCCTCTCTACTATGGATGGTTCTCTATTCAGAGAGGAGACAAATGGTGTGTATGTGAATGGGCCACCTTATTAGATTTCGGGAAACAATAATGTGTGATGTGCAATGTACTTTTTAGGTCACTTGCCAGATACCAGTATTACTGACAAGATTATTACAGAATCCAAGGAGCACAGATTCTCTCTCTTACCTGAAAGTAGTAAAAGAAAGAATTGCTGTAAACTGGAGCTATTGGAGGTCGAATATAATAGGGGACTGATATTTTTCTTCCTACACTGTAGGGTTCCTAAGCCGTTGACATGGATTCTTTCCATTTGATTTCTTGATATTTATTTTTACTCTTTTTCCTCTTTCAAGTTAACTTGGTGAGTCTTTTCATAATCCTTTTATGGATAGGCTTAGAAAATTGTCACTTTAAATAAATGGCATATCATTAAATTAATATACCAGGTCACAGGACAAAAACTGGAGAGAATAGAAAATCACTGGCACACAATACGTTCTATGAATTGCCAGTTTATTACTCTGTGTAATTAAAGTGTGGGAGATAGAAACATAAACCCAGAAGAATTGGGGCAGAGTGTAGTCATGACAGAAATGGATCTAAGATATAAAGAAAACATTAGATGAAGCAGCAAAAATTTTATAACGTACACGAGCCATGCGGCAGCCTCGGCTTCACAGCCCAGATCGTGTGCTGGGGAATGCAGTGTCCCAGCCACCTTCAGATCCCCCAGCACAGTCACCACATGAAAACTACATGTACCCTGGGCTGTTCCCCACCAATGACCATGCAGGCCCCTTCCTGCCAAGCACGGGACTCCTCTAACAGGTGATTTTAGCTTGAGGACTCCCCATTAGCATGGTCCAAACTATTTTAAAATGACATAGTAGTCTGAGACTCTTCCTACCCATCCTCCTTCCTGTACCTCTCCCTTCACAGGTGTCAAAATTGCATCACTGTCTGAAGACTCTGTCTGTCTACGCTGGGTCTTTATCTCTTGATGAAGACAGGCATTGTCCCAATAAATCTCTCGTGTGTTGAATCCAGTCTTGACATCTCCTCCTCAGAGGATCTGAACTGATGCCTGTGCATCTATATATTTATTATACAAACATTATAACATAAAGCAACATTTTGAGAAAGAGCAGAAAACTATAAAACTATCAGCCTGTTTCCTTCCACTTGTTTTCCATGTTTATATAATGATAGTTTTTCACTAATTATTCATCATTTTCAAGAATAGTTTTTGAATTGTTTCTTACTACTTTATTCTAATTTATTTTACTACTGGTTATATAGTTTTCTTAAGCTTAGTTATAGGCAATATAATGTTTCAGTTAATATACCATAAATAATTTATATATTTATAGTCAATTATACATCACGTCCTTATTCCAAATAGTGCTGGAAGAGATTATATATCTCTCCCCCTCCTTTGAAAAAAGGGCTTAACATAATAATCTCTTATGGAAAATGCAGAATGATTCCTTGTTCTTTTGGAGTAAACCAACCAACCAGTATGGCCCATGCATAGATATATCACTGAGTAGATACTGAGGTTAAGGCATGAGTGTTGCCTTTCCAAGGTTCAGTTTTCTTAAGCATAAAAACAGTATAATAAGGGCACCTTACAGAAATTTTTGTGAGGATTGTTAAGAACTTAGTTCAAGGATGGACATAAATACTTAGTCATTAAATGATGTTTTTATTGGTATTATTTTATTATAATTCCTTTGAACAAGAGGATTTTAAAATCTCATTCAAATTCTGTCTCTTAAGCCACCAAGAACTCCTCCTTTGTCACTAAAAGACTTCTTTATTTAATAATAAACCAAAGATTATTCTCTTCCTTTTTCTCTTTTTCTTGAAATGAAGCCATTCTGCACCCAACTTCTAATCCCTGACTCCTTTCATTTCTAAGGTTCTTACATACTATACATTTTAAGGAAATCTGAGGAAAAATTCAGAAGTTCTGCTCAACCTATTACATTAAAATTTTCCTTTAAATTTTTATTCTCAGGGATTTAAACAAATTCTGGAAACTAAGACTTCAACCAGTTGTAGTCATTAAAACTGAACTAAAAATGTGAAAATATCATGAGAGTCTTGCAACACAGAAAACTTGGTCTTAAGTGTCTTCTTCCACGGCCGTAGATGGACCTCTTCGGTGATTTTCTTTGCTGGGGTCCTGAGCACCATCATCTCCGTGGGGGCCTTTCCAACCAAGATTAGCCTCTCTTCTTCAGGGCTTATTTTTCCCTGTTTTAGAAGCTCTAAAGTCCTGTCCTTCAGCCTACTAGGAAAATCATAAAGTCACATAAAGTAATTCTGTGTGTGTGTGTGTGTGTTTATCCCTGACAGAAAGTCCTCCACTCCTTTTTAAAAGCCTTCCATATTATTAGACATGTATTTATGCAGTTGTTTATGTGGTGGTTTCCTCACCAGTGTCTGGTGAGTAAGTGAGTTCTTGAGTTTTGACTAAGCGGATTAGCCAGTGAGCCTTACCAGAACAGAGAAAAAGTGGACCCCAAATTCTCAGGTCTGCTTCCACCTGCAGTTCCACAAAACAAACTTCTGGCTATTTTACAACAGATGTTTTGATCTTTTTGCAGGACTCTCAGATATTTAAAACACTCAGATGTAGTCTTGGAGTTTCTGGTCAAATATGGATCCTTGAATGATGTTGAGCACAGTCTTCTTTATACAGTGATTTTCATCTGTGCTCTGTCCCGACCATGGTTTTATCTGTGTGAACATGAACTTGAGTCCTTAACTAACCAGGGGATGACTAGGAGGCAGGTTATTACGTTCTAATTTGGAGTATCAATCTCTACCCTCTATGAAGAAGTATAATATTTATATGTTCTATTGCAAAGAGCAAATATATTTTCTAATTGAGAAACAATACAGATGATTTGTTTCAGGTATACCCTACTGTATGATTTATAATAAAATTATGAAGACTTCTGGATTTAAAAGAAATATTTGTAATAAATTTGTTATTGCCAAGGCTAAGTATCTTCTCATTTGTAGTTCTCCGGTCTGCCAGCAGGTTGCAGCAGAGGGCTAGCTTTAGTTTCAAATTAGCCTGCTAAAAGATTTTAAAATCCTTTCTCCCTTCCGTCCTTCCTCCTTTCTTCCTTTCCTGACTCTACTTCTCTCTCCTCCACCATCTCTCCTTCCTCTCTTTCTTTCTATCCTCCCTCCCTTTCTTCTTCTTTCTCTTTCTTACATCAGGAGCCTGAGACGTGGTTATTTTTGTAAGTGCAGGAGTGAAATATATATGTCAACATTTGATTTTAAATAATGTCAATGATCTCCTCTTTCTAATTTTTTAAAAATATTATGATGGAGACTGCAGTAATAATAACAGAAAATAATGAACGTTCAGCTTGATTAACAAAGATAATAATAGCAAAAACCAGCTTTGCTTTAAAGTATACAAATTATTAAGATTGTATTCTACTCCCATAGCATATGCAAATGACCTCCTTTTTTGCTACTACATTTGGAAATGTGGAAGCAGGGAAAAGGCATTTCAATCATAGCTCTCATCAGTTATTCACTGTATCCAGGCCTCGCGATTGTGTTTCTTTCTTTAACGTGATAGTAAGCAATAATCTCACAGCTGTGCTTTATAGAGTGAACTATATAAGCATCTATATTGAGATTTCATACACACATAACATAAAAGGAAGAGAAAAGCATCAAGAATAGTGCTTGGCCCACTGCAAAACCGTACAAAAGAACTAATGAATCTCTCTCAGAACGGTTTTGTCGAGTGACCAGCTGTAAGACTGGATTTGTATTCCACAACGGAATCACCATTCCAAAAAAATGATTATTTCAAGGTATAACACTACTCTTCCTCTGAGGCATTGATACCTTTAATTGTACACTCTTGGTCACTGGGCTGAACTAAAAGAGAATCCTAAGCCAAAATTTGTCTTCTTTTCAGTTTGCTCATTCACTCCATCTGCTTAAAAGCATTTACCCAAATACTCCCAAGCAATGTTGCTCACAGATGAAATATGATAGGTGCTGACTTTTTGCTATGGTATTTGAAGCTGAGTGTTTATAGTTAAGTGGAAACTGTTTTAACCTATAGTTTAGTTCGCAAATGTGTCATTCTTTGGCCACCCTAAAGTATTCTGTCAGAGAAGTTTCTTAGCAATAGTTTTGGGTATATAACACTGAAGTTTATTCCACATTCAGTCCACAAATATTTACTGAGCTTTTATCACTGACATGCATTAACCAGAATGGCTCTAGTCTGTGCTTACATGGGGCTTAGAATGGAGAAGGAGGGGATGGAGTGGGAGGTTAGGGTTAGCAGATGCAAACTATTACGTATAGAATGGATAAACAACAAGGTCCTACTATAGAGCACAGGGAACTATATTCAAGATCCTGTAATAAACCATAATGGAAAAGAATATAAAAAAGATTGTATATATATGTACAACTGAATCACTTTGCTGTGCGGCAGAAATTGACACACCATTGTAAATCAACTCTACTTCAATAAAAACAATAAAAACATTTACAATTGTGTTAAGTGCTATGAAAGAAGAGGATGTTGTTCTTATATTAGAACATAGAAGAAAGGAACATGGTCTGGGGTTGGGGAAATGGCGTAGGGAAGCTTCCCTCTGTGACAGGAAAATTCATTAGCCTCAGACGGAGGTTTAGAGTGAGGTTTGATTATTGTCTTTAACTTGTAATTAAATGGAGGAAAATATAATTAAGCACGAAACAAAACCTTAAGTAATATAGCATGTTAATTTACTGTACAGAGCAATCATTGTGGTAAGTGGTAATACAAATAGAGCTACTTCATTTGAATGGTGATAGGTTGAATTCTATGAAAAAACGTTTATCTTTTGTAGGGCAAACCCACCAAAGATGGCCATTACTGCTCACAAAAAGAGAGACTGCATCTCTTAACCAATATGGCTCTTTATCTACAGGTTAGAACTTTATCTTTTAAGTCTTATTGGAACATGTGGATTATAAAAGCACACAACAAAATCACATTTTGATATAAAATAGCATATTTTAAGAGACTCCATCTATCTTGTACATTTTTTTCACATAATTTTCTTTTTTCTCTCAATGTTTTAAAACCCATATTCTGATGTCAGTTTTAAATCTTGTGCTATTTTTCATCGCAAAGTATATTTACATATTCTTCATTCACAAGTAGAGTGAATTAATGTACTAACTTGAAATGAAGCTGATATCATACTTATGAAGAGATGAAAATTAGGAGGTTGTATAGCAATAGGTGGTTTAAATATCTTTGTTAATAGAAAAAAGAGGAGGAATAGCATAACATTAACAGATATTAATGAGTTCAGGCATGATAAACATAAAGTGAATATAAAAATACATGAGATAGTTCAATAGACTATGGGAGCATAGATCACTCTGGTAAAGGAGTATGTAGGAAATAATGAATTATAAAAATTACCCAGACCATCATCCTGAAGAGAAATGCTGGAAGCAGAGAGATAAATAAAAATAAAATTAAAATAGCAGTTCAGTTA
The DNA here is from genome assembly GCF_949987535.1 of Balaenoptera acutorostrata. NCBI lineage: Eukaryota > Metazoa > Chordata > Mammalia > Artiodactyla > Balaenopteridae > Balaenoptera > Balaenoptera acutorostrata. The sequence goes on from NC_080071.1 coordinate 81,584,219, forward strand.
CACCATAGTAGAACAGCAATAGAGACTTTTTTTCGGCAACCTTTTGTAATGGATACAAGTCAGGAGAGAATATTAGGACAATATAGAAATGAGTAAAACCAAGTGATTAACACTAGATAAAAATAAAGTTTAAACACAAAATAATAAAAAAATGCATAAAGAATATAAACGCAAAGGTCAAAGCTATTGTGATTTTTGTCAGATAAGCCACATGGCAAAAATACAAAAGCATCTAAAATGAGGAAAAAATGAACTGATAAATGTGAAACATGAACTGATGACATAGGTTTATTCCAAGATATAGAAACACTTGTTTAGAATTTTAAGAATAAAGTTTATATCCTTTGATTAAATAATAAAAATAGTATTAACGTCATTGACAAGGCAAAGAAGATTTTTAGGTCGCTGTGCCTTCTTATACTTTGGGCTCTCTGTGTTAGAAAGAACCAGTTTCGCCAATCAAATCTTCCCACATCTTACCCCAGCACCCTCTCACCCACATCCGCCGGGGGTAGGAAACTAAATGAACTTTATTAGCAGATACAGCTTGAAAATGGCCGCTTTTGTCCCTTGTCCCTTTAATGTCCAAATAACCCTGCAATACAGGTTTCTTTTTTTCTTTCTTTTTTAAAAATTCCTCATGACAAGCTTCAACACCTTATATTCTAGAATTTATGCTCCAGATGAGGAAAAAGAAACATTACTTTGTTACATGCAGTCTTATTTTACCTATGGTTACAATTAGGTCCAAGGGTCTTTCTGAAAGGTTGTTTGTTTAACAAAGATATTCTAACTCAATTATCTGGGAATAAAAGGAACAAAAGAAAGCCATTATGCAAATGTCAGCAAATGAAGGAGACAAAGTTTCTGGAGTTTCCAAACCAACTTATAATTAATATCAAGCATCCCCTTGCGTGCATTTAATATTATAATCTCTAAAAGGTGAGAACAACTGGAAAAAATAGAAGATATAATAGGGCATAAAAAAAGGTTAGAGCGTACCATGAGATTCAGGCCATATTCACCATGATAATACAGCCACGACTTATCAGGTAGATTGTGGAAACTAGTCATAAAATGTCCATTGCACTTAAAAATACCTGCTTTATTGAATAGATAAAAATAAATATATGAAAATATCATTTTATCTATGGATTCACCCTCTTCCCTTAAAATCCTAGTGGTAAAACTTCTCCAAAGGATTTGTTAAGGGTTTTACTCCACTTTATGGTGTGAAAATGAATGAAATAACCTCCGCAATGTTAGAAATTTCAGAGTCATAGATGGAAAATTGAAGACAAAAATATATTCAATTTGGGACAGATTGGGCTCTTCACAGAGCTCAATATTATTCCTTCAAAACTTTTGTTGAAACTCATTGGTCATCAATCATCAACACTTTCCAAAGCATGGGATTGCATGCTCAGGTGCATTATATACACATTATCTATCTAGCTGTCTATCTACCTATCTATGTATCTATCATCTATCTCTATATTATAAACATATGTATACATATACATGTATTAAATACTGTTATGTATATAGTAGATAATATTATGTCATATTCTATATAAATATATATTAGTAATTTTAAAATAATGTTTGTTTTCCAAACTTGTGAAATCAACAAGATGGGATATATAGTATATAATATTAAATATTGTATAATTATAAATAACATAGTATACACATGTATTATATTATGTAAATATATATATACACATGTAGCATATGCATGTAGTATAATATATACATGTAATATTTGTATACATTTTTTAATAATTGTGTAGGCTGGCAGGGGAGTGAGACCTATGGAGTTATAAATATATATACACGTAATATAATATATATATGTAGTATATTTGCAAATATACATATCTTTACATTGTACATATTATATTTATAAATTCTGGGTGGCAGATCTGGGAAATTTTATTTTATTTATTTTTTTTTACAATTAAAATAGGTGAATTTTACTGTAAGTAAATTATACCTCAGTAAAATTGATTTTAGAGAATATTATCCTGAAACTATTCATTTAGACTCAATCAGCTCCATTAATTTTCTTCCTTCTCTTTTTAGCTGCTGGTATTGTAGCTACCTCATAATTCTCAAAAAACACATTTGAAAAATGGTAGACAGAAATGCAATTGATATTCCAATAATTCCATTTTTCTACTTTTAAAAAGCTATGATCGTTCATTGACCTAAAAGGATGTTTTAATAATTCTTGTCTGCGGTTCTCAAAAGTTGACAACAGAAAAATGTACTTTATTCCGCATTACCCTCAAATGTAAAAAACCAAAAATAATAAGTAAGTACTGAACTCAATCATTGGATAAAGTACAAGTAAATTACATTCATTAAAACAGTAGAAAATTTCAGTGTTATACTGAAGAGAAAAATATAAGTGGAATACTGTCTATTTGAGCATACACTGATGCTTTTTTCTTGAAGAAAAACCCAGAAGTGTAAGGGTTTTTTTTTGTGGTTTTTTGTAATAACATGTGTTGGACAAAAATGGTACTAGCTTGGCACATTTTTCATGGCCTTAGCTGATTGCCTTCTGTAGAGCTTCAATGTTGGCTCGATTTTATCCAGGATAATATTTTTAGAATTCTGAGAGGTATATAAAAATCAAAGGAAACTCATATGTCTCAACTGAAAGGCTGAATTAACTTCTCTAATAGTTCTTAGTTTCAGTCACATTTCATCTATAAATATGGTCTGGGAAATTTTATTTGAAAATAATCTCATTGAGTCATGGGTCTTTGCCTTATATTCTATCTTCAAGTGATATTAATGGGATCTCAGTTCTGTTTCAACCCAATCACTCCTAGTTGTAAATGTGACACTTTTGCTCACTCAACGGATGAAGTGAATGCCTCTGTTTTCAATTTGTTAATCTCTTTTGTTTACACTTTTGTGTTTTCTTATATTTTCTTCACTAATTGATATTTACTGTTGTTTTTTTTTTTTCAAAATCCAGCTCAAATGTCCCCCACCTAGGGCTCTTTTTGTTTCCCTTAATGAATGCTCTTCCCTGTTTTATTCACCTCCTCTTCATCTCATAGGTGAAGGAGAAATTCCTGCCTGAGAGTTCTGGGATTACTGGGCACAGGATACCTGACACAGGTCAGATGAGTTTGACAGCAGTTGATTAGTGGCATATACTCACAGCCCCCCGGGGGAAGGACAAGGCATACCATACAGGGTCACAAGGGGGTTGCACTTGGGAAAAGAGTGGACCTGCAGAGGCTGTGGAGGCAGGCTTCGTAGTGCCGGGAGGGTGGGTGGATGTGCTTGGCTTGTTTGAACAATTCTGTGGGCTGGCAGGGACACAAGACTGCGAGGTTGAGGGCCAGGGGGAGAGCAGCTTGCCCTGCGGCTAGTGGGTGCAGAGTCTTTCCTGCTGGGTGAGGGGCAACTCTGGGGAGAACATATCATGGTTGGGTCTTTGGGGGCCCTGTCAGGTTCAAAGCTGTCGAAGAAGCACTTGAAATTTTAGGTCTTGCTGACTTAATCATTGACTTAATCACTGACCTGATCATTCCGTTTAAAAATTTAATTTCATACTTTATGATTCTAATGTGTCCCATAAAATCTGGCACATGATGCTATTTTGCCTTGCAGTTGTTCGCTGGCAATTTTGTTAATTTGACTTAGTCTCTCAATTAGATTGTAAAACTGGAAGACAGAGACAGTATATTTTTTCTTATGACTTTTCCACATCCAAAAAAAAAATCTGATCTTTCACATACACATTATGTGTGTGTGCATGTTGCATATTTTCTGGGCCTGCTGTAACAAATTACCACAACTGGATGGCTTAAAACAGCGGAAATTTATCCTCTCAGCGTTCTGGAGGCCAAATGTCTGAAATTAAGGTGTTCCAGGGCCAAATTCCCTCTGAAGGTTCTGGAGAAAAAACCTTTCTTTGCTTTTTCTAGCTTCTGGCCATTGCCAGCAATGCTTGGTATTCCTCACCTTGTTGCAGCGTTACTCCAACCTCTGCCTCTGTTTTCACATGGTCTTCTTCCCTCTTTGTGTGTCTCTGCATCTCCTTCTCCTTATTAGGACACCAATCATTGGATTTAGGGACAACCTTAATCCAGTATGATCTCATCTTAACTTGATTACATCTTTATTATTTTCAAATTATGTCTCAGTTACAGGTCCCGGGGATGAGGACTTCAATGTGCCTTTTTGGGGGACACAATTCAACTCACAACACATACAGTTAGAAAATATATGTATGTTGTGTGTGTATTTACACATTCCAGAGAAGTTCCTGTAGATGGCTTGTCCAGGATGATAAGAAGAGGCACAGGTGCCAGCAGGAAAAGACCTCAGCCCTAGGATTCCCAGCCAAGTTCTTATTGTCAATGGCTGAAAATGAATAACGTGTAGCAGTGTGCCTTGGTGCGCAATTTTCTTCTCAGACATTGTAACATCTACTAAATGCTTATGATACTCTTTATGAGGTTAAAGGACTCTCTCAACACAAGCCAACTCTTTAGAAGAAGTAACTGTAATTCATACGAACTGATAGGAAAAGAGAGACAGAAATCTCTGTGCTGGCTTTAGCCTGTGGTTTTGCCTCTAGCAAAAGACACATGACATATGAGGTTGGAACAAATGGCTATTTCCCCCTTATGATTGAACAAGCCACAGAATGGGGCTTGAAGCTTTCTTGGCATTTTCTGATACCTCTTCCCTTTCTATCAATTCGTAGTTAATCACAATTGGCAGAGTCAGCGGTCCTCCGTGGGTGAAAATTTGTGTGGTTTCTTTACACCAGTGATTTCGTATTTCCTTCGAGGTCAGGGGAACAACCTGCATTAATCTCTCCCCTTCTCCACTATGGAGGAAATCTCTAAGTCCCAGGGGTTTTCACCAGCACCATGTGAGACAGGGTGCTCCCTTAGGCTGGTTGACTGAGCAAAGTTAAAGGCAAAATGAACTTGGAAGGGTTAAAGAGCAATTTACTGTTGTAGGCTCAGCAATTGCAGTAAGTACCACATTTAGTAAAATATCATCTGTTAATTCTCCTCCTCCTCAAAGATTGATTTTTTGAGATATGGCAGAAAGACTGAACCCAGAGAAGACACGTTGCCTCTGTCAGTTGACCCAATTTAACCACTGAGAAAGATTTCCATATACATCTATTATATGATCATTGGAATTGGGCAAGGATTAGGATGGAACCCACTATGATGAACTGAAAAAAATAGTTGCTAAGAGTTTTTGGCTTTTGCTGTGTTTCCTAAAGCTGAAGAAGGATATTCCAGATCAATTTCACTTATAAGTATACGGAGTTGTTTGGAAGCTGGCACTATTATTTAGTAACTTAGCTGATGGTGGTGTTGGACATATTTAATAACTCTCATAAATTTGGAGTGTGTGACAGGAAATTAGAATATCAGGTCAAAGATAAAGAGTTTCCTTAAATGGCTGGCCTCCAGCTTTTCCCATTGGCCTTGGTCAAGTCAGTGTCAGTAATAAATGCTATAGAAGCTTAATTCACATGATCTCTCCCCTTCTATACTCCTTGGCATCACTGCCTAGATTCCCATAAATGAGGAATCCCAGACTAGGAAAAGCAGAGAATCACTCTTCTGGCATCCTAAGTAAGAGAGAAGAGTAATCTAGGCCCCCTGACATTGTTACTGCTGTGTTCTATGGTAACAAGGACAGTAGGAGGAGAGTGTGGGGTTTCAGCACCCTGGCTCTGAAGATACTCTGATGGAGTCAAATCTCTTTTCAGCAACTTGCTAGCCCTGTGAATGGGAAAGTGTCTTTGAGAACTCTGTGTCTAGTCATCTGATGGGAATAATAGAGAGTTGTCAGATTTAGCAAATAAAAATACAGAATACTCTGTTGAATTTGAGTTCATGTAAACAATGAATTTTTTAGTGCGTGTCTCAGATACTGCATGATATGTTAATTTCAAATTTAGCAAGTATCCTTGATTTTATCTGGCAACACTAGGATAATAGGTGCATCTACCTCATAAGGTTCTTACTAGGTTAAATGTGATGACATCTGAAAAGCATTTAACATGATGCCTATCCTTAGTAGATTCCAGTCGTTATTATTTCTAATTGCAACTACCATTTAATATTATACGTTATGTTGGGCATTTTTATATCACATCATAGAACTTCACAACAACTCTGCCGGATGAGGGTTAACAGCCCTAATTTATAATGAGATAAACACGGATCAGAGAGTTTGAAATTGGCACAGCTAGTCTATGTCTAGTTCAGGAGCTGGGATCATTCAAGTATATCACATTACCTTGCTTTAGATTTTAGCCTAAAAGATTCTGAATTTCACACCGGTGCGTAGTGTTACAGCTTAATGGGATACAGTTTATTGTAAATTGTTTGGTATCTTTAAAGCCTCACTGCTCCTTCTCCTTTCCCTGAATGACGATACAAGCGCATAATTGAAGGGAGAGAGAGTCCTACCCAGGAAATGCAACCGCCCCTTCTGAAATCACCTGTTATGGTCTCTGTCCTTCCTATGAATTAAAAACAGGGGAAAAGATGGGGACCAATAACCTACAGTGTAATCGTAACATTTTAGGTTTGCATCATTAGTTATTCTACTTGCTAAGAGAAAAATATTCATTGACTGTTTTGTGAACCAAAATAGATGGTCTTATCATTTCAGATGTAGATGCACATTTGAGAAATGTTTATCAGTTATACAGGGAGACTGTGGAGTTTGGACAAAAGGGATAAAAACGATTCTTGAGAAGGCCTTCTGCTGGTGTTCCTGGCAGGGTGGTGCTGCGGCAGGTGAAGGAGCTGCTCGAAACAGGGTTTGGTACTGACAGGACACTAGGCTACTCGGTTGCTTTCATGAAAGGGGCTTCAAATCTTAATTCACTTACTGTGAGATAACTAAGTGCTCATATCTGAAAAAAGTACTACTGCAGTCAGCAAAAAGATGCCATTACCTACAAGCTTTCCTGTAAAGGGCTCGAGTCATCTGTGGAGACAAATTCCTTTTCATTCCTGTGATGATTAATATGGAGACTAATGTCAGGGTGACTGAGGGAAGGTTTCACTCATGCTGACTGAAGCCTACTTTTCCTAAGAATAAGGGCGGGGCCACATGTCAGATTTGGAAAAGGAGAGGGCATTGTTTGGAGGGGTACCAAAGCGGGTATGCACGAAATCACATCTGATTATGCCATGAAGTATGCTGAGTTACGCGTAGGGATGACTGAAGTTCAGAACCTGAATTTCCACATGTAGTTTGTATAATGACGCTCAGGGCTGGAGTCTTATCTTCCTCCTGGGTAATTCACTACTTCATTGACTTTTCAGAATCTTCTCTTTCCAGCCAGACTGTAAGCCTTTTTTGGTTTAACTGCTGTGATTCATACATCTTCTGCATGCCCACAGCACCTGTCATAGTGGAAGGCACAAAGTGATTTCCCATTAATTTCAGATTCATTAATAGAATGAGGTATCTTTGAATCAATCTCCTATGGATCTTTCTTTGCATGGAGCTTCACAGAAAGTTATTTCTGATGTGATTGGTAGTCTAAATATTTTCTAAGGATGGAATGTGGCTGATAGAAGGTAAACCATCTATAAAATATGACAGTAGACTTTGGGGAGTGCTTGAGTTCTCTTTGAAATGTAATGTTTGTTAATATTGCCACCACTTCTCTCTCCTAGCCCTGATCATCCCTAATATTTCTGGGCCAAGAACAAGAGTACAAATAGAAATGGATATGTACAATTTGCTAAATATTTAAAATTAACAGATCAAGCTAAAATATAGTTGAATATATTATATTCTACTCTCATTTCTTGATAGATACAACTATATGACAAGAAATTATACTTAATGTAAAGGTACGGTTTTATGATTAAAAGTTGACAAAATATTATAGATGATTCAGTTAAATTATTATTATGCATGTCTGGGTATTCTGTCAATGGGCTAGTGTATCAGTTTGGCTTCTCTGGAAGCAGAAGCTGAGACAGAACTGAGAATGCCAGGGATAGATTGTGGAGTGATGCTCATGAAAGATAAATCAACAGGGAGCAGAACTGGGAAGGTAAGGCTTTCAGAAAGCAATGCAGATCTATTATCTGTGAAAGGAAAGTGGGAAGGAGGCAGAATTGAGCAGGAAGAACCCCAGACTATGAACTAGACCTGACAGTCTCAGCCCACCCAACAGAAGACGCTGGAAGCAAAAATTCCCCATGAGGAAAATCCTGCACTGGACTGAAATGGCCAGGCCCTAAAATCTTCATTCTGCTTCATTATTGGCTGGTGGTTGTCTGGGAAAAACTTGAAAACTGAGGTTGGTCTTGAAGGCTCTAAAGCTGGAAGCTGTCAGCTAACGCCTGTGGGATAGCTGGTCTATACCAGCTGTGTCCCTCCACGGTTGACACAGTGGAGACCTCACTCTGTGCAGATCAAGTTTTCCAGGCAGGTTTGAGAAGCAGCTCCTCCAGGATTCCAGTGGGCTTCCCTTCCTGAGAAGAACCTCAAAAGAGGGAGATTAGTGAAATGAACCAGAGCTCTGTCCCCCTACTGCAACTGGTCTTGGGTCTCTGACTGGTACTCATTGTCTCCCTACGGGTTATGTGTTCTAAATTCCCCTGTCCTCCAGCTATCACCATTGCAGATCTGAAAGGTCTGAGATCCTAGAAACCCTATGCTTCTTAGGCTGAGGCTGCCTCCCTTGTCCATTCACAGTCAGTAAGTAAGTGAGTACCTAGAGGCACCCTGGTTCCATACATATTCCTCCCTGGGTTCCATACATATTACCTGGGTTCCATACATATTCCTCCCTGCTTCATTGTGTAACAGCAGCCTTGACTCCTCCTGATGATCAGGGAAAATACTACCCCAAGATGATGACTCCTCTTCTTGCCTACTAGTTCCCAGACACACGAAGTCAGTGCCAGGTGGCTGCTGTTGCTTGTTCTTCCATGAAACCCTTGACACGTCTCCTGATAAGAGTGCTGCCACCCCTATGGGGACCAGGACCTTTCTATAAAGTCCAGCGGTGTGGAAATAGGAAGAAAAGTGTCCTCCAGTGGGTAATTGGGAATGAAAGTAAATGGGGTCACTCCAGCTTCCTCTCCTTGTTTCCTGACACATCTACTCTTTATACTGGAGACATAGCACAAATCTGAAGAAAGTAAACAACCTGAAAAAATTCGGCAAAAAAATTCAAACAGAAAGTTTATCAGAGAAGCTATGTAAGTGGCAAATAAACATATGAAAAGATGTTCAACATTATTAGTTATTAGAAAAACACAAACTAAAACCACAATTATATTCCATTAAACATCTTGAGACTAGATGGACAAACAGCACAACTGACAATATCAAGTGCTTGCAAAGATGAGGAGCAACTGGAACTCTTGTACTTATCTCATGGGAATGCAAAATGGTACAGCCATTTGGAAAGCTGATTTTCAACTTTTGACAATTTCTTATAAACTTAAACATGCACTTACCATATGATCCAACAACCCCATTCTTAGATACTTATCCAAGATAAATAAAAATTTATGTTTATACAAAAGTTTTACATGTTTATAGTAGCTTTTATCATAACTGATTTCACCTGGTGAATGAATAAACAAACTGTGGCTCATACATACATCGGAATACTACTCTGCAATTAAAATAAACTATTGATACAACCAACAACATATATAAATCTCAACTGTATTATTCTAAGTGAAAGAAGCTGGACTTAAAATATTACAAATCATTTCATTTCTATGACCTTCTAGAAGAAAAAAAATTAGAGACATAAAAAGGATCAGTGATTACCAGAGGGTGGGGATGGTGAAAGTGGTTGACCGAAAAGGGGAAGCTTATGGGAATTTTGGGGGGGGTTGATGGAAATGTCTGTATCTTGTTTGTGGAAGTGGTTAGAAGACTCTATGTATTTGTCAAAACTCTACTTCAAAAAGAGTGAGTTTTACTGTGTGAAAAATTAAAGAAAAAAAAATGAACAATTGTGAACCTCGAATGGGCCTTTAATGCAGTCAGGCAATTATACTGCATTTTCCTGGTTCATGCACATTCTTTCCTCAATACTATTTCTTCCCCCACCCCCCGTCCTCACACTTCCAGCACCTTCTCTTCTATTTTTACACTCTACGGATGACCTTGATTTCTATTCATTTGAGAAAATTGAAACAATTGGAGGAGAAATTTCATGAACTCTCATCATCACATCTTCTTCCATATAATACACCCTCCTTCCTGTTACTACCTCTGCTTATTTCTAAAGCCAATAAAGCATCAGATCCTGTACCCTCTCTCTTACTTTAAAGTATCAGTTCAACAATGTTTATCTCCCTCTCTTATAATCTCAGTTTTCTGGCATTCCACTTAACCTTTTCAATCAGCATGCAAACATGTCATTTTCCCAACTTAAATATTTTCTCTTAAACTCATTGCCTTATTCAGTTGTCACCCCATTTCTCTGCTTCCCTTTATGGCAAAGCTCCTAGAAAGTGTTACCTACTTCCATTTTCCTCTATCTCTATCCTCCCATTCCTGAATGTCTCCTCTCCACTCAGGCTTTGGAACCTATCACTATACTGGAAGTTGCTCTTATCAAAGTCATAGGTCACCTCCACACTGTGGAATCCAAAGGACTTTTCAGTACTCATTTTCCTTGATTTACCGGAAGCTTTAGACACACGGCTGCACACTCTCTTGTCTTTGAAATGTTTTCTTCACTTGACTTGCACAGCACATGCTTCTGGTTTGCTTCCTATTACACTGACAACTCCTTTTCAGTCTCTTTAGCTGGTTTCTCCTTTTCTCTCAGAACTCTTAATTTTGGAATGATTTAGTCCTTGGACCTTCCCTTTGATTTACCTAAATATACTCCTTTGGTAGTCTTATCCAGTCTCATATGCATCCTGCCAACTTCCGAATTTATATTTAAACACTGGACCTCACCACTGAGCTCTGATATAAATTATCCTCTTCAATCCATCTTTTTCACTTGAGTATCTATTGAACATCTTCAACTTAATAATCACAAAGTGAACTTCAAAACTTCCCTTACAACTTGCTCTTACTAATTAATGGCAACTTCATCTTCTTAGTTGCTCAGGCCCCAAACTTTTCTTTTTTTTTTTTTTTGACTCTTCTGTTTATTTTATACTGCAGTTCCAATTTGCCAGAATATTCTTTCAGTTCAAACTTCAAAAATATATGCAGGAAGCAAATGTTTCTTACCTTGTCCAAAACTATACCTCTCACCGGGTTATTGTAAAAGCCTCATAACCACGTCTGACTTTTGTCCCCTACCCCCGCTCCACGGTCTAATATCAGCTGGGGTAGACTGAAAAAATTGGCGAACGTTCTTTCTCTCCCATCAAGATATAAAGTCTATTTTTGTACTTCTTGAAACTGGAATAGCTGTGAGACTTGCTCTGCCCAGTGGGACATACTAACATGATGCAAGCAGAGATGTGAAAAGTATGTGTGCATTTATTTGGACTTGCCCTTTTTCTGCTCTTCGAAACCCTTGTAGTCACAATGAGGAGAAGGATCCCAGGCTAGCCTGATGGATGATGGGATGCACGTGGTCCAGTTGCTCTATCTTCCAAGGTGACAACGATGTAACCTCCAAAATCCAAGTCACATACCTGACCAGCAGCTGACCACAGACATCAATGAACCTGAGACCAGTAGAAGCACAGACCAGCTTAGTCCAATCCTGCTCGAATTGCTGACCCTCCAAATCATGACCCGAAAAACTGTTTATTGATTTAAGCCAATAAGTTTGGGGTAGTTTGTTACTCATTAAATCCTACCTGAAACATTAATACTTAAATTTTTTAAAGTTCTAAGTTAGATCTTGTCACTTCTCTGTTCAAAATCCTGTAAAACCAGAGTCCTTACATTAGCCTGCAAGGCTGTGCATATTCTGGTGCCCTCTTTCCCTCTCTGACCTCAGGTCCACCGGCCACACTGGTCTCCTGTTGTTATTGCTCAAACTCAGGGGACACACTCCACCTTAGAGCCTTTGCACTGGCTCTTTTCTCTGCCTAGAGTGTTCTACTGTCCCTTTGCCTAAATCCTTCACCTTCATCAAGTCTTTGCTCACCTCATAAGCATTTTACTAAAAATGACTCCCTCACTAGAGCTCCTATATACTTACCGTGATTTGTTTTTTCATCCATGGAAGTGATGTACTAGGTGCTTTACTAATTCATGATGTTTGTTGTCTAATCCCTTCACACTATGATGAGATACTTACATCTAAGGATTTTTGTCTGTTATGCTTACTGTTGATTTCCCAGCACATACAACAATTTCTGGCACAGATTAAGTCCAAAACAAATATTTATTGATGAATGAATTATGGAGAACATGAGGACTGAGGTAACAGGAGTAGTCTACTTTTTAAAGGAGCTTTGATTTGAAGAGGAAAGAAATCTTCCTATCCTTTTGAGTTTAGAGAATTAAAGTATTTTATTCCTTGCTAGTTTTTGCATGTATGTGTGTGTATGTGTGTGTAATAACATGCAGAGCTATAAGACAAAGCCTGTTAGTATTGGGACAGGAAGTGCTCTCTTCTAGTTATCAGAACTATTCCATCCAAGTGAAAAGAGAAGTAAGTAAACATCAGTGCTTTTGAACTGTGAAAAATGAATGAGTGTTTCAAAAGGTCAGACTTGCTGATTATCTTTTAAATATTCTCTTCTCTCTAAAAAATGCCATATTTATATGGTGTTATCCTTTGCACTGTGTGACCTCCAATCTGGTCAGAGACAGGTACAGTATTCTATAATTCAGTGTTTCATAAGTCATAGTGAAATGGTCTTTTTTACAAAATGAAGTTTGAAAGTAAAATTGTGCTTTGTTACTAGTCTTAATTCTTAGTAAACAGACCTTTAATCTTTTTTGATACTTTGAGTATATTATCTTTCATGGATGTTGCAAAGGTCAGGGAAGACAATTTCCTTTTTAAACAGATCCCTTTCGAACATCTCTTATTTGATTTGTTTGAAGATGAGCATTTTAATGCTTTCCTCTCCCTTTTCCTTCATGGCTAATGGAAAAAAAAAGGCATACCCTTTACTCTGATGCTTGACGTGTTTAAATTTTTTTTCATCATAATGACATTCACATTCTGAATCACTTAAAAATGGTTACCTAGACTCTAGACTCATTAGCATACTGGTCTCAGGGCGAACTGCCATGTTACAAAAATTCTTGACTGACACTAGGCATAAAAATATGGACAAAATTTAGTTTAAACTAGTAGTAAGGTGCGTGAGAGCAATATTTCACTCACTCATTCATTCATCCATTTATCCAACAACAAATTGTAGAGTACTTACTGTCACCCAGCCTCCCTGCTAGAATATGGACAATAGAACTAAATGTCATACATAAGCCGTTTCTTAAAAATGGTAGTTTAGTAGTGGAATCAGACACATATACATGATATGTGCTATAAAAGGGGTCCCTATGCAAATGCTCCTCTATATTTTCCTTTACCAAATGACCAATTTGAGCAAATTTTTCATTTCATCAATTAATTGATTCAGTATTGTGTAGACTAACCTTAGTGTGTCTAACATCAGAAAACTCTTTTTTTCTGCTGTTTGGCTAAAGGTAGCATGGGGTGTCTTCAGTTGGAAGGTCCAACAACATAAATCGCCCATGGTCCAATTTTGCTTTCTGTCTCTGCAGGGAGAAACAGCATGAGCTGCCCTGGGAAGAGAACCTGACTCCATTGCTTGCATGTGTGGGCAAAATATAAATTCATATACAAAAGCCCACCGTGGACTTTCTTCCACGTGTTTGTAATAATCTGAACTCCTGCCAGAGTGTCTGAGATTTGGGATCATTTTGTTGTCCTAACTTAAAAAATTTTTTTTGAAAACTCTTTTCTTCATTTATTTGATTTTACTTTTATGTGTGATGTTGTGGGCTTTTATTCAGTATCTTAGCATCTGGTGTTACAGACACAACATTGAAAGCTATAGGTTTAATTTTTAGTTTCTTTATGCTTGAAAATCCAGCTGAGTATTGACCATTAATGGGACAGGGCTCAGGTGGCATTATTGTCAGTCTTCTAAGTTGAGCAGAAAGATTCCCAAAGAAACAAATACCTAGTAGGAGTATATTTGCTGCTGTATAGGGGTTGTAGAAGAAAATACATTGAATTCCTTAAAGATGGCATTTATCTTCATGGACAAAGGATTAGAAAACCATATCATATCTCTGCCATTTAGAAAGAGGAGAGAATGTTAGAAAACATAACGATTTCATGAGAAAGCTTTAAATTATTTTTATCCTGGATAAATCATTAAAATCTAGTTTTACATATCAATTTGTATGTAGATTGAATTGCAGACTTCATATTAGAAATTATGAAAATGTAAAAATAGGGTCAAAGTGTGATATAAACACTTGCAAAAAGAAGGATATATTCAGACATAAATGTAAGGCACAAATAAAATATACAGGTAAGCAGAAAATTTCTCGTTTAAAATGATCATTTGGTAGGGATCACGAGATAATGTATGTGCTAGACTGAGGAAAAACAGGAGTTGATTTTACCTTATAGTTTAAGAATGTAAAGATTACACATACATACATGAATGTATAAAAGTTATGTACAGAGATAGAAAGAAGTCATTACAGAAATTTGGTAGTATTACCAAGATAAAAAATACAAATAGGAAATAAACATGCTGATAGCATACTTAATCCAGAAAGAGAAAGTAGGTGTGACCTCAAATGAATAGTTTACAAAAAATTATGAGATTACTATCTGACTTCATGGGAAGTGTTAATTTCCCTGATATGAACTGGACAGTGATACATTTTTTGGGTATGTTTCAAAGAGCAAAACATAGAAGGATTCATTAGACTATTTTGGCCACAAGCTATCAATACTTTTACCTTGGACAAGTCTCTCTGCTTGTCTTTACCTGACTTGCAGGAGCATTGGGAACCCACTCACCTGGTTGATGCACTGGAATAAGTGAAACTGTGTAAGAGAAACTTGATTCCTCTTCGAGATACATTTCTTTATCAAACTCTTAAAGAGTGAAGAAGTATAAAGTCCCATGGATTATCTGAAGGAAATCATCAATAATTAATATTTCTATAGCATTTTATGGTTTACAAAGCATTATCACTTTTATATATCTGGTCTCTCTGTCCTCTCTTTCTTCAAGTTTATATTCAGAGATGACATCCAAAATATTCAAATAATTGGTTGAGCATAGTTACTGACACATTAGAATAGATGTAGACCTTAATGATGATATAGCTATACCAAACCAGCCCTGAGTTTCTTTTATAATTATCTTTTAAAGTAATTCTGTGATTATCTTGCCATATTACTATTCACTTAAAAGTCATATTTTCAAAAAAAAAAGTCATATTTTCAAGGAAAAACATATTTTGATCAGGGCAATTTTTGGTGTAACTGACAGAAACTCAAACTTCCACTTAAGTGAAAACAAAACACAAAAAATATTTAAAAAAACCAACAGCTCCCAAACCCATAGAATTTGTCTCATAAAGCCAGGAAATCTAAGTGTGATTGATCCAGTGGCTCAAGCAAAATAACATCACCAAAGATCTTTTTCTTTCCATCACTAGATTTGCTTTTCTCTGGTTAACTTCATTCTCTCCTGCTGCAGGAAAGAGAATTGCGGAGAGCCCTAAGACTGTTATCTTTACAACATGAGATCTAAAAGGAAGAGAAACTCTTTATTTTTTAGGGCCAATAAATAGAATAGCAGTACTCTGATTGGTCCTAGTTGTGGTACACACCCGCCTCTTGAACCAATTACTGTTGACAGGGAGATATAGGGCCGTGATTGACAGGACTTGGGTAACATGCCCACCTCTTTGTCTAGGAGATGAGTGGGCACTCTATTTCATGATATTATTAGAATCAAATGGGATGGGGGATGGGACACTTTCCCAAAGAAAACCAAAGTGAAATGGGAACAATCATTGGGTAGAAATAAACTATTATTGCCATAATTTACTGTATAGAAGTGAATCACAAATAATTCATATTTTAGAAAAGGTAGCAGGATGATTAGAGTCATGTTTTCTCCCCCCACCCACACTCCGTCGTTGAATTTCTTCTGTGTTCTTTTTTTTGGTGAACAAAAAGCAATTTTTAGTATGGGCAAATCTACTTGTTTGGCAAGTTACTTTAATTCACTTGTACGATCATTTACTAAGAGGAAAAATGCAATCTTTCAATAGCACAGTATTCAATACAGTCTTCTATCCTTTAATATTGGATTGTGAAACATATAAAAATGTTTTTAAAAATCTCTTGTTCTCTTTTGATTATGCATGAATTCTCATTATTCCATGGATAGTAATCTTTTCGTGAAAAGTATCTACCTCGTCCTGACAGACATCCAGCTTTGTTTACCATTTTCCAAGGATTTTCCTATTAATTTCCCTCTAATAAAAACCTCCTCTGTAAAGGCAGTTTGAATGTGCTGTTCCTTGATCTTGCTGAACCGATAGGAATCCAAAATGTGCTCTCACTTTATCCAAAAGTGCATGCAATGTACAGCTTTGAGGATCTGAACATGTTCGAGTATTTTCTGTGTTCAAGTGAATGCCTCCCCTCCCCTGCCCCTCACCGGAGAGCATATAACAATCAGAGCTGGCTGTGCTGTGATTCAATGGATGTATTCTTCAGAAACCCATCTATCAGCCAATGACACATCAGAAACAGTCCCCTCCTCTCCAGGTGGGCGAACCAGTAAATGTGTGTCAGGACAGGAGTGTGTATATAATCATACAACTTAGATTGCTTGCATGGGTTGTTCTGGCATTTCATCAGTTTTGCCCTTTCCCCTACTTGGAATCTTATCTTCTTCTTTTTTTTTCATTAATTTTTATTGGAGTATAGTTGATTTACAATGTTGTGTTAATTTCTGCTGTACAGCAAAGCGAATCAGTTATACATATATCCACTCATTTTTAGATTCTTTTCCCATATAGGTCATTACAGAGTATTTAGCAGAGTTCCCTATGTTGTACGGTGTGTTCTTATTAGTTATCTATTTTATATATAGTAGTGTGTATATGTCAATCCCAATCTTAATCTTTCTTATCTTCTCCATCGGGCATATTTCTTAAGTTTTACCTTCTCTGGAACCCTCCCCCAGCAACCTTTTTTGATTTCTTTCATCAGTTTTGTAGTTTTCCACAGGTAGATCCTATATATTTTTGGTTAGATTTATACCTAAATATTTCATTTTTTAGTGCTACTGGATTGTGTTTTTAATTTCACATTCCAATAGCTTATTGTTGGCACGTGACTTTCATGTTAAGCTTGTATCCTGCAACCTTGTTATTATCACTTATTACCAAGATTTTAAATGGATGAATTAACTGAGTATACTCTTTACCTGTCAAATGATAATTTTGTGCATCCTTCTCAACTATATCATAAATTATTTAAATATAAGTGCTGTGGATTATACATCTACTTTCCCACATCTATTACAGCCATCACAAAGTTCCCATTAAACAACCACAAAAGAACAGTTTTATGAACTTCATTCTGAATCCTCACTGTAGCAGTTACTCACCCAAATTCAATAATTTTGTGTGCAAAATGGAGATAATAATATCTACTCCAACTGCTTGTTTTAAGGATCAAGTGAGAGAATATATATGAAAGTGCTTTAAGACCTGTAATGAGCCATACAAATTTATTTAACACAATAACAGTAATGTAATAATAGTAATAATAGTAGTATAAATACAATCAGTTGAGGCCATAATATCAGATTGAAGCCCCGATGATACAGAAAAGATATTACATTCTCTTTTCTAATGATGATCTATGTAAATCACTTCCTTTCTTTACTCACATAGGTGGGCTCTACACATTAAAATGATAAAAGACTAAAGATGTGAAAGTTATTAAATACTCATGCCATATAATTTTAGAGTTACACTAATGTTTATTAGAAAAGCTAAAACACTTGAGCACTTCATCCGTGAAACACAGGATTGTAGTTGAATAAGTCCTTGGTCCAAGAACAACGAATTTTCCTCCCAACCTTAGAAAATACAATATACTATGTAATTAGTACATACATAATATTGATACAAAGTACATACACAATATATTAGTACATGTATAATTAGTAAATACATAATATGATGTAATTAGTATTAGAGTATTTCTAATTCTATTTTCATTTTCACAATTACTAAAAAAAAATTAACAGATAGAAAGAGTATACTCCTGGCATCATTATGAGCTTAATATATTATGCGAATTTTGCTGACCATTTTAAAAATCCATGTTCTAAGAAAATTAACTGGTTTTAAATATTTGGAAGACCAACTTCAATATCTTGAAGGCAGTGAATTCATTGTCATGTCCAATTATAAGTACAGATAAAACCTTGAATGTAATTTTGAAGTTTTGGCTGATACCCACTATTGGATGCTCTTCATGCTATCCTGTGGTCAGATGCTGAGCATGCATTTAGGGTAGAAAATAATAGCTTATAGTCACAATTAATCTTTTATCCATAATATACATTTTGCCTTACCAAAAAAGCTTACACAATTGTGCTTATTCCTTATGATTTAGTTGGTGATTTGTTAAAGTCTGATTTTAAAAAATTACTGTAAATATTGATCTCTCAAATGAATTTTTAAATATTGCCTGTCAATATAGTCAATTTTTCTTTTAATTGTAAATAAATAAAATAATGCTCTTCCAATAAATTTGCTTTCATTACTTTTAAATCAATAAAATAATGCAAATATCATGCTCCATTGTTGTTTTCTCTCTCTTCTTTTCTTTTTTTTTCCTTTTAGTTTTGACATGGTCCTTCATAAACTCTTGCATGCATTTCCCTATTGTTTATTCTACACACAGGTTCTTGAATATCATCTCTAAAAATAAAGAAGCTATCTATTAATTAATAAGTCAAAGTTGCCAGGGAGGCTAAGAAGTCAAAGCCCTAGTTTCCAAGCTTCCATTGGTTGATTCTGTTTAAATCAAACAAACAAGCAAATAAATCTTCTACATAATATCTGGGTTCTAATGGAACAATTTAAGGTCCTGCTTGATGGATCTTCTTCAAAAACATTTCGTTTGGCTTTCAAGTTAATTTATATCTACTGTATGTTTTCCAACCTATGTGTTCAGGATATTCAAAGTATAATAGAATGCTTTGGAAAGAGAAACAAGGTAGAAATGAGGGGCACAGAGTGCTTGTCGAGGGCTTTGCCTTTGTTTGTCTGTGTCACCAAAGAAGTAGTACACTTCTCAAGGATTCCATTAACTCCTCGTTGAAGTGGCAGTGTTAGACTAGGTGATCCATAGCTTCCGTCTTGCTGGGCCCTTGCAACTTCAAAAACCCTGAACTGGTCTGCGTTTGGCTGTTAGTTAAGGTCTAGGTCTTGATTTTTTTAAAAATAATTTCTTCAGAATCTTTCCAGTTGTGCAAATTGTGACATTCATTACTATCACTTTCACATCTATTTCAATAAAATAATTATTTTAATTGATATTTTTCTATGAGATAGTAGATAAAGGTATTTAGAGATTCAATAATATTAGCTAAAATTTTCAATTTCCCTTAAAAATGTAAACCAGTACATGATTTTCCTTTGCTCAAAACTCTTATTCTTCTCATTAAAAAAAAAAAAAAAATCCTTACTCTGGCTTAGAAAGCCTTCCCAATATGGCCCTCAGTTGACCTGTACTGCTTCAACCTTGGTCACCACTTCCTTGCTCACTGTGCTGCAGGCAATAAGACCTCCTGGCTCTTCCTCAAAGAGCCAAATGTACTTGTTTAGGGTCTCTTAATGTATCACTCCCTCTGCATTCTGGATGCTTCACACAGATATCATTACCATTCAATTACTTTTCCTTCCTTCAAATATCACTTCATTGGAGAGATCTTCTCTGACCAAGATATTTAAGGGAGCTCCCCTTCCAACACTCTCATTCCCTTACCCAGACCAATGATTTTCATAGCACTTATCAGCACAGACATATTGTTAATTGTCTGTCTCTCCTGACTAGAACATAACTTTGGAGAAAAGGAACTTTGGCTGTTGTGCTCATTGTTGTATCCTAGTATCTAGAAGTGTGTGCACTAGGGATATATTTGTTGAATGAAAGTGGAAGAAGGAAGGAAAGGAAAGAGAGAAAAAGAAGAAGAAGAATAAGAAGAAGAAGAAGAAGAAGAAGAAGAAGAAGAAGAAGAAGAAGAAGAAGAAGAAGAAGAAGAAGGAGAAGGAGAAGGAGAAGGAGAAGGAGAAGGAGAAGGAGAAGTAGAAGGAGAAGGATGAGAAGGAGAAGGAGAAGGAGAAGGAGGAGAAGGAGAAGGAGGAGAAGAAGGAGAAGAAAGAGAAGGAGAAGGAGAGGAAGAAGAGGAGGAAGAGGAGGGGGAAGGGCAGGGAGAAGGAGAAGAGGAAGATTTTATATCCAGCTGGTTACCTCATTTTGAGCCTGATTCTAGAATCTTGAGATATCTGAATCTTTTCTTACTCTGCCTGATGTGTCAAATTTCTACTAAGGTGTTTTATTGTTGTTGTTTTGATTTTTTAAAAGAGGGTCAAACTTAATTATTTAAAATAACATCCTACAAAATTGGTTTCTTCACTATTTGCTTCCGAGTTAGCCTATCTTGTCTTCCTTTCATCTCTTCCCTCCATATTTGTAAAACTGTCAAACCAATGACTTGGCCGTCTTTTGTTAGTCCCTGGTTATCCTAGGCCTTGTCTTTCTGATTTTCTTCCCCATTAAACAGATTAACCTCCCTTCAGTCATGAGTGGATCATGAATTTTCAGAGAATTAATAAAATAAAATGCATATTACATTTATGTAAAATATGTATATGAAATGCTGTTTGGGGACTATTCCTTTAATGATTTCAAAATTATCTCAGTACATAAATTATTGTTTCTGATATTTTTATAATACACTATGTGCAAGGTAAGCAAAGGTCCTGTCTTACATTTAAGTAGAATAGACCATTTAGCATGTGGCGGAATCAGAGGGATTGAAAACCTCTCTTGCTCCTTTGCCTGGTTCCAAAGTATCTCTTAGTTCCTTCTACATCAGGGGTCCCCAACCCCCGGGCCCGGTCCGTGTCCTGTAGGACACTGGGCCACACGGCAGGAGGTGAGTGGTGGGTGAGTGAGCTTAGCTTCATCTGCCGCTCCCCGTCACTCCCCATCACTTGCCTTACCGCCTGAACCATCTCCTCGCCCCCCCAGCCCCGTCCACGGAAAAATTGTTTTCCTTGAAACCGGTCCCTGGTGCCAAAAAAGTTGGGGACTGCTGTGATGATGCTTTAAATATATCATTTGTTACTTATCAGCATATAAAAAGCAAGGCTTATGATAAAAACTTTAAAGGCATCCTGTGGGAGGGATGTCACATGAATTCATTTTTAGTCATTAACATCTTAGATAACATGGGAAGACCATGAGAAAGTGAAAAGATGGTGTCTAAATTTGATAGTGGTGGAGAGTTGGGGAAGTTATGGGCATTTAAGTCATGCCAGGGACAGAACCCCAGAAGGAGAGCTTTGGGAAGCAAGGCTACCTGAAGACACTGAGTTAGGGACACTGAGTTAGGTCATATCTGAATGTGTTATCAGTTTTATGTGAAAATGTAACTGTCTTCTAGCTTTTGCTTTGATTCAACAAAAATGTTGGACTGTGGGTATATCCCTTCTGTCTCTTCTGTGAGTCTCTGAAGATAAGTTCTCTGTCCTGTAGGAAAGCAGGGTCATTTGTTCAGGGACAGTTTGGTGAGGTGGCCTATGGAGGTACCATTTCAAGTAACAGAACTCTCAAATACTGTCTAATTTTTGTTGGATATGTTTGAATAGTTAGGCTGTTCGGGGGACAACTTCTAAAAGATCACATTTTACTCAAATATACCTTTCCATAGGAAACTCTTTGAGGATCCAGCTTACCTAAACATGGTTCTGCTGCATTAGCCATATCATGTAATTATATAAAATGAAATCTACATGAGTTAGGAGCTGTTATATTTCCACTACCAAATCAATAAGCAAAAC
Organism: Balaenoptera acutorostrata; assembly: GCF_949987535.1. NCBI lineage: Eukaryota > Metazoa > Chordata > Mammalia > Artiodactyla > Balaenopteridae > Balaenoptera > Balaenoptera acutorostrata. The sequence continues at coordinate 81,606,314 of NC_080071.1, forward strand.
CTTATTTTATTAAGTCAGAAAAATGCAATGTGGTGGCATTCTCACTCATGTCTGCAAGTATTTTGTGTTCTCTGAAACCTCAGTGTCCAACAACCTGATTTCCCTTTAGGATATTTGGTTTCTTTTTGAGAGTTTAAACAACAGGGGCCTTTCTAATTTTTCAAGATGCATTATACTGGACCTTACTTAATTCTGTAAGTTTGGATGGGTGTAAGAGTTTAAAAATAGTATGAACACATGCCCAAGTTTTCTATCAATCTTTCTGTTTATTAATGAGGGACAATGCTACAAAATATACTTTCAGACAACTTTGAGTTAATGTTTTTCAGCATGGGTGAGACCCCCATATTCCATACGGACTCATCACACAAGTCTGTTTTTGCTGTGTTCTCCAAAATGAGTCTGTTCAATGAGTCTTTCATTTTGTTTAGTAGATAATATTAATTGTTCTGGAAAATGTGGATTAAACACTTACATAAAAGTGCATTTGCTAAATTTAACACAAAAATGTTGCAACACATTGTGCTTGAGGAACATGTACATTTTCAAAGGAATTGACTGAAATTTGAATAATTTTTGCAACTAACTTTGAAATTTAAGATTTTTCTGGTTTGAGTACAGATTCGTGGTATGTGTATGCTTGAAATCTGCTGAAATAGCTACTTAGACAAAACCAGCCTTCCTAACCAGATGAATCATTTGTTTGCTTCATTTCTTCTTAAGACCTGTGAGGGGTTTCCAAGCTGTCCCCCTTGTAGCAGATGGAATACTCACAGGACTCCATCCCTATAGCAACCACAGCTGCACTGGGCAACCAGTGCGCCACTGATTTCCAAAATAGCATGCGAGTCCACTGGAGTCTGCAAAACCTCCCTTCCACTGACTGAGTTCCCTGCTGATGCTGTTTGGATAATATCTAGTTTGACCTGTATCTCAGAGTAGATGGTTATCTTGTATATAACTTAAGAGAATACTCAACCTAAAAATAGAATTATCTCAAGGAAAAATATTTTTTCTAAGTATTTTCCCTCTTAGGTCATATATTCTAAGTACTTGACTTATGTCCTATAAGATTATCTGCCATAGATAAATCTACACCATAGTCAAGTGGTTCATTTGATTAGACCTTTGATAAAACTGTGGGGCACGACAGCATTTTTGTGAAGATTTAGCAGCTGTCATATAAAAGCCTTCATGAATTAAATTCAACATTTTTAGTAAAGAGTAAGTACTCAGGAGCAATACTGGGAAATTCCTTTTTGGAATGCTTTCTTAGTGATTGTTTAGAGATTCCATTAGTAATCCTGATAGCTGCAAACAAAATGGGATAAAGTCATAGGTTGGACCGTGCGTTATAAAAATTGTTTGATTATTCAAATGTAATCAGTTTAATGAGTTTTAGAGAGTGTTCTTGCTTGGGGTGTAGTGACAGTACCTATGTTGAATTTTCAGTATGAAGGGTACACTGGTGGGGATAATTTCAATAAATCAAACCCATGTTAGCATAAAAGATGTTGTGACTATGATGGAGGGATCTCACCTTGGCACGATAACCTAATTTCTTCTTTACTCATGTCCGCAATTGTCCAGCTTTCCTTAGCCTCCCCTGTTCTTCCTCCTGAACCTATCCGAGCTGGTCTGGGGATGGAAAAATGGTGGAATAGAATCTGATGAGGCTCAAACGTGCTTTTAGCATTGTACATTCATATATCATGACCATAACTGTTTTATGGGAGCTGATGAATGGGGGAAAAGAACCCAAGGACCAGATGAAAGCATATAAAACTTCCCATTTCTCTCCCTATAGATTTAAGCTTTTACTCACCCCATAGAATAGATTAAATATTCAGAGGTTTTCAAGAATAGTGTCCTTTGAAAATCAAATTTCTCTACCTTAATTTAAGATTGCATCTATGTCATAACAATGTAGTCAAGTGAAAAGGAGTCTCTCATTCAGCTAGTCTCTGTGTAATCCCCAATACACACTTGCTTTCCATTCCAGAGCCCACGTAGCCAGGTGGCAGATGGAATTTTCATTTTCCCCATGTTGATGGTGTCAGAGAAGCACAGCTTTCATGTCATGAACACAACTGTAATATGATTGCATATGGTTTCATTGAGAATTTCACATTTATAGGGTGGAACTATACCATAACATGAAATCCAAAAGGCTGGAATCAAGCATTGGACCAATCTTGCATTCCCTCCACGGAGGTTTTGAGTTTCTGGGGGTATGTGCAAAAGTACTCATTATAGCATGGTTTTGTCTGTAGCGTGTGTACCATTAACGTGGACCTTGAGGATAACATTACAGGGAAGCTCTGATTTTCAGGGAAATGTCTCCTTGCCAGAGAATTGAATCTGCTCCCCACGCGCACATTTGTTATGCCACCTGCTGTCCTCTGTTATCTCCACTTCCAGCCTGCAGTCTGGGTCCACTCAGGAATCACTTTCTCCAGGGGGACAGGTAAACGGAGAGAGCTGCCACCAAATCTGAATTTTTTCCTTGTCGCCACTGCTCTACAGAATCTGTGTTTTGCCCGTCTTTTGCTGGGCTGCCAGCTACTTGGTTGACTAGTTGCTTGACCTTCCAACTCCCTGCCCTTACCTGCTCGTGTTTCTTCACGTCCTGACAGTCTGCAGTTTGCAAAGGGTGCATGGATGCCTTTGGTCTTCCTCTTTCCCAATACTTGTGGTCTCTGCCTTTCTCTGATTGATTAGGCTTCTCACCCTACTGCTTCCTGGAACCTGCATCAACTCATGTCCTTTTCCCTCAAGCTGTGCCCTCAGGCCCACACTCTCTTCCTCTCTTCCTATTTCTACTCATAACCTAGAACATATAAACTTTGAGGAACTAAAACAAGAATGAAAACCAAACCTCGCAGCAGCTTTGAATTGCCATGCCTTGGAACTCAATTATCATGCACTTAACTGTATCATTAGAGCTTGTTTTCCTTGAAGAAAACTTTGTGACATGGTGACTAAATGCATTATTTAGGCTACCTTTTATTATCATCAAAGCATTAGTCATGTCAGAAGTTTGGGTGAATCTGAAGAGAAAAACTAGTAGTTTAGGAGTTCCAAAGAAGTTCTTTAGAGAGTCACCTAGAATAAGTACATAGGGCTTTTTCTTCATGACTGGACTTACAAAATTGTAATTGTAACCTAAAGAATCAGTTCTCAGTTTTGGAAAGAATATAATTTTTAGTGTTCAGACTTGGTAGAAACCCAAGTTTGGGGGTTGGTTGGGCATATGTATAAGGCCACATATACATAATTACATATATGATTAATTTAGCACCATATTGTTATATTTTTTATCCTTGCTTAAATTGGATGGAATATCAAATCGGAAACCCTCTTTGTCAGGCTTGGAGAATGATCTCTGACAATTATGTGCAGTCTTCATAAGGAAAACAGAGGCAACAATCTCCCTTTAAAAATACTTAAACAACTTATCTCTTATTGGTGTACTTGTGTTTTTCTTTTTATTCCATTCCTGTGTACTTGTGTGTTTTCTTTCTGAATCTCTGAAGACTGCAATTTGAGATCTAGAGGCTTATAATCTGTGAAAAAAAAATAGACTCACTTAACCGCTCCTCTTAGCCCCTGTTCTCACTTTAGAAAGGTTGGATTCCAGCTCGAATTGCTTTGGGTGTTGCAGAGTTGATGTCTCTCTGAAGACCCCAAATTTTACAGTAAGAAGTCAGTGCTCTCCTTCCTCAAGGAGGTCTAAAATGTAAGCCCCCCAACTCCACCATGCTGAACAAAGGTAAAATAGCACCCCGTCAACCAGAATCACCTTCCCTTCCTACTGCCCATATGAGCAAGTGCGTTCTCAGCTCTGACATCTGCTCTCAGCTGTTGACTCAAAGAGCAACCTGAACCATTTGGTTTTAGCTCCACTGTATCCCTCAGTGCCCCTTCCAGAGAGCATTAGCATCTATCAGAGTTCATAGTTCTTTTTTTTTTTTTAATTATTAGCACCTTTAGTTATTATTTATTTATTTATTTATTTGGGCTGTGTTGGGTCTTCGTTTCTGTGCGAAGGCTTCCTCTAGTTGCGGCGAGTGGGGGCCGCTCTTCATCGCGGTGCGCGGGCCTCTCACTATCGCGGCCTCTCGTGTTGCGGAGCACACGCTCCAGACGCGCAGGCTCAGTAGTTGTGGCTCACGGGCCCAGTTGCTCTGCGGCATGTGGGATCTTCCCAGACCAGGGCTCGAACCCGTGTCCCCTGCATTAGCAGGCAGATTCTCAACCACTGCGCCACCAGGGAAGCCCCATAGTTCTTTAATAGGCCTCCAAAATGACTTGAAGTCATAGTAATTGCTACTCGGTGTAGCAATTTTGTGCTAGGAATACGAACTGAGCAGAGAATCTCTGATCATCTGGAGCTTAGCATCTGGACTATGATAGAAATGTTAATTAAGAACACAGATAAATGTAAAATGTGAAACCAAGTTAAGTGTTCTAAGGGAAGAGGACATAGTGCTCAAAGATACCTGAGAAGGGAAATGCTTCCCTGAGGATGTGACACTGAGCTGAGATTTGAAAGATGAGGTGTTAATTGGGGAAAAAGAGGGGGGGGGGTCTATCAAAAGTAACCCAAGCACCCAGAGGAGCAGGTTCTAAGGCCCTGGGGTAGTAAGGAGCATGGCTAGTGAAACAGACATAAAGAATGCTGATATCACTGTAGCACAGAGAATGAGTGGGAGGGAGCACAAAACATGAAAGCTAATGTAACAGCCAGGAAACCAGAAACCATTCTATATATTCAAGATATGCAAGGGCATATGTAACATGGAAGAGCTGGGGCATAGCTATCAAAGATGTGAATATCAAATGCCACGGGAACTTCTATCAAAGATTGAAGCTTGAAGCACTATCACAGGGGATTCTCACAAGCTCACTGGTGTTCAGAATAACTAAAAGCAGGGACTTGAATAGTTATTTGTACAACAGTGTTCATAGCAGCATTATTTACAATAGCTGGAAGGTGGAAATAATCTAAGTGCCCATCAACGGTTGAATGGATAAACAAAAGTGGAATATATATACAGTGGGCTATTCTTCAGTCTTAAAGAGGTAGGAAACTGTGACATATGCTACAGCATGGAATTATGTGAAGTGAAATAAGCCAGTCACAAAAGGACAAGTACTGTATGATTCCACTACTATGAGGTACCTAGAGTCATCAAATTTATAAAGAGTAGAATGGTGGCTGCCAGAGGCTGGCAGGGAGAGAGGAATGGGGAGTTAGTGATTCATGGGGACAGGGTTTCAGCTGGGGAAGAAGCTCTGGAGATGGAAGGTGGTGATGGCTGCACAACAATGTGAAAGTACTTAATGCCACAGAACTGTTAAAATGGTAAATATTATGTTGTCTATATTTTATCACACATACAAAAGAATATTTATGAGTCTGAAAATAATAAGAGGTGTTAAGGATTCAGCATAACTCCCCATGGTGGTCACTCTGACAATGATTTTATGGTCTTCAGGCAAGGAGAGGCCAATCATCTTGCCCAGAGGAGGGGAGAGGCTGCTTTTGTTGCTAAGGAAAACTCAGGAAACTCTGAGGGTGGGTCAAGGTTATTAGATTCATTGAAATATGCCCATTCTTATTATTAATGTTCCATTCTTTTTCCATCAATGACTTAACTGTAACATAAGAGCCCTATCAAGGCTGTAATTCAATTCCCATTGTGTAATAATTCAACCACTTACAGGATCAGATTTAGAAATCTCACTTTGTAAATTTAAATTATAAGGAATCATTTCAAGGAAGTCCTATCATCTCTACGGTACTCTGTGACTTGAACTGAGAATGTAAAATCTTTTTTTTAATGTTTCAACATTTATTGTTATTTTAAAATTTATTTTATCAAAGCATAGTTGATTTATAATGTGTTAATTTCTGCTGTATAGCAAAGTGATTCAGTTATACATATATACACATTCTTTTTCATATTCTTTTCCATTATGGTTTATCACAGGATATTGAATACAGTTGGCTTTACTATACAGTAAGACCTTGTTGTTTATCCATTTTATATATAATAGTTTGAATCTGCTAATCCCAAATTCCCAATCCACCACCCTCCCTTGGCAACCACAAGTCTGTTCTCTATGTCTGTGAGTCTGTTTCTGTTTCTTAGATAAGTTCATTTATGTCATATTTTAGATTCCACATATATGTGATATCGTATGGTATATTTGTCTTTCTCTTTCTGACTTACTTCACTCAGTATGATAATCTCTCGGTCTATCCATATTGCTGCAAGTGGCATTATTTCATTCTTTTTTATGGCTGAGTAATATTCTATTGTATATATGTACCACATCTTCTTTATCTGAGAATGTAAAATCTTGAGCCTGTCAGTTTCTTTCTCCAGCTTCTCCAGCGCACTTATATGAAGTCACATCTATTGCAACTGCTACTTTGTCTTCTAAAGCCTTACTTTGCACAGACATTTGACACCATGCAACTGAAGTTTATAATATAAACAGCTCTCCTTCCACTTAATGTGAGGGACTGCCCATGTCTCATTGGAGCTCTGTGCCCCACCCATCTTTCCTCTGCACCCTCTTCCATAGGCTGTAGGCTGTTCACTGCGAATACCTGTGGCTCTCTGCCTGAGGACTGCTCTTGTTTTTCTTCCTGATGCAGGAACATACTCATGTGCATTCAGGGCAAGTCAAATAGGCTGGAGAGTCAATGTTCCTGGGAGAAGGTTTCAACCAAAAATAAATGGGCAGTTAGTGGATAGAAACCCCAGCATCCGCCCTCAGCTGGGCTTCCTCTGCGTGACAATACACCTTGCCTCTAGTGCCACTCTTGTATAGCACTGTTGAGCTCCAGTTGCTCATGGCAGTGAAGTCTTGACTTTTTAAATTGTCTTCCTTCTCCTTGTTCTCTCATTTCCCTGCTTTCTTAACAGTGGAGCTCACTACAATCATCTGTCAGATTAACCACTTGTATTTACATTTTTGACTCAGGGTCTGATCCTGGGGAAAACCAAACAAAGATGCCACGTTCCACTGGCAATGAGGGCATTAGTGCCTTAAATCTAATCCAGCCTGCAAACCAGTTTTAGAGTCTCATCTTTAAAGTTTGTTCCCTGTTACCAACTCCAGGATAAAAAGTTGTGTGAGGCAGTATTTGGTCAGGGAAACAGACGTCACTCTCTATTTTTGTGGGTCTGAAATACAGAGCTGTAGGCAACCACTGAAAGCTGAAGGAACAAGGATCATAGACATCATCACTGGAGGTCAGGAAGGTCAGGGAAAATACCATTGAAGGACAGGGAGAAAAATAGAACTGTTTTCAAGGATTTCAGCAAAGAATGTGCTTTTTAAGAGCTTGCTAGAAGCTGCTGTGACTCTCAGAGCTGCTCATGCTTTCTGCTGCCACAGTCTCAGGAGAACAATGGATTTTCCTCTCTTCTGCTTTCAGGATCTTGCATGAGTGCTAAGGACTGTGGGAAATGTAGTTCCTGGATTTGTCTTCATCCCAGGCAAGTTCTTAGAAGAAGGAGATGGTAGTGATGTTGAGTTGTTACTAGCCCATCTGGAATCATAAGCAAAGTCTGGAATATGAAAGGTCTTGTGTGAGATTTTAAACATTTTTGTTTCTATTCCAAGAGCAATGAGAAGACATTGGCAGGTTTTAGGAAACGTGTGATATCATTACATTTGCATTTTTTAAATCTTTGGCTACAGTGTGGAGTTTAGGATGGCAAGAAAACCAGTTAGGAAAAAATACAGCTTTAGTCCAGGAAAGAAGTTGATGGCCATTTATTTGGGTAGAGTAATGAAGATATACAGAAGATATATAGACAGGCTTAAGAGTCATCTAGGATATAAGAGTAACTGGACATGGCAGTAGACTGAATTTGAGAGATGTAAATGATCCGTTTATGATGCTTATTGGTTTACATTGTCATTAATTAAGATAAGAAATAATAGTAGACAGCCCGCATGGGACAGGGTAGCTGCTTTGGAGGTAGGTTATGACTTTAGGTCACATATGATGAATTTGAGTTGCCTCTGTTCTGTGCTATGTGAGAATACAGAACAGGCAATGCACTATGTCACACTGTAGGCTTTGGGAGGGCTTGCAATCTTTCTTTTCCTCCTGGCTTTTTGAAGCTTAGGTAAGCAAGGAGCCTGGAAATCCACGTATCACTCAGCCTCCCATGGGCATGGAGCGTGATCTACTTTATTACGGGAAACTGAGTGACCCAAAGTTTCTCACGTAATACGTACAAACTCTGAGGACAACCCTTAAATTAAATAAAATTTTATGTTATTTGTAATGTTCCTATAAGGAAGTTTTGCCTCTCCTTGCATCTCCATTTATTTATTTATTCATTTGTTTATATCAGTATGGACTTCGTTTTATGCATTTTATACTTTGGCTTATAGCCCATTACTACATTATTTTATTGCATAAATTATTCCAATTTTAAAATCCAATCTGAGCTTTTTTCAGATTGACGTTTGTGTCCCTGTGAAATGCCTCTGTCCTCTTGTTTTTTGAGTATTGACTTCTTCTACAAGATGATTACAAGCTACAAGAGTTTTCTGGGTCCCAATACCAGAATCAGCCATTTCTCTAAGGAGCCTGCATTCTTTTTACTGGAGAATAGTATTTCAAAACCAAGATCTGAGCATTGGTATCCCTTTCCTTTGGCCTGAAATACTTCCTTTATCTTGTCTTGCAGGACAGGGCTGCTGGTGATCAATTCTATCCACTTTTGTACATCTGGTGGCTCTTAGCTTGGTCTCTTATAGTTTTCTCATGTGTGCATGCTGATCAACATTGTGTGAAAACTTATGAAAACCTTCTGCAGGTTTCCAGAGCTCTCTCTGTGAAGACTTCTCTCTCCATTCCGGTCATCTGCTCCACAAATTCCAGCTGCCCTGGTCTTACTCAATTCTCAAATTGGTTTGCTTGAATCAGAGAGGCTGTGAGGCTCTGTTTTGGTTTCCCTTTCTTGCCCTTCAGTGTATAAACACTCAGGCAGTAATCTGGGGCAAACGGAAGGCTCCCCATGTTTGCTTGCCCTCCCCAGGGGTCACCAACAAGAGCTGCTCATTGCTCAAAAACTACTTGTCTGAAAGTAGTTCTGAAAATCACCTTTATTTTGTCTGGCTTTCTATTTATTTAAGGCAGAAAGGTAAGTTGGCTTCCTGTTACTCCATCTTTGTTGGAAGCAGAATTTCCTCCGCTTTTTATTTATATTGTTTTCAATGAAGATATGAAACTTTAGAAAAATGTTAACAATCAATCTTGAAAGAGATTTAATTTAAATTATAATAAACATATAGTTTATTAAACAGATCCAGGAATAGTCTATATTTGTGTGAATTAGAAAAAGACACTCTTGCATAAAAACACTTTACTTATCATTTGGGAAATTGTCAGAATATACACATTTTGCTAGCACAATACCCAGTACTGGACTGCTATATGCTGGAAACTTTCCATGATGATATAAAAATCTATGTTGTCTTCAAAACAAATGTTATGCTCCAAATTTTTCTTGTATTCAACCTTCACCTTCTTTGAGGTCCCAGAAAAAATTTTGGAAGTGAGAAGGTTAGAGTAGAGGGAATTAAAAACATGCAAAAATGTCTGTAGTTTCACTGCAGGAAGTCAATAAATCGAGGTTCACATGTCCTGTTCATTGCAACGTCTAATTTTAAAAATCTAAATGTGTCTAATCAATAAACAATAATATGGTATTAGTTAAAATTTTCTGTAAAAAATAAAAAATATAGTTTGTTTTCCATATCTGTGAGTCTGCTTCTTTTTTGTTATATTCACTAGTTTGTTGAATTTTTAAAATTACACATATAAGTGATATCATATGATATTTGTCTTTCTCTGTCTGACTTATTTCACTTAGCATAATACCCTCCAAGTCTATCCATGTTGCTGCAAATGGCAAAATTTCATTCTTTTTTTATGGCTGAGCAGTATTCCATTTTATATATGTATTTATACCACATCTTCTTTAACCATTCATCTGTCGATGGACATTTAGGTTGTTTCCATGTTTGGCTATTGTGAATACTGCTGCTATGAACAAAGGGGTGTATGTATCTTTTTGAATTATAGTTTTTCATAAAGACTTAAACGTGACACCATAAAACCCCTAGAAGAGAACACAAGCAAAACCTTCTCTGATATAAATCATACCAATGTTTTCTTGAGTCAGTCTCCCAAGGCAATAAAAATAAAAAATAAATAAATGAACAAATGGGGCCTAGTCAACTTACAAGGTTTTGCACAGCAAAGAAACCATAAAGAAAATGAAAAGACAGCCTACAGAACGGGAGAAAATATCTGCAAATGATGTGACCAGTAAGGGCTTAATTCCCAAAATATACAAACAGCTCATACAACTCAATAACAACAACAAAACTCCCCTATCCAAAAATGGGCAGAAGACCTAAATAGACATGTCTCCAAAGAAGACATACAGATGGCCAATAGGCACGTGAAAATATGCTCAACATTGCTGTTTATTAGAAAAATTCAAATCAAAACTACAATGAGGTACCTCCTCACACCAGTCAGAATGGCCATCATTAAAAAATCTACACATAACAAATGCTGGAGGGGTGTGGAGAAAAGGGAACTCTCCTACACTGTTGGTAGGAATGTAAGTTGGTGCAGCCACTGTGGAAAACAATATATAGGTTCCTCAGAAAACTAAAAATAGAATTACCACATGATCCAGCAACCCCACTTTTTGGCATATATCCAGACAAAACTATGATTCAAAAAGATGAGGTTTTTAAATGTAAGAAAATATTGTCTTGAAATCAGTGCTGATAAATTTGAAAAGATGAGATATCAGTTAAAATGAAATAAATGAAATTTTCTCCGTAGAAAATGTGAACAAATTCCTCATTCCATTTAAAAATAGAAGTTTACTAAGTTGGCAAATTAAAAATTAAATTCTAAAAGAGGATACAGATCCCTACAGCAATTAACAGAAACCTTTAGAAATGCCTGTTCACCATACCAAAACTTAACTGAAGGTGATCTGCAATGGACTGCTTGGGTCCCACCCCAAATTCATAGGTTGAAATCATAACCACCATGTGATGGTATTGGGAGGTGAGGGCTCTGGGAGATAATTAGATCATAACATTGGTGCCCACATGCATGGGATTAGTGCCTTTATAAAAGGGACCCTAGAGAGCTCTCTCACCCTCTTTCTGCCATGTGAGGATACAATAAAAGTCCTCAATTTGCTATTCTATGGAGAGTGCTCACCAGAATCCTACCGTTCTGGCACCCTGATCTCAGATGTCCAGCTTCCAGAACTGTAGGAAATAAAATTCTACTGTTTATAAGTCACCCAGTCTATGGCACTTTGTTGTAGCAGCCTGGACTGGCTAAAGACTATCTGAAAGAGAGAGGATGATCTAGAGTGACAACTCACACAGGAGAGAGAGTGAGAGAGAGAGATAGAGAGGGAGACAGACAGAGATGACAAACAGAGGAGACAGAGAGAGAAAGTATAAAGAAGAGAAAGAAAATTCAGTAATCCACAATAGAAGAGATACAATGATCTTCCAAATTAATCCACATATTTATTTTTAATTTTATTTAAAATACTAGTGGAATTTTAATACGAACAGGACTTTAACAAGATTAATCTACAATACATCTGAAAGAATAGTGAAGTGAGAATAACCAAGATAATGTTGAAAAAGAAAAATATGTAGATTATTTTCCACAAGAGAGACAGCCAAGACCAAGACAAGTTAAATATCTTGCTCAGTCATTTTTCTTGTCACTGGTAGGGCCGATATATAAATTAAGACATTTTTCAAACTCCAAATCTATTGTACAATCTAGTGTGATGTGTAAAAATGTAGTAGAGGCTAGGATGGCTCCAAAATCAGGGCTGAGCCACTAGCTTGGGGAGTGTTGGCCTGAGTAAGCTATTTCACAAAGGTTATACCCCTTCCCCAGGGGCAGCCCACATCCATGACCTCATGCATCCAGGAGTGCAGAGACCCATCCCTGGCCTCAATCTTGGACAACGCTGAAGGGTCATCCTAGCTGAGTGCCTCTTGTGGGACCAGCTGAGACCTTTTTGCAAACTCATTGCATTCAACTTCATCTTCTAACCAATTCTTCTTCCCTCAATCCTTAATGGGTGTTGTTCCTGTGAGTATTCTTCAATTAACTTTCTGCATACAAATCTTTGTCTTAGAGTACACACGTATGGGGAACCTGGCCTTATATATTTGATGCCAAGAGTGGTTCCAGGAAGCAGATTTAAAAACAGGAATTCAGAGCTGATTCACTCTTGGCCAGCTGGCAATGTGGATCACATCCCTGGTAGGTAGAGCACTGGTGAACTCTGACCTGCTGTAGCAAAACAATTGTTAAAATGTTCCCTGGTGATGAACTGAAATGGGAGGTTGGGGAAGGTAATGCATTGGCTACTGCAATATCTCAAATGTTTGAGAGGTTTGGGGGAAGTAGCAATTATAAGGACAATGGAATCAGAGTACTATTGATGCATTGGACAAAGACAATGAAAGGCTGATGGTAATTAATCAACAATTCAAGGTAAAATGTGAAAATCAGAGGGCCTATTTGGCAGCACATAAAAAGAGTCCCATATTTTGCAGCTGGGGGCCAGAATAAGCTGAGCATCGGGCCAGGGTATAATTATGAGTAGCAGAGCATCGGAGAAGGTTGAAAATTCTAATTCTCATCCTTAACAAGTTTGCAATAGCCAAGGTCAGGGTCATGGTTGGCAATGTCTGAAACCTGAGAATTGAGATGGGGACACCTGAAATGAATATACTAGAACCTTGAAAACCCTAGATACCCCTGAATACACTAGGTCTGCAGAAATGGTCCACTCCTGCTAATTAAAATCTTCTACTCTGCACCAGCTTGAGGATATAGAAGCTGCTACCTTGCAAGTCAGGATCTTTCTCTACCTCTGCTTCTGGATACCAGACTAATAACTGGGGTTATTACAAGATAACCTGGCCAGTGTATTCTAGTATATTCTCCTAAAAGAGGAAAGGGTTATTTCCAGGTAGAGCTACAAAACCTAGTCAACATATAACAGCAGGATCCAGGAACACATGTATGGGACTGGACAGAATTTTACTCCCTAACAAAGCTGGGAAACAATGCAAATATGCTCCTATGTTGGCTCTTGCAAGCTTGGAGAAAGTTAAGGCTTGCTCTAAGTGCAAAAAAAAAATGCCAGGACTGTTATACAAACAATAGAGGAAGAAATGCAAGGCCCAAAGACGTGGCATGCTAGAATTAATATAATACCTAAGGCCAGAAAATCAACTCTATTCTGTGAGAGGGCCCAGGGAATACTCCATTTATCGATATAAGATTGTGTTGGTGAGAGGAATACCATTGTCACCATCAGGGAGAATTTAAGTAGTGGCTGTCCCCTGTAGTAAGGAAAATGGTAGAGATACTGAATAGAACTGTTTTCCCTGATTAAAGTGAGGTAATGGAGTCCCCAAATAATAGAGACAGGTGGTGGTACTCAACCCTCAGAAGCAAGGTGTGCATATTTACCATAATGAGCAGCACATCAAAGTGGCAGCCAGGCTGGCCTGTCCTGCAGATAGCTATCGAGATGGTTAGCAGAATGTGGCTTTGCTTAAGGACAGACAGGATCTTGTTCAACATATACAGTCAAAAGCACTCCCAATGCAGGGGCAGGGGGCACGGGTTCAACCCCTGGTCAGGGAACTAAGATCTCGCATGCCGCATGGTGTGGTCTTAAAAAAAAAAAAAAAAAAGAAAAAAAAAATACATATATATAATAGATGTATACAGTCAAAAGCAATCAAAGATGGATAACAAGGAAGCTTAGGGCAATAAAATATTATAATCCTTTGTCCAGTTTCTGACTTGAGCCAGTTCTCAGACTCAGAACCCATTTCTAGAAAAGGACGATGGGTCCCCATTCATCAGAGCTGATGTAGCAACTGCCTTCATTGAAGGTCCAACAGACAAACAACAGTAATAGATAACAGCCCCTTCGATATGGGACCATTCCTCAAAGCAACAGGTCAACCACTGGTGACAAATTGATCACGTTGGACTCCTTCTACCCTGGAATGGGCAATGGTTCATCTTGACTGGAAATGATACTTATTCCTGGCATGGGTGTGTCTTTCTTATCTTTATGGCCATTATTGAAGGCCTACAGTATTTGACCCACTGACAGTCTTTGACACAGTATATCTCATACAGTTATCCCAGGCCAAGGGACCCAGTCTACAGCAAAGGGGGTACAGTCATGGACCTGTTACCAAGGTCTTATCTCATAACACACCACACAGAAACTGCTGGGCTGATAGATCAATGATGCATCTAAAATCTGACTTCTAATAATATCATGTTGTACAAAGTAAGACATTGTGTATCACATAGATTTTTTAAAGACATGACAATTGTGACCATTATTTTACTATAAAATTTATACTATTTTATTTGTATACTTTTCTCATAAGCAGGAAAAATTATATCTCTCTTAAGCATAAAATGAATGTATTGGTAGATATATAAGAAACTAATAGGAGTGAAGGAAAAGCATAATATTGTTTGGAAATAACAGAAACTAGTAATAGTCAATTTAGGGCAGGGGTCCTCAACCCCTGGTCTGCAGACCAGTACCGGTCCGTGGCCTGTTAGGAACAGGGCCACACAGCAGGAAGTGAGCGGCAGGTGGACGAGTGAAGCTTCACCTGCCACTCCCCATTGCTCCACATCGCTCGAATTACCACCTGAACCATCCCCACCTACACGATCTGTGGAAAAATTGTCTTCCACGGAACCAGTCCCTGGTGCCAAAAAGGTTGGGGACCACTGATTTAGGGGAATCTCAAAATATAACTTATCTGACATTATGGCTCTGATGCCTTCACTGGAGGAATCAACTCATTCTATTCCTTCAGTGCTTAATGCATTTTGCTATGCTCACATTTCAAAGTGCTTGGGAAGAGAGGCCAATTTCTATCACTTAGGACATGTTTCTGCATCATGGCCTTTATTAGGCAGGAAGAGGTGTGATTTGTCAAAGTCCCTGGGGTTCTCTTTGGTTTTTATAATGGGAGGGCACCATAATTTACCACATAAACAAGACAACACACAATGAGTGGAGATGTAATTCCCCAGAGGAAATCATGCTGCTATTAGTTAAGAGAGAAACGGTCCTAGATGACTAGAAACACAGCAGTTGCCCTCTGATGTACATATAACCATCCTTTAAAGTAACCATTCAATTATTTCTGGTCAATATATGTGCTGTTGCTCTCACCACTATTATTCAACATAGTTTTGGAAGTTTTAGCCACAGCAATCAGAGAAGAAAAAGAAATAAAAGGAATCCAAATCGGAAAACAGGAAGTAAAGCTGTCACTGTTTGCAGATGACATGCTACTATACATAGATAATCCTAAAGATGCTACCAAAAAACTACTAGAGCTAATCAATGAATTTGGTAAAGTAGCAGGATACAAAATTAATGCACAGAAATCTCTTGCATTCCTATACACCAATGATGAAAAATCTGAAAGAGAAATTAAGGAAACACTCCCATTTACCATTGCAACAAAAAGAATAAAATGCCTAGGAATAAACCTATCTAAGGAGACAAAATATCTGTATGCAGAAAACTATAAGACACTGGTGAAAGAAATTAAAGATGATACAAACAGATGGAGAGATATACCATGTTCTTGGATTGGAAGAATCAGCATTGTCAAAATGACTATACTTACCCAAAGCAATCTACAGGTTCAATGCAATCCCTATCAAAGCACCAATGGCATTTTTCACAGAACTAGAACAAAAAATTTCACAATTTGTATGGAAACACAAAAGACTCCGAATAGCCAAAACAATCTTGAGAAAGAAAAACAGAGCTGGAGGAATCAGGCTCCCCCACTTCAGACTATACTACAAAGCTACAGTAATCAAGACAGTATGGTACTGGCACAAAACCAGAAATATAGATCAGTGGAACAGGATAGAAAGCCCACAGATAAGCCCATGCACATATGGTCACCTTATTTTTGTTAAAGGAGACAAGAATATACAATGGAGAAAAGACAGCCTCTTCAATAAGTAGTGCTGAGAAAACTGGACAGCTACATGTAAAAGAATGAAATTAAAACACTCCCCAACACCATACACAAAAATAAACTCAAAATGGATTAAAGACCTAAATGTAAGGCCAGACACTATAAAACTCTGAGAGGAAAACATAGGCAAAACACTCTATGACATACGTCACAGTAAGATCCTTTTTGACCCACCTCCTAGAGAAATGGAAATAAAAACAAAAATAAACAAATGGGACCTAATGAAACTTCAAAGCTTTTGCACAGCAGAGGAAACCATAAACAAGACGAAAAGACAACCCTCAGAATGGGAGGAAATATTTGCAAATGAAGCAACTGAAAAAGGACTAATCTCCAAAATTTACAAGCAGCTCATGCAGCTCAATATCAGAAAAACAAACAACCCAATCCAAAAATGGGCAGAAGACCTAAATAGACATTTCTCCAAAGAAGGTATACAGATTGCCAACAAACACATGAAAGAACGCTCAACATCACTAATCATTAGAGAAATGTAAATCAAAACTACAATGAGGTATCACCTCCCACCAGTCAGAATGGCCATCATCAAAAAATCTACAAACAATAAATGCTGGAGAGGGTGTGGAGAAAAGGGAACCCTCTTGCACTGTGGGTGGGAATGTAAATTGATACAGCCACTATGGAGAATAGTATGGAGGTTCCTTAAAAAACTAAAAATAGAACTACCATACAACCCAGCAATCCCACTACTGGGTATATACCCTGAGAAAATGATAATTCAAAAAGAGTGATGTACCACAACGTTCATTGCAGCTCTATTTACAATAGTCAGGACATGGAAGCAACCTAAGTGTCCATCGACATGAATGGATAAAGAAGATGTGGCACATATATACAATGGAATATTACTCATCCATAAAAAGAAACAAAGTTGAGTTATTTGTAGTGAGGTGGATGGACCTAGAGTCTGTCATACAGAGTGAAGAAAGTCAGAAAGAGAAGAACAAACACTGTATGCTAACACATATATATAGAATCTAAAAAAAAAAAAAAAAGTTATGAAGAACCTAGGGACAGGACAGGAATAATGACACAGATGTAGAGAATGGACTTGAGGATACAGGGAGGGGGAAGGGTAAGCTGGGACGAAGTGAGAGAGTGGCATGGACATATATACACTACCAAATGTAAAATAGATAGCTAGTGAGAAGCAGCCACATAGCACAGGGAGATCAGCTCGGTGCTTTGTGACCACCTAGAAGGGTGGGATAGGGAGGGTGGGAGGGAAATGCATGAGGGAGGATATATGGGGATATACGTATATGTATAGCTGATTCACTTTGTTATAAAGCAGAAACTAACACACCATTGTAAAGCAATTATACTCCAATAAAGATGTTTTAAAAAAAAAAGAAAAATATATGTGCTGACGGACATATCGACTGACAAGCAAATCCTGCTTGCTAGTCCAGCACCACTTTCTTCTTCTTTCATCAGCTGCATGGAAGATGGACAAAGGCCATAGTACATTATTGCCTCTGCTCGCCACCTCATGTTGCCACCTTGGGCAACGCTGGCTCCTATTGGGAACGCCCCATGATTTCTCTGGTACTGATGAGTGCTATGGCCTTCGAGTTGTCAGAATGGCAGTCCATTATATGAAGTCTTCATTATGCCAAAATTACATAACAGTCCATGCCGGTTTTGTTTTTTTTGAACCTTCTTTCCCCTGAAACTTTTTCCCATCACTTCTTTATCTTCTTTCCCTTGGAAGTGATAGAAAAGTTTGTACCTGGATGTTGAAGAGATACAGTTTTGAATCAGAGAGTGAAAATGGCTCTGTTGGTTTCTGCATGCAGCCCTCCTGGATGGAATATACAAGTTCCCAGGGTGCAGTGGGAGCTGTGTTCAGAGTGGGGAGCATCTATAGCAAACTCTTCTGCAGCCACTGCTCTTATATCTCCTTTGGCCATATCCTTTTCTCTTGTCATTCACATGCTTTGTAGAAATCCTTAATCAGTTCCTTCAAGCTGTGGCATGAGTTTCTCAGTCTTTCCCCAGGTCCAGCATAAATAAATCAAGGCTCCTTATTGGTATTAAAAAAGAATTATCTCTTGTACAAGAAAGTTTAATAAGGTTCTCTTAAAAATTGTTCATTGCTGATTGTGGTTCAATTCATAAACATAATATCTGCACTCTAAATTTTAGGTAAAGCCAAGTCTACTTTTATGGAATAACCGGAAAAGCAGCAGTAAGAAAATAGCATTGAGCTGGCAGGAAATTATTCAAGCTGTTCATGCCTCCCTCCCCAAGCCAGTGTTTCAAGAGAAAAGCAAAATAGAGTTCCCTGATAAGAAATGTGTTTTGCTGAAGGACAATGAAATCATGCTAAACTTAATGAGAATGTTTTTAAGTTGTTCCTATTTCCTCTTTCAGGTGATGCTTGAAACACATTTATTCTATTCTCTTGATACTGTGACAGGAAAGAAATTGTAATATTACTTCTACTACCTAAGGAAAAGTAGCTGATTAGCTAGTTTTGACTTTTAGACTATTCTCGAATCATTCTCTTAGGGCACAATTCTCTTCCTTATTTTCAATGACAGAGAAGTAAGGCCATTGCACGATCACCATCATCGTTAATGACTCTTCTAATGATTGGATGCCTGATACTTCTAATTTTTATTTTAGAAAACACACCTACTACTGGGACTAAATCTCTTTATTGTTCACTGTAAATTTTGCCTGAGACATTTGTTTTTATTTAAAGAGGCTTAAAAAGTAAATAATACATAAATGTTCAGAATACAGTTTCAAGTGGACTGAAGTCAAACGGACAATTATGTCTCCAAAAGAAGAATGTAATAAGTAATAGTGTTTACTGTATAATACAATATCAATAAAAACTATCTGATTAAAAATAGAAAATATAGGGCTTCCCTGGTGGCTCAGTGGTTGAGAGTCTGCCTGCCAATGCAGGGGACACGGGTTCGAGCCCTGGTCTGGGAAAATCCCACATGCCGCGGAGCAACTAGGCCCATGAGCCACAATTACTGAGCCTGCGCGTCTGGAGCCTGTGCTCCACAACAAGAGAGGCCGCGATAATGAGAGGCCCGCGCACCGCGATGAAGAGTGGCCCCCACTTGCCGCAACTAGAGAAAGCCCTCACACAGAAACGAAGACCCAACACAGCCATAAATAAATAAAAAATAAACCCAAAGTTTAAAAAAAAAAAACACTTAAAAAAAATAGAAAATATAAAATAGATGAGTGACTGAAGAACAAAGTTTATATAAAAAGATATTTGGGAGAACTAATACTGATGCAACTTATGTTTGCATTTATAGGTGTTTTGTAAGCATGACAATGAACATTTTGGTTTCCGATATACCTATTAACTTAATGCTAGCATAATTAAGCTGATAATTTAGGAGCTTAGTAAATTTATAAAATCATTTTGTTTTTAATGACCTGTTGTCAGTAGGACATAGACTTTTGTAGTTTTTCTAGTTGTTATGATGGATATGAATCCAACGAAGTCCTGGTTTCTGCCAAATTGATCCACCTTGTGGTTAAATGAGCAGATTTGTGAGATAGATAGCAGGGATCATGGGTATAGTCCATAATTATGGAATAAAATTGAACAAGTTGGTGGATGAAAGAATCAAGTCCACACCCCTGACATACAGATACATATACTCTATACAATTTGGTGGAGTTGAGATCTTTTTCAAATGGAGAATTTCAGGCCAAGTGCTGTGAAACTCATTGCTTCTTCATTAGCCACTGAATTCTTATAGTTTGCTTTCCATGTTTCTGCTGACCTTGCCTAGGCATCGTGAAAAGATTGTTACAAGAATATGCAACTAAGACATTTCTCTCTCATCATAAATTATGCCATGTCATTCCTTTGCAAGATGAAATGGCTTCCTAATTCACTTGAGAAAAAAATATAAACTCCTTATAATGTGCCAAGAATGGCCTGCAAATAAGGCTAACAACAATTTTTCTCATTAATTTCTGTTTTCCTTACACTTGAATCCAGACTATCCTTGTGACTTTTTTTTGATCAAGAAATTGTGACAGAAATGACATTATGCCTATTACAGACCTAGGCTTCAGGACACCTTGTACCATAAAACACCAGCTACCAAAGACGTCCAACTACTTTACTGCAGAGAAAGGTCTTGTGGAGAGAAAGAGAGCGAGAGAGAGAGAGAGAGAGGGCACTTGCTGGTTGGAAGACCATAAAGGCAAAGAGAGAGAAGCCCAGGTAGCCTCTGGCTCTTCCATCCACCTCAGCTAAGCCACTAGGCAAGAGAGTGAAGCCATTCAGACTCTCCAGGCCCACTTGAGCCACACCAGTGAAGACTGTGTGGAACCAAGAGGAACCATCCTGCTGAGCCCTGCCCACATTTCAGAATTATGGCAAATGAATTATTGTTGTAGATTTAAGACACAGAGAGTTGGAGTGGTTTGTTACACAGAGGTAGATAATTGATGTATCAATACTATGGCCTTCCAAGCTTTTCCTGCTCTGACTCCTGCCCACCTCCCTAGCCTTTTCCACCATTCTCCTCTAATTCAGGGGTCAGCAACCTACAGCTTGATGGCAATATTCTACTTTTATAAACAAAGTTTTATCGGAATATATGTTGTCTACTGCTGCTTTCATTCTACAACAGAGAGCTGAGTAGGTGCAACAGAGACATAGCCTATAAAGTCTAAATAATTTACCATCTGGCCATTTATAGAAAAAAACTGCTGATCTACGTTCTAGCTGGCCAAGCTCCTCCCACATTGGCTAACTTTCACTTCTACAAAAAACCACAAGCACTTTCCTGTCTGAGAGCCACTCAATATACTAGTCTCACAGCCTGTGATGCACATTCCCTGGGTCCTTAGATGCCTGGCTCCTTTACATCCTTCTACTCTGAGGTCAGATATCACCTTCTCTGGGAGGCTTTTCTGGGCTATCTGATTCAAAGCCACCCCACACCGTGCATTCCTGCACACTCCAAAGTATTCTACAGCACATAATTCTGTTTATTTGCTTCATAGTGCTTATAAAAAAAACTAAAATGATCTTCTTTACATATTTATATCTTTATTAATTTTCCACCTCTTCTTACCAAGATAAAACTTATGGGTAAATGAGTGTGACATCAGCAGGATGGTGAAATACAGAGGTTCCTGATTTTGGTGTCCCACACAGTGGGCAACTAGTAAATAGCCATAGAGAAGATGTCTTTGAAGATCCCGAACCAGTGTGAGGCTGAAGCACCACTTTGGACCACAAAAACCTGAGAAAAACTGCATTTGAAGGGTAAGGGGAATGGTTTCACTTTGATCACATTGCGACTCCCCTAGGCTGACATCAAGGAGCTTCCCCTTGGGCCTACAGATTCTTCAGTGGGAAAGAAGAGCCCAATGTGGACATTCAGTTTCACCAGCATTCCAGGATGCTTCTTGGGAGATCCACTTAGATACCACCTCCTAGGGATCACCAGGAGAGTCAGTTAGAGACCAGGAAAGGGGATGGGGCTCACAGCAATGAGTGTGCAGCAGAACTTGGCAGACCACGTCCCTATTGGCCGAGGTGCCAGAGCAGAGATCCCAATCAGTAATCCAAAACCTCCCAACAACAAAAAGCCCAGAACAAGATGGCTTCATGGGTAAATTCTACCAAACATTTAAAGAATTAACACCAATCTTTCTCAAAATCTTGCAAAAAATTGAAAAAGAAGGAACACTCCCAAACCCATTTTACAAGGAAGCTAGCATTACCTTGATAAGGTAATGCTTATCCAAAGCCAGATAAGGATGTTACAGGAAAGGAAAACTACAGGCCAATATCCCTGATGAATATCAATGCAACAATTCTCACCAAAATACTAGCAAACTTAATTCAACAGTACAGTCGGTCCTCCATATCTGTGGGTTCTGCATCTGAGGATTCAAGCAACTGTGGATTGAACTATTAGAAAAAAATTCCAGAAAGTTCCAAAAAGTAAAACTTGAATTTGCCACATACCAGCAACTATTTACATAGCATTTACAACTATTTACACAGCATTTACATTGTATTAGGTATTATAAGTCATCTAAAGATGATTTAAAGTATATAGGAGGATGTTTATAAGTTATATGCAAATACTATGCCATTTTATATAAGGGACTTCAGCACCCACTATATGGTATCACTTTTATGTGGAATCTAAAAAAACCTAACTTATGGAAACAGAGAGTAGATTGGTGGTTGCCAGGGTCTGAGGGGTGGGGGAAATGGGGAGATATTGCTCAAATGGAACAAACTTCCAGTTATAAAGTAACTAAGTTCTAGGGATCTAAGGTACAGCATGGTGATTACAGTTAACAATACTCTATTGCTGTGGTGGGCGAGAGGACATGTGAGTGACAGAATGTTGCCTGCCATGTTGGTAAACAAAGGATGCTGCAGCCATCTAGCCACTAGAGCTGCCCCGAGGGTGAGCCCTGAGGGAACTCAGGATAGAAATAGGATGTCCGCCATCCAGCCCTCAGCCCCTGCAGCCAACCCCCAGGGGTGCACCCCGAGGAGACTCAGGATGGGAAAACACAGGATACTGGCCCCAGATAGCTGAGGTGCATATCAAAGGAATGATTTCAATGAGCTCAAGACTTTTGCATCTTCCCATACACAGAAAAGCAGTAAATTCTTTGACTTGAGGTGTCTGGTTTCCTTTAATTAATAGTAATCTGTAAGCACCTGGTCTTTGTTGTAAAAACTTCTACATTGGGAGCGGTCCCTCAGAGCTATCTGAGAGGATGCATCCCGGGGCTTAAGTCTTCAGTTTTGTCTGCCAAGTAAAACCTAATTCTCAACTTTTAGGTTGTGCGTTTTTTTTTGTTTTTTGTTTTATTTTCAGTCGACAGAGAGTCGGAGTCCTTTTGCACGACTTGAGCTCTCTGGTGGTGTGTTGCAGCTTCACCCCTGGCTCACAGCTTCTTCGCAGCCCTCCTCATGTTCACCCTTCACGTCTTGGTATTGATATTCAGATGCCCCAGACAGACAGATGGACAGGCTGCTATCACTAATTAAT
Organism: Balaenoptera acutorostrata; assembly: GCF_949987535.1. Classification (NCBI taxonomy): domain Eukaryota; kingdom Metazoa; phylum Chordata; class Mammalia; order Artiodactyla; family Balaenopteridae; genus Balaenoptera; species Balaenoptera acutorostrata. The sequence goes on from NC_080071.1 coordinate 81,629,524, forward strand.
TATAAGAATAAGTTATTAACATGAATGTGGCGCCCTAGCTCTGCAGCTGACCTGGAAGGCCAAGTGCTACACGTCGCTTCCCTTTTCCCTTCACTCCCACTGCTCTGCTCTTGGGCCTCCCAAATAGTATCAGCGATTTCATTCTTGCCTTGGGATTCTGCTTTCTAGAAGACCCAGGCTGACAGTCTAATGAAAAGAATATAATGTTCCTTTTCCATATGTCATTCAACACAAAACTAGACTATATTTCGATGTAAATTCCTACTCAGGCGTGTTTATGAAAACTATATAAAAAGTGTATCATTAGAGAAACATGTATAATTATATTAGAATTAAGAGGAAGAAAAGATGAATTCCAAATGGTAAATATCAGGTCATGTGTCAGGGACTATAAATGCACAGGAAAATGCTCTAGGAGCTGAGACAGAGTGAACAGAGGAGAGGACGTGGGCACGCTCAGGGCATTCGGGGGAAACCAGTGTCACAGGAACCTCAAGTCCCACGTTAAAGATAAAACAACAACAACAATTAAATCTTCCTATTAATTCCAACAAATATTTTTAACTTAGTAGATATTCACATAACATACTGGAAGAAAATAAGAGCTTACATATGCTTTATTAAAAATTTTTTATTGGAGTATAGTTGATTTACAATGTTGTGTTAATATGCTTTTTTTTAAATTCCAAAAAGAAGTAGAATTGACTTGGAAGTCATGCTTCTTGAAGTTTTGGCCCATAGTTGGCTGTTACTCCCAGGAAAATGACTTCCAGGATGATTCTGTTCCTGTTCCTTATACCTCCACCGCGCCCACTCCACTCTCTTCCATAAATGTGATGCCACTGATTTTTCAGCTTCCGGGACACTGATTGTCTAGTGGGCTAGAATACTGAGACCTCCGTGCACTTGAATGTCAGCCTATGATATGCTTGGCTCTCCTTCCTTCTACCTTTCTAAATGCAGTAGGAAACTCATCCCAGGCTTTCTGTCCTGGAGCAGGCCCTTCCATGTGGTTGGTAAGAATGTAGAAATTCAAGTCTGGGTTTAAGTGGAAATAGGTTCTTTAGTCTCTAAACATTCCAGGTTATTAAATTCTAAGATTTGGGGGCAGATTTACGTGTGGAAGGAGACCTCACAGGCTTCTACCTCCTACCAACTTAAGTGCAGCTTAGTTTGCCAGAGTTCTTCCTTGAGATACAGAGATTCAGAAAAAAAGAATTTCAAAATGTTTCTTTTCATTCCTGCATGCTTATCTTCATCAGGATCTTTGAAGATTCTGGCTACAGCTGGAGCTATTGCTTGATGACCTGGACATAATGATATCTTAGCCCATCAAAATCTCACCATGCTTTCTCATATATGCTATGGTTTCAGTAGTCCTAATGCATTTACCAAGGGAACCAACAGTTGAGGAACAAGTACTACATGAAGAAAGCAAGGATCAGCCAACTGTCTCTGCTGGTGAATGACTTCTGCTTCTTACAGGCAGACTCTGATATTAATCTGAAGAAAAGGATACATTTTTGGAGCCAGGGCAGGTTTTTGCTCAAGTAACAAGAGCAGTGGAGTATCCTTGCATTTCAAGGTAGACACGACTCAGCATATGCCAAGTTCTAATGTGTGAATCTTTAATTTATTTAGATTAGTAGCGCCAAATTGACACCAGTAGTATTAGATCCACTGCTTCATTATGTTCCTTAGTGTATCTACTATCTAGAATCTTCTTGGGATTCGTGTGGCTATGATATCCCAGAATCTGTCCCACTGTTTGCTCTCTAGTTGGGTCTTGTATGTTTACTGGTTAAATCCTCATCTTGGTTCTGGATTTCAGAAATCCAGACAGCAGATTTACATATAGTGAGGGAGTGGAAATCATCGATGAATAAATAAATAAAAATTAGGATATTTATTATAAAAAGTATGTCATTCTCCTGGATTTAGAGAAAGAAAACCTCAAAGAAATCATTGCAGGGCAATCATTGAAAATAATTAAAGGCAAGCCTATGTCTGGAACACTGTAGAGCAGTGTTGTCCAATTAAAAGACAACATTTGTCACAAATGAAATTAAAAATTTTTCTAGCAGTCACATTAAACAAAAAGCAAAAAGTAACAGAAATGATTTTAGTCATATATTTCATTCAACTGAATATATTCAGATGTTGTCATTTCAACATGTCATCAATAGAAAATGTGAGATATTTTAATCCTTATTTTATACTGTGTTTGAAACTCAGTGTGTTTTTTACACTCACAGTATATTTCAGTTTAGACTAGCTACATTGTCAGTGTCCAACCACAGTTGCTCTGAGACAGAGAAAAAATGTGAGCATGAGGAAAATTGCAAATGTAGAGTATGATCAAGATCATTAGCGCTTACCCTGCATCCTGGCTATACATGCCTGTGTCCACTCAGCTATCTCAGGCTCTCCTGAAGTTAGACTGAGGTCATGTGGTTAATTTCTAGCTAACATAATGCGGAAGAAGTTGTGTAAGCCACTCACAAGCCTTAAAACCATCCATCCAGTCTTCTGGCCTTCTCTTCTCTTGCCATGATGATTGGAGGCTGTGTGGTCCAGATGGCTTTGCTATGGATGATGGTCACTTGTCCAAACTTTAACTATCACGTGAGCAATCAATGAACGTTTATTATGGTTAAGTCATTGATATTTCAGGGCTTGTCTGTTGCGCAAGCTTGAATTAATTACCCAGTAGGTAAAATTACTGCTTAGGCTGTGGGAAAGGAAAATCTGAAACACAAGTAGTAGTATTTGCTGAGTAACCAGCCAAACAAAGGTTTGTTTTGCGGTAAAAAGAGGAACCATGGGAAAAATAAAGAAGAGAATACTCTGATCTAATGAGTATCTAGCCTCAGAAATGTAGAAGAGAAATTGGATCTAATTGATGAAGCAGGTTGAACTTTAAAAAACTCAGCTAAGATCTGCTTGAAGGAGTTGGTAATAACAGAAGGAAATAGAAATGGAAACCTGGAGGAAATAGAGACATATGCATCTGGTATCAGGAAAAATACCATAGAAAAGAATGTTTCCGTTATCATTAAAAAAAGTCATGATTTATGCAAGTCCCAGAAAAAATGAAATTCTGAGTATAGATGAGATTTGGGGAGAGCAGTGTATGACTGGGGGCATACTGGCTGTGAACTTTGTTTGGAGAGTTTCCTGTTACAAACTTAAGGTACCCATGTCAGATACCACAAATTCAGGGTCCAAAGGGAAATAGACAATGTATTTAAGTATATACAGGTTGACACCAAGGAAAAGGGAAGTTGAAGAAAACTTGAGGACTTTGGGTACCACAACTGCAAATTTCTATAATTTGCAAGAATATAGGAGTGTTTCAAATCAGAGGCAAGTGGGTTTTCCCCCCAGTATCTGGGAAGCAGATGCTAAAACATTCCCAGTGGAAGATGGCTGGATTATTAGTTCTCAGGAAAGAGCTAGATACAGGCTTACTTGAGTGAGACTCCCCTCGATGCAACTAGGACAAGGGAGGTGGTTTTGACCTCTTATCCATCTTAGGAGTATGGCCACTTCTTATTTGTGCTACTCAGTCATCTTTCAATGCAGGAGTTTTTTCTCTCTGATCCCATGTGGTTCTAGTGGATCTGACAATCTCAGTATACATTCTGAGTCTGGCCAGTCATTGAATCTCATTCATTATCAGCATGAGATAATGCTGATAATTATCTCATGCTGGACTGGTCCAAGAGGTGAGCATGGAAACAAGCCAGGCCTATCTGATTGCTTCCACAGGATTTGATCTAAGGACAATGAAAAAGAGAAAGAGAGTGAGAGAGAGAGACTGGCTTTTGTACTGTTTTGAGACTGTGCATCATGTTTCACTCAAGTTAGAAGCACTTTCAGATTTTCTCCTTACCTGTCTATCATTAATCTATTACAAATTGTTCAAGTTGGAGTATTTGGCATTGCTGGATTCATATCATTTTAGTTATACTGCTAAGCAACCTGCAGTGTATAATCCATCTAGTAATCTAGTTTCTAGAATATAGCTGGATCAGTAATAAGTAAGAACTAGAAGAGAGTAGTAATTATTTAATGCCCTGATCCATCACAAGTTATAAATATTTGGACACATTCATGAGGGATTGAACTGTCTTCTAACAGAACTCAGTGGATACATAGGAGCAGGGGCCTGTGTTTCACCCACCATGTGAGTGAAAATGGAATTTCTTGATAGTTCACTAATCTTGCTTATGACTAAGGAAGGTTCACAGAAGAGGCAAGAGGGCAGTGTGGAACAGTGGTAATGGACAAATGTAGTTCCTCTTTGACCAGGAAACAGCAAAGAGAGAAAAAGTGGTATCCAGAGGTCACAACATGTCATGTGAGTCTTGAGAGAGAATGCATATATTATACATTTCTATTTCCTGAATTGCTGTATGTCCTAAATTTACATTTCCACTTTGCAAATTCTGCATTTCCCCCCCAAATCAATGACTCTCAACTCTAGCTGAACATTTGGGGGTGCTTGGAACTCACACCCAAAGACCCAGATTTAATGGGTTGAAAAAGAGACTCAAACATAACACAGTTTATAAAAGCTCTCCAGGTGATATTGATTTGCAGACAAGGGTGAGAGCCCTGCCCCACCTCTAGGAACTCCTCTACCCAATGGGACTGAAAGGCCAGGACTGACATTTAAGAGGTTGATCAGGGAGAGATGGTGAGATACCACATTTCAGGCAAGCTGAAATGGAACATCCATTTTTTACTTGGAGTTCTACATTTGTATTAAAATCTCACATTCCCCCAAAAGACTCACTCAAATGGAATGACATTCTCCTATGCCCCTTAATGTAATTTTTTATTGTACTTTGTTTTCAAGTCCCCTTTGGTCTCTTTGTCATGCTTCCTTATCATATAAGACCAAGCATTGGTGTATCCACTAAAACAAACAGCTCATATGTGTGCAAAGAAAGACTCTAAGATTTGCCCTAGCCTTTGGCAGAATGCCAGTGGCATAGGTATTATTTAGGAAATTATTTTATAGAAAAAGAATTTATTTTTCCCTTATTTGGTCCCCAAGAGATGATAACAAGGATAGTCCTCTGACCTTTGGTAAATAAACCAGATAGATTTATTGACAGTATGTGAATTATTTTTTTCTCTCAATTCACAGAGCTTAAGGGGAATCCCCCTAACTCCACCCAAGGTTTTCAGAGGAACAGAATCCTATAGATGGGTCTTTATGTGCATTGGCTGTTGCTAATGAAATGCACCTTTTTTCCTTTTTAAACAAAGACTGGCCAATTGCCTCATTTTTAGATGGTTATTTGGATCAGACTATTAATAAGCTGATGAACAAATACATTTTCAAAATGGAATTCATAAAGCAAGGTGTGTGCCCTTCTTCAAGAATGAAGTAGTACAGCTTTTCTGGATCAAATGTCCTTGTCGTTTGAATAAAAGAACATCTTTTCTGTCTACTTGAGCAAATTGAATTGAATTGAATACACCCCCTTTTGATCCTGGCATTTTCAAAGTCATGAATAAAGCATTTTGCTGGGGCAGAGTGAGATTTCTGCTTTCCAGACTTGACCTGTGAAAGGTCAGGAGACAGCATGTCAGAATTAACATTGCATTAAAAAAAATCTACTTATTGCCGTTTGCATTTCCTATTATCATGCCTTTTGCAATTGGGGTGAAAGGAAGTGAACCTGAACTCACAGAATTCATGAAAACTTACTTAATGACAGTTTAGAATAATCAAAACTTTTTAAAGATCTTATCTCACTTACTGAATACCTGTATGACTGAAGCAGAAACATAAGGAATATATTTATATTAAAATATAAACTTCACGTAAGAATCCAATACAATCATTCGTGTTACTATTTGAATTTATAAAATTATGTTACAGTTAAACTATAAGTATATGGACTTTAGCCAAATTATTGTACTTAACTCTCATCACAACCCCAGAAAGAATTCAGGGTGTGTTATTTTACTGAGGTACATCATGCTTAGGAGACTTGTTTTAGTTATAAATATAGTGTAAGGTTACTATGAGAAGTAATAGGCATATAGGGTCAAAAAAAGTTATTTTGCTCCTAGTCTTGAAATAATTTTTAATTTATGTTTTTAAAGATGACTCATTCTTCCCTAATGGTTCCAAATCTAATTTGTTCAGTGAAAATCCATCTTTTCTTATAAAATTGAAAAGAATTAGATATTACTTTCTTACCCATAAAAAAAAAAAAATGCTAAAGCTCATCAAATTTAAATAAGTCCAGGGCCTAAAGCACTGTTAGAGAAAAGGTGAGATAAATGAAGAAATGTCCAAATGAGGTCAGTGACCTGAAACCACAGAGTGAGCTTGTGGAAGCAGTACAGGCTTCTGGCATTCACCCTAATTTCTAGTTCGTAGATTTAGGGCCTCCTATACCCAAGGCTGCCTGGAGTAGCCCTCCTCCTGTCTCTTGCAGTATTTCTCCAAATAGACCACTGTTTTCTGTAAGAGTTCCCCACATGGTTAAGAATTCTTAACTGGCAGCAAGCTTGCATAATTTATGACTAGAGGGTGATAAACCAAGCTTTGTTTTTAAGATGATTTTATAATTTAATGAAAAGTCCACATTATCTCATTAGTGTCTCATCAAAAATAGGGATTTCTTTCCCTCTTCCTCTGACTCTCTCTGACTCCTTTATTGGTAGTTAATAAGTAGAAGTTGTTGAGTTTGATTGATCTGTAGAGTCTTTTGACCAGTGCAAGTGGTCCAAGATTAGAGATCATTCGAGTACACTCACATCAGAATGCAGGGAATTAATCTGCTTTTCAGAAATACTGCATGCAATTACTGGTCATTTGGGAAATACTGAATTTTATGCTGGTTAAACACCAGTTTTCCAGAAGGTTTTAGTTTTACTTCTGCTTATATAATTGCATGTCAGAAACTTGGCATGAGGGTACAAATCTTTATTAAAGCTTTCCAGTTCTGTAATAGTTGGAGAAATGTATGGGCAAATCTCTCTTCTTTGCTTGCAGCCTGATTCTGTTATGTTGATGTATCAGGTTTTTCTTTTCATATGGCTAGGAGGACGTAATTAAGTTGCTTCTTTTAATAAAGCAGTGGCAGGAAAGTAAAGTCGGATATTGAGTCCTTGCTATAAAACAGGCAATTCAATGTGTTTAATAAATTTGCACAAATAAAGTGGCATTCAGATATTTTAGGATAAAAACATTTTTACATTCTATGCATGTAAAGAAACACCCACGTTTTTGCTTATTTATGAGGAAGATTGCTTTGAATTATGGGATATTGTTACAAAAAGCCACTGAAGTATGTTTAGTGTATATTGGGAACTCAGACTATCTTAAGTTTAAAAGTAGATATCTTAAATCAGTAAATAATTATCTGTCATATCAAAAACATTATGTGGAAATGAACACTTAAAGATCTTGCACTATTTTACTTCCTTTAATAAGTAAAACATAGATATTTTGAACTATTTCATACTAAATACACTCAATAAATCATTTTCTGAAATGAATAGATATATAAAGGTAAATGCCAATTTAGTCCTTCCTTGCCTAATTTATTAAGACTTCTAAATTACTGAGCTCTAACTTCCTGGTTTTATTGCGTTAGTATTTTTACATGTAGGGTGATACTAAAAGGAAAAATAAAAGCACTCTCAAACACAGATATATTTAAACATTCCTAAAAATTCAGTTATAAATTTTGTATAAAATAACGTAAATGCCATTTTTTTAAATATTAAAATGAGATGCCATCATATAATGGATCAGAAATTCAATATGGTAGTTCAGTGAAATTTCAGACTGCCTGTGGAAAAAGAGTGGGATGGGAACAACTGATGATTTACTGTTTCCAGTTCCAGAATTATAACGTTGGACAGACCACTCAGGGAATCAACTTAAATTAGTGACAGAACAGGAGAGAGAAAAATTTTTAGATTTTTGTAGATAACATTTTATATAGGTAGCTTTGTCAAGAAATGAGAATTTCTATCTAAGTAAATATTCTGGCTAACTAAGCCTAAAGTAAAATATTTAACCACTGTCAATTAAAAAACTAATTTAAAAAATATTGTATTCACTTCCCTACCTTTTTCAGTAGTGAACAGTCTAACCTGATTGCCTTTGATTTAATAACTCAAACTCATGTCATTAACATGATGCTCCCTGAGGATTTCCAATGTTATCTCCAATAAGCTATGCCACCTGGTCCTGCCATATTCCAAAATTACATTAATTCTCCTCATAGTGTGTTTTCCCCTTTCATTAATATCACATTTCTTTGCAATAATAATAACAAGTTAAAGAATAATTTTTTAAAAATGCTAAAATCACGATGCTCATATAAATGTAAAATGGTCATCGCAGATTTTATAATTCATTAACTAATGAAGGATCCAGAAAAACATTCCGACCTGCTCAAAGGAAAATTCAAAGAACATATACATACACTGGCAGTCAGGAATGCTGAAATTAATTCACACAGGGTTGTAAAAGTAGTCAATAGCCACAAGTCAATACTCGTTTTTTTTTTTTTGTGCCCCATGAGAATCTTTTGCATTACTATTAGTTTTCTATGATTTCTAAAGTTGTAAAATAAGCTCAAAGGCAAGTAAAGACTGCGATAATCTAAAGGGGTGGATTGACAGGACAACTAGGAAACTTCTCTTTGCCCATTTCACAATCTTTCACGACTTTTCCTAGAAGTGAAATTAAAAATGTTTATTACTTACTATTCCAGGCACTGTTCTGAGAACTTTACATGTATTACTTCATTTTGACTTTCAAAAACTATTTTATTATTAATAATAATAGTTATTACTACTAATATGAGGAAGTAGTATTACTATCCCCATTTTGCAGATAGTAACTCTCATGTATCAAGTGGTGGGACTTGACCCCAGCTCATTTGGCTCCATCTTTGACCTTGATGCTATACTACATCTCAATACTATACTTGAAGCTTGTAGAGGCACATTTAATTGTAGTTGATTTTAAAGATTTCTTAAGGAAATCCTTTATTTTCCTATTTGCAACAAACAAAATGAAATGATTTCCACATTGCCATGGAAAAGCACATATATAGGACTCTTAAGCCAATTATCTTAGTTACACACAATTCAGTCTGCAGGATTTGGAATGATGCTTCATTGGGCAGCTCCAAGCATTTTCTTCTAAATGTGCAGTTATGACTTTGTGTTAACTGTTGTTTTGAATTTTGATTGCATCACTGTGTTCCAAATAGGATGTAATCCAACTTTTGGATAAATGGTACCTATACTAAGTGTAGATTTCACACAATGTAAGTACACTGTAGTAACTAATGTACACTAAATATAGTCTGTTGTACAGAGTTTAAGTTGGACAGTGTATCTTAAAATCTTAGATATGTTTTTAATGAAGAATAACAAAGATTAGAATGAATAATGTACCAACCTTCACATAAACTCAATATGCTCAGATCATTCTTAGGAAAGTAATAAAATAAAATAATTATCTGCACTATTGGTTCTCAAAATGTGGTCTGTGAAGCCGTGGGGGCCTTTGAAATTCTTTTAGGAGATCCATGAATAAAACTATTGTTTTCAAAATAATAGTAAGATATTATTTGTCTTTTTCTCTGTGATATTTGTAGATGGTGCAAAATCAATGGTGAGAAAAATTTTGGGCAACTTAGCACGGAGCAAGGTAGTACTAGTAAGGAAGAAAAAAAGGCAGTTTCACTTAAGAATGTCCTTAATGAAGCAGTACAAATTATATTAAATCTCTGCTCTTAATCACACATCTTTTTAATGTTTTGTGTGCAAAATAGGAAATAGGCATAAAGTGTTTCTGCCGCATACCAAAATTATGATATTTGTCTCAAGGAAAAGCACTTGTGCAATTGAATTGTCAGCCCAGTTGGACATTTTTTTTCCTGGAACACCATTTTTACTTGAAAGAATGACTAGCGCACAAACTATGCACACTTAGATCTGAATATTTGGTAGATATTTTTTCTGAAGTGAACAAAATGAGCTAGCTCTGTAAGGAAAACAGTTGGCTAATGATAAAATTCAGGCTTTCATGTAAAAAATAAAATTTTGAAAACTTGTACCTGCTATTACGAACTTTTTCAATGAGTCTGATGATGGTATTATGGAATGTGCTTCTAAATATAATATTGTATAATAAAGTGTGTCAACATTTGGAAGATCTGCTTAGCTTATGTATATCTCACCAGAAACTATAATGTGGAATAATTTAAAATCTTTAGAAATCAAATCTATGAAAGGTATAATTTTATTGTACCCTGACAAATAATGCTAAAGAAAATTTAGGTGCTTTGAATGAGTAAGAGAAGCATGTTAATCTTTCTTTTAGTTAACATTTGTGTTAGGGATTCTCGTTGGGTATATGTATGGAATTAAGTTCCACTTCAAAGGAAGTGAATTAGGGCTCAGAGAAAACTGTGTGTGGAGCTAAATCCCAGTGGGTTCTTTATCCTTCCTTTACACCGTAGGGTTTGAATATGTTTATTAAAAATAAAGAAAGGCTGTGAAATTTGAGGGAAGATAGACTTGTGGATTTTTTTCTTTATAAAATAAAGAAATGTAAAGAGTTGTAGCTTCTTTAATTTTCAACAGTGATGGTCAATCACCAATGAATAAATGCATCTTATTATGAATATACATGCAATTAAGTGTTTATCACTGGTCATTATTAAAATATTTAAATCTTCCACTTCAAACTAACTTGTTATACATACCTAATTTTTAAAAGACCTAAAAGAATTAGAAGTGACTTTAAAAAAAAATAAGTTAAAGCTAAATATGTCCAAGGAAATACAATACCTTAGAAAGAATAAAATAGTAGAATTACATTTGTTGAATTAGTTTTTAAAAATTGCACTATAAACCTGCAAATGCTTTTTCAGAGAAAAAAATATGCAGATTTGTACATAGAAAGACTTTGGTTGCTGGCCACCATTCTATAATATTAAAGGAAGAAATTAACATTGACTGGATCTAGTTCTAGTTTTTCTTTAGGAGAGTATATATGTCTGTTTGCTTTATTTTGTAGTACACTACTCTGCATCACTGTTAATAAGATGTACAAAATGGTAGCCACTAGTCTACTTATGGCCTTAGACATATTTATTTGGCCTACTGTGTTTTTTTAAATTGAACTTTTAGTAATATTTAAAATTTATAAAAGTTCATTTAAAATTTCAGATTTCTGAATTTTTTGGGGGGAAAATTAAAAAATCTAGGACTGGAAGGCTGCCATGTCCACTTAGAAGCTTTTAGACTGAACTGATATATGTAGGCTTCCTCCGATTTTGAGAAAACATTCATTTTTTCCCCAGCAATATCAAGCATTGCAATAATTTTGAGTCACAACAACCATGAATGGTATATCAATAAAGACTTCTCACTGGACAGTACCATAGATGAGATAGGCCAAGAGGCATGTCATTTCTTGTATGCTAACTCTAATGCCATCTCTCCTCTCTCCCACTGTGGAAAGTTTATTGCAGTGCAAATGACTGAGAGTGTCATTACTGCCGGGTTAATATTAAAACTCCTCTCAGGAAAAAAAAGAGAAAAGAAGTCAAAGTTAGTGCTCTTATTATTTAGAACCCATTCCTTGTGAAGCATCTCACAACTGGCAGTGACACTGCAGTTGAGAAAAATGTCAGATAAGTGCTGTCGGTTTTTGGTCAGCCATTATTTGTGAGGGTTTAGGGAACATTGAAAACAAATATGCCTGGATTACAAAAAAGTATCCCATAAAGTCTTTGCAAAAATGTTTTTGAAAGGGATTGTTCTGTCAAAACATGCACAGTTTGACAGTGAGAGGAACCTCAAACTCGGAGGTGAGCTTCTGGAGAGGTTGGGAGATGGCTAAGTTTGGGGCAGGGCTGGGGGAACTAACTGGAGGAAAGGGTGATCACTAGTGGTCTGAATTTGGGCAGCAAAACACACTGGAGAACAGTATGGAGGTTCCTTGAGAAACTAAAAATAGAGTTACCATATGATCCTGCAACCCCACTCCTGGGCATATATCCAGAGAAAACCCTAATTTGAAAAAATACATGCACCCCAGTGTTCATAACAACCTTATTTACAATAGCCGAGACATGGCAGCAACCTAAATGTCCATAGATAGATGAATGAATTAAGAAGGTGTCGTATATATACAATGGAATATTACTCAACCATAAAAAAGAATGAAATAATGTCATTTGCAGCAACATGGATGGACCTAGAGGTTATCATACTAAGTGAAGTAAGCCAGACAAAGACAAATGTCATATGATATCCCTTATATGTGGAATCTGAAAAAAAAAAAGATACAAATGAACTTATTTACAGAATAGAAATAGACTCACAGACATAAGAAACAAACTTATGGTTACCAAAGGGGAGGGGAAGGGGAAGGATAAATTAAGAGTTTGGGATTAACATATACACACTACTATATATAAAATAATCAACAAGGACCTACTGTATAGCATTGGTATACAGTATTGAGTATAGCATAATACTCAGTATTCCATAATACTCAATATTTTGTAATAACCTATAAGGGAAGAGATAAGAATCTGAAAAATAAATATTATATATATATACAATATAATATATATTACATATATTATCTATGTATTATATATAATATGTATTACATATACTATACATGTATAACTGAATCACTATGTTGTATGCCTGAAACTAATACAACATTGTAAATCCACTATACTTCAATCAAAAAAAAGAAGAAAAAAAAGGGCACATGAACTCAAATTTGAATCTGGCTCTCAATGATGGCCAAGAGTGTATCAGTTCCGGCTCTTTCAGTTTTTAACAATAAAAACAAAATTCAGATTGGCTTAAGGAATAAAAAAGCAAGTTTTAGGTAGAAAGTTCTGTCCTTTTTTTTTTTTTTTTAACTTTGGGTTTATTTATTTATTTATTTATTTATTTATGGCTGTGTTGGGTCTTCGTTTCTGTGCGAGGGCTTTCTCCAGCTGTGGCAAGCGGGGGCCACTCTTCATCGTGGTGCGCGGGCCTCTCGCTATCGCGGCCTCTCTTGTTGTGGAGCACAGGCTCCAGACGCGCAGGCTCAGTAATTGTGGCTCACGGGCCAGCCGCTCCGCGGCACGCGGGATCTTCCCAGACCAGGGCTCGAACCCGTGTCCCCTGCATTGGCAGGCAGATTCTCAACCACTGCGCCAACAGGGACGCCCGAAAGTTCTGTCCTTAAGTGTGATCAGGACTCACATAATGCTGCCTGAATCCATCACTGGGCTTTGCCTCCCGTGGGCTGATCTACTATCTGAGTCCACGTGGTGGGCCCACAGCCTCGTGCTCACTATATCCCAGTATGTACTTGAGCCCTGGATACCTGCTCACCTGTCCAACCACTGTGGCTGGGAAGACTGTGTGGGCTCTTTCTCTTGGCTCTCCAGATCTCCTCTCCTCCTGCAGGACCCGCAGGAGGCTGATCTGCACGTATGACGTTAGCAGGCTCCTATCCCTCCAGCATAGGTCTGAGATCAGCTGGAAATCACAGGCATGGAGTAGAGTGGGTCAGAATAACTACTCCTCTGTTTCCCCTGTGGGGTCCTTTTGGACTTCACCAAAAGCCCACAGGTCCTAGCTCTACGTGATTCTCTCTGCTTCCAGGTTCCTGGCATTTCTTCCTCTCCAAATACTTTGTCTATGGGTGGTAGCAGCGCCAATGAACTTGGATTCTTCACATTAACCCTTAAGGTTCCTCTATCCCCTGTGCATCCTTTGCAACCAGTCTGTTTGTAAATAAGCCCTCCTCAATTTATCCTGACTGGAGTGTGCCATCTGTTTCTATTGCGTGTCTGGCTGTTACAGAGAGAGAAAACACTGATGGCCTCTGATCGAGCTTGTGTCCTGCCCTGAGGCTAAGGCAGCTCTACTTAGACAACATGGATGGAGAACTAGAAACTGGAGACAGTTATGGGGGGAAGCAGGAGCGGATGTTAGAGAGATAGACAAAATTGGTTAACTACAAAGAGGTTTGACCCAGTGGCAGGATAATTTGGTGGGTGTTTCTAAGGCAGATGTTTCTAAGGTTTCTAAGATGCGTAAGGCTTTCCAGATGAACTATCTTGCTAGAAGCACGTCAACATCCCTTTTAGGATATGAATATTGGATCCTACTGCTGAATGTGTGATTGGTCAAGGCTAGAAATAGCTAGGCAAGACTGTTGAGACTCTGTTTTGTTTATGTAACTCAGTGCTAGTTTGTGATAATCTACACACGTTGCACCCATATTACTGGATCGGGAGTAATATGCACCCATATTACTGTCTACTCCATCTTTTATTTCATGTAATTCTGTCACATCGGCAAACATATAGTTGAGAGACCAGCAGATAATTATATTTTAATTAAGGAATATAGGAGTTCTACAGAAAAGAATGGGCATGAGCTTGGAGAAATTACACAGAGAAAATTCCAGCTAGAGCTGATTTGTGTCTTATCTTTTCTTAAGGTGATAGGTGAGGACCAAGGCTGTGTTCCATTCACCTGGCATCTTGTAAAAGCGTATTTTCCTCCCATTTAGCTTTTGTTCACATTTTAGTCATTTTCCCAGTTATTCTCAATGCATTAGATGAAAGTCACTTGAATACTGGTGAACTAACTCTGTTCCTATATCTTACTGGTGATTGTTTTATACGTGATTATGGCTAACAGATACCATGGAGAAAATGACTCAGGATGTTGAAGATAATAAATTATTACATTTAATAATGGTACTTTAATTATTATTTTATTAAGTACTTTATGTTATCAAGTACTTTTTATTATGGTATTACGTTTTACAAACTGAATATAAAGTAAAGATTTGTTTTAGTTGAGGTTGTCAAAGGGGAGAGCAGCTAAAAATTATGCTCCAGCCAGGCTGATGAGTGGTCTAATCTCAGTCAAAATTTCAGGAACTATTTTAGGGAAGAACACTCTATTTGATTGGCTTTCTTACTCTGCACAACCTAGACACAATTATTCACCCCAATGCCAGGGGCATTCCTGAGAGCTATTTGATTCGCTTGCCAGTAAATATACTTTGGCAAAAATATGAGAGATCAGACATTATTACAGACTAATTTCTATCTCTCTGTTCCTGGAGTTCTGTATCAATAGTTCATACTGTCTTTAGGGGAAGTTATTCCATATTGACTTCTTTGGAACAGTCCACAATTAAAAGAATACATTCTTTTCAAGACCACATGGCACATTTGCCAAAATAGAACATGTTCTGAGCCATAAAGCAAATCTCAAAAAAATTAATAGGATTTAAATCCCTAAAATAAGTTGTATGAAAGATTTAAAGTACAAATCAATTTCATAAAAATATGTAGATAACCCCAAATATGTGGAAACTAAATACTCTTATGAAGAGTCAAGGAAGAAATCAAAATAGAAGTCATAAATTACTTTGAATTGAATTATTAAATTATTTTGAATTGAAAATAAAATAAAAACACAATATATCAAAATATATGGGATGCAGCTACAGGAGTACTTAGTGATAGAAGGATATTGAAATCTCTAAGCAAATTTTGGATTTGTGTGTTTCTCTTTGCATTTCCCATTTCTTCATGTAATTTTTATAGCAGTTCTACTGAGTTATTATTCATATACATAAAATTCAACTTTTCAGGTGTACAATCCAGTAGTCTTTAATTATATTTACAGAGTTGTGTGACTGTCACCACTATTAATTTTAAAACATTTTCATCACCCCCTGGAGAAAACCTGTACTCCTAACTGTCTCAATTCATCTTTTCAGGTGTACAAGCCAGTAGTCTTTAATTATATTTACAGAGTTGTGTGACTATCACCACTATTAACTCTAAAACATTTTCATCACCCCCTGGAGAAAACCTGTACTCCTAATTGTCTCATCCCTCCCCTTCCAGGCAATAATTTGTATACTGTCTGTCTCTATGGATTTGCCTATTCTGGACATTTCATGAGAATATAATCAAACAATATGTGGTTATTTCAAAGGCTGAAGTGTAAATCCAGTTCTTGTTACTCTACCTCAGCTAGGAGTGAAAGTATAAAAGCCAAATTTGTGATTTAATATATTAAAAAAAACTGGGAATCTTTTAGATTTATAAAATCCGTGTTATATCTAACTATATCTAAGCACATATAATGTTTCTGCACTATATTTTTGGTTGCAAAGTTTACAACTTTAAAAATATTTCAAGGACTCCTATATATTTGAACACAAAACTTCATATTTACCACAAGTAATATAAAGAAATGTTATATGTATCTGGCAACTAAAATACAGAATTAAAAAAAATTGATTTAATGTAAATTCACCTTCAACAAATTTAAACAGTACTTCAAAAGCTCTCAATTCTGCAGTCTGTTTTCAAAAGTTCTTAAAACAGCACATTAAGCTTGTTTTTAGTTTTTGCTTTTCAGCCAGATGTTTTGGCATCATGTAGCCAAAACTCTAGACTGATCATAATTATGAAGGAAGATTTACTGTTCTATAATGGTGAACATAAGGACACTTTTGCTTTAGAATATTCTGTCAAAAGGAATTGTGGCAAAGAAAAAAGCAGCAAAAATATTTGCCAAAATTACAACAGAAAAAAAAAAAAAGGCTGACACTTTGCAGAAGAGATTTTATCAATAAGTACATCTATGAGAAAAAAAATTAACTTCATTGTTGAAAAAATGCAAACTAAAACTTCCAATAAGACTTTTTTCTTTGTTAGTTGATATTTAACCTATTATTTATAACTTTAACTTTATTTTCACTCTGTTTCTTTCATGTAAATTTTGCAACATTGGGACTTCCCTGGTGGCGCAGTGGTTAAGGGTCTGCCTGCCAATGCAGGGGACTCGGGTTCGATCCCTGGTCTGGGAAGATCCCACATGCTGCAGAGCTACTGATGCCCGCGCGACTAGAGCCGGTAACAAGTGAAGCCACCACAGTGAGAAGCTCGCGCACCGCAAAGAAGACTGGCCCCCGGTCACAGCAACTAGAGAAAGCCTGCGCGCAGCAGCGAAGACCCAATGCAGCCAAAAATAAACAACCAAAAAAAAAAAAACAATTAAAAAAATGTTAAAAAAAAATTGCAACATAAATTTTGTTTAGTTATTAAATAATAAAAACCAATACTTTCCCTCCATAAACATTAAGCGTGGAATTTGAAACTGAATCTAGAATTGATCATTTTAAAGTCCAGATACTAAGTTTAATTTAAAATTTATCAAAGAAAAAAAAGAAAATAAGAAATAGAAAGCATCAAAAGTAACCTTTAAAAATCTGTATTAAAAATATTCCATAACTCTTTGTTGTGTTTACAGGTAATTATGCTATATATTAATGGCAAAATCTGTTCTTTTCCTAAATTGTTTTCTAATCTGTTTTATTTATAATATACTAAAAATCATATTCTGATCTAAATTCTTCCCCAAATGTTTTCAGAATTCTTAAAAATAATTTTAATGACATATTTTTGTGGTTTTAACCTGCATTTCCCTAATGGCTATTATGATGAGCATCTTTTCATGTTCTTATTTGCAATCTATTTACATTCTTTGCTGAAGAGACTGTGCAAATCTTTTTCCAATGTTTTTTGTTGATATTTGTCTTATTATTGAGCTGTAAGAGTTCTTCATATATTCTGGATCCAAATTTTTATCATATATGTGTTTTGGAAATATTTTCTTCCAATCTGTGGCTGTCTTCACACTGTCTTAACAGTATATTTTGAAGGGCAGAAAATTTTAATTGTTGATGCAATCCAAACTATCTTTTTCTTTTATGTTTCACACTTTTTGTGTCCCATTTAAGAAGTGTTTGCCTAGCCCAAAGACTCAAAGGTTTTTTTTTTTTTTTTTTTTTTATAGGGAGCATTTTCTTTTTTCAAATTTTTTTTATTTTATTTTATTTTATTTATGGCTGTGTTGGGTCTTCGTTTCTGTGCGAGGGCTTTCTCTAGTTGTGGCAAGTGGGGGCCACTCTTCATCGCGGTGCACGGGCCTCTCACTATCGCGGCCTCTCTTGTTGCGGAGCACAGGCTCCAGACGTGCAGGCTCAGTAATTGTGGCTCACGGGCCCAGTTGCTCCGTGGCATGTGGGATCTTCCCAGACCAGGATTCGAACCCGTGTGCCCTGCATTGGCAGGCAGATTCTCAACCACTGCGCCACCAGGGAAGCCCTCAAAGGTTTTATTGTATATTTTCTTTTAGAAGGTTTTAATAATTTTAGTTCTTATATTTAAATCTCTGACCCATATTAAGTTAATCAATATATGGTTTGAGATAAGAATTGTGTTTTTAAAAAAATATTATTTCAGGACCATACAATGAAAGGCTATCCTTTCCCCATTGATTTCCTTTGGCATCTTTGTCAAAAATTAATTAAACATACTTTTGTAGGTCTGTTTCTTGACTTTCTGTTATGCTCCATTGATCTATATGGTTGTTCTTATGTCAAAACTATAAAATATTGAATTCTATAATATTGAAATCAAGAAATATGAGTCCTCCAACTTTGTTCTCTTTCAAAATTGTTTTGACTGTTCTAGTGTTTTGCACTTCTGTAAAATTCAGAATAAACTTGCCAATACGTTAAAAAAAAAGCCTGGGATTTTGATTGGTATTACACATCTGGTAGAAAGGCTAACATTTAAAAACAGTGAGAATATCAAGTGCTGATGAGGGTGTGGGAGTGACTGAAACATTCACGAATTTCAGGTGAGAATACAAAACAGTACAACAACATTGGAAAGAATTTGGCAGTTTCTTATAATGTTAAATGTACGCTTACCCTATGATACAGTAATCCTGCTTTTTGGTTAATTATGACCAAAGACTTGTATACAAATGTTTATGGCAACTAGTCACCCCAAACTAGAAACTATCCAAATGTCCGTCAAGTGGTGAATGAATACACAATTTGTGGTGCATCTAATTTGGGGAATGGACTCAGCAATAAAAGGGAACAAGCTACTAATACATGCAACAGCGTGGATGAATCTCAAAAACATCATGATAACTGAGAGAAGTTAGGCACAAGGGACTACCTTTTGAAGGGACTACCAATTTCATTTATATAACATTCTAGAAGAGGCAGAGCTATAGGGGACATAAGTACAAAGTCAAATGGCTAGAGTGGGGAGAGAGAAGTGACTGCCAACGGACAGAAGGAAATTTTACATATTGATGAAAATGACATATCAATCGTTGTGGTTATTACACAACTATATATACTTGTCAAAACTTTCCAAATTGTATACTCCAAAGGAAGAAGTTTATCCTATGAAAATTATACCTCCATACACCTGACAAAATAAAACAAAAACCCCTTAGTTTCTAGAAAGATCAATCAGTTAGTGATTTTAGACTTTAGTATTCTAGATTTTAGTATTCTACTGTTGACATAAACTACAAGTGTTGGGGCTTCCTCATCAATATTGGAGTTAAGAAAAGACCTGATATTGGAAACATGGTGACAAGACACTAACTCTTCTTCTTTCCTATTTTTCTGCCAGTTGTTGCATATTCTTATATTTAAACATGTCTACTTTTTTATGTTATATACGATGTAAGATTTAACCAGTAGCTTGTTTCTGTATAAGTAATTTTAATAAGTCATTTAATACAAGACATTTCCTATTAATTCAAGTTAACTTGTTTTAAAAGTGTATTCTTTACAAACTGTGAGATGGATTTTCAAAGTTCTCTTACAGTATTCCCTATAGATTTCTTGGCTTAGATTTAATTTGAAAGCTGTTATGTAATTTACTCTCAATGAAAATCCTGTATATTTAGTTGGTAAGCCTTTTGAACACCTTCACAATTATATACGGAGAATGACCTTTGCAAAACAAACTATTGTCCTCAAGAGCTTTTGATCAAATGGTATACTGTAGCCATAACAGCTGCCATTTAAACATCTTATGGAAAAAGGTCAGGCACTTATTGTAATTCATGTGACTGATGGAAAAAAAAAAAACAACAAGAAAATGCATTTCTCCTCCTTATTTTTCAACTTTTTCCCTTTATGTAAGACTGCAAAAATGATTTTAGTTTCATTTGTATTTATGTTACAATTCATTATTTTCTTTCTTTCTTCTTTTCTTTTCTTTTCTTTTTTAAAAAAATCATGTCTGTAATCATTCACCAAGTAGTTCTCTGTGGGTGCAGAATCCAGATGGCCTGGCAGATGGAGCCTGGAAGATTGGTTAAAATGTCCCAGACACATCCATCACTTAAACACTCCATAGGAAATTTGAATAAAACTAAAGATCTGAAATTCTATGGACTGTAGAGGGTAGTCAGTTGTAAAGTTCATGTGCAAACACATGGTTAATTTTCATTTCTTAAAGGAAACTTCTTATATTGTTATTTTGCTATTTGTGCATTATTTAATGATTTGACATTAAAGAAAATCTACCAAATCTTGATGACAAGATAACTCAGATTTCCTACTTCTTTCCTGTTTTTTTTACCTCATTTGTAGAAGCTGGACTTGGAAATGAGGGAAATTCTTCTTGCAAATCAATTCAAGGAGTCTGAGGTGTTCTTTTCTTGGACGAAAATGGGGAAATATTCTATTTTTCACGTGGCAAACGTTAATCAGTCACATCAGTTTATAAATATGTTTTTCTGTAGAGGGAAGTTTTTCTCAGACATTAATAAAAAACAACTTAATCAGCCCAATCGTTTAGTAACTAGCAATTATGTGCTCATATCAAAAGGTAAGCTATTGTTATTGTGTTTTCACATAATAGGTGCTCCTTAGATATTTATTCATTCTCTTGTACTTATTATTTTCATACATGTTGAAATCTAGGCGGAGAGTAGAGAATATCTGAAGATTTGACTGGCCCCATCAGATGCACCAGCGTGGATTTAGATTTAAATTTGGAACAAACGAAGAGATAAAAAAGTTTTCCTTAAAAATCAAACAGGAATGATATATTAGTGATTTTCAAAAAATGCCCAACATTCATGTCTCTGTATTTTCAAACCAGGTGAAAGAGTAGAAAGAGTGAATAGTTTAAAAAATGTGTAATACAGATTATATATAAATGAAGTGAGCATTAATTTAGGATATTTGCAAGCAAACACCTGATAGTTTTTTATCTTTAACAAGAAATTAAAGGTCATGGACAATTTGGCCCTTACATCATTTTGAGGCTCATTTTTGGAGATTCCTGGTTCTGATTCACATACCTTATATTCCAGCTTAATGCTTCTGAAATATGGCACTGCTGGTAATACAGAAGATACTTTTGAGCAATTCACTGCATTGTAAGAGAAGACGTGTGAGGAGAGAAAGCTTAGTTTTAAGTAGCCTTACTAGCAAGAAACTGCATTGAAATAGATATATATTTGAATATAATTTCAAATGCTATGTTTCAGTTCTTGTAAAACAGAGAAGTGGGGTGGGAGGCAGGAGAAGGGCGTGACCTTGAACATCATAAGAGACCAGGAGATGGGAGCCTTTTGGAAGTCACTTCATTCTATCAAAATTTGATTGGATTTATTTTTATAAGGGCTTTTCTATTCACATGGAGAGACACTGTTATTCTATTCATTATAGTGACACAATGTCTCATTTTAAATATTTTAAAATTAAAAGCAGCAACATTAAAGCAGTAGTAAGTAAAGCAGAAATGTGTAAGTGGCATGGTTAAAGTTTTGAGATCACGGTCCTGGCAAAATAAGACTTTTCTCCCATCCCTGGACTCATATTTTTGCCTCTTCTTGTTTTTTCCCATTTCCTGAGAGTGAAATGATCTTGTTTCTCTGCTCAGTTTACTTCTGGTCCATTTTGAAAACTAATTCCAGTGTCTCTGGGGTCCATCCTGAAGACCTTTCCACACTGGTTGCTTTGGTAACTTCCTCCTCTCTACTCACATACAGTTCGTTTTTCCCTTTTAAGATTCTGACACCAGTGAACAATTCTGTACTCAGTCATAATGGGAGAGAGGTTTCCCACATACTACCAAGCAACTCTCAGACATCAGCTGGTGTCTTACAATTCAACTCAATTCTAACACTACGAACTTGGAGGCAGCATCGCATCCCATGGGTTAAGTGCTCAGTCTCACAAGACTGCCTCTTCCCCACCTCAGATGCCAGTCACAAGTCCAGGTTGTTACTTGTGCTTCTGAACCAACTAACTATAAATCAGAAATTCCCAGGACCCCCTCCTTGTGTTTGATTAATTTGCTGGAGTGGCTCACAGAACTTAGAGAAACATTTTACTTACTAGATGGCCAGTTTATTATAAAAGGATATGACTCAGGAAAAGCCAGGTGAAAGAGCTGCATAGGGCAAGGTATGGGGACAGGGCAGGGAGCTGCCATGCTCCCTCCAGGTGCACCACTCACCCCAAATCTCCATGTGTTCACCAACCTGGAAGCTCTTAGAACCCTATCCTTTTGGATTTTTATGGACGCTTCCTTACATAGGCATAGTTGATTAAATCATTGGCCCTTAGCAATTGCTTCAACTTCCAGCCCTTCTCCTTTCCGGAGGAACAGGGAGGGACACTGAAAGTCCCAACACTCTGATCCAATGGTTGATTCTCCTGGCAACCAGCTCCCTTCCTTAGGTAACCTAGGTGCTTTCCAAAAGTCACCTCATTAACATAACAAAAGACACTTTGAACTCTCTTGTCCCTTAGGGGAAATTCCAATGGATTTAGGAGCTCTGTGCCAGAAACTGGGACAAAGCACAAATAGTATTTCTTCTTATCAACACAATATCACACCTTTCTTAGCCTTTTACTTTAAAAGAAAACTGAGCAATAAGAGTTTAAAAATATAAACCCACACACATTCTTACTATCTTGGTAAAACTATGTTAATTTTCAGACCCCTTTCACATAGCTCTGTGTGTCTGAGTCTGACTTGCATGATACCAGGTAGAAATCTCTGTCATGTTGGTACAATGAGTTTGTGACTTCTCATGGGTCAGTGTTATCACCTTGTTCAGTGCTTACTGTGGTCCTTAATACATGACCACCTCACCGGTTCATGTTCTGATTTGAATAGAAATGTTTGAGACAAACAAAGCCTTCATTTTAGCCATCTGTGTTAATTTGTCTTCCTCTCTCTGTGGCTTGTCCTTTAAAACCTGTCCCTTTAAAAAGAAAACCATCTACGCATACTTTTGATCTCTGATGTCTGGGATCTGATTGAAGGTTGAGATATTATTAGCTTGAGTGTTAAGGGAGAGCTTGAATTTTATGCCACATGTGTTTTTTCTCCCCAGGAATTTAAATAATGCTTGATTGTACTGAGGCTTCATTGTTGAGCGCTGCTAGGAAATCACTGTCGGCCCGTGATTGTGAGAAAAGAATTCACAAACATGTGAAATAAAAAGAAAAAAAAGGCTGAGAAATTACATGGTGGTTTCACGGAGTAAGATTAGAAGGCCAGTGGCGCCTGATTTAAGGCTAGCAGTGGCCTGAGAGAACGGAAGTCCTTCTGAATTATCCGTCATGTATATTACTCTGTATTTGGACTTGAAGTATTTTGTGATAAAAATAAGTTAGACTCTGTGGCAGGTCAATGAAAAGTCATTTTTCATCTTTAGATAGTAGTCACGTAACAAATGTTGTGTGCAGTCATGAATATCTAGGAGCCTTGGTTTCCTCATTTGTAAAAGAGAGAACAGAATTTCAGGACTCTTACAGTTAGTGTAGAACACCAAACATAGAACATGGCCCAATAAATGACAGATTGAAAGGCTAAGAACTTTAGTTATTTACAGGTAAGCATATGAATTGTGTATCTATGTCATCAAAACGTCACACGGATGTTTTACTACTGTCTGGATAATTTGCTGCAGCAATGACTCCAGCTTTCTGTGTCAGAGTATTAATGTGGTCAAGAATCAGCTGTGGTATGAAAATATATGTTTTTTTCAAATCATTTGTTCAACTTTTTTTGAACTTGAGAATCATGGCATTCATATTTCAAGACATTCCTCTGATAATATAGCTGCTTTATCAAGAAATATGACTAACTAAGAAGAAAATAAAAAGACACAGATCCCATCTGGAAACTATTGGAACTCAAATGGTGCCCCTTCAACCCCTGCCTCACTCAATATAAGAGTAAATAAAAATATATATGTTTAGGGCTTTGATAAAAGCTTTAATTCTCTTTCTTTCCTTTCATTAATACGATGTTCATTTTGCACATAAGACCTTAGATTTATTTACAAAAGCACCGTGTGTAATGAATTCTCCTATATGAGGGATCTGAGAAGACCATCTGGAAGACAGAGAGTGTGTATGAGTCAGTAGGTCCCAGCAGCTGGGCATTGATGTACAAACCTTCTGCCACTAGCCTTTGGATTTTCACTGCTAAGTTATTATAATTCTAAATACACTATTGCTGCTTCTTTTTTTCCCAATTTTTTAAACTAAACTAAACTAAACAAAAGCAGTCCACCCATTTCTTCCACCCTCATCCCCACCTCTGGCAGCCACCAACTACAGTTCTCTGTATCTATGAGCTTAGATTTGTCTTTTTAAAAAAACAAATATTTATATTATATAATATAAATAATATTATATAATATATAATATTATATATATAATATATATATTCCACCTGTAAGAGAGATCATAATGTATTTGTCTTTTTCTGTCTGACTTATTTCACTTGGCATAATGCCCTTGACACCCATCCATGTCACTGCAAATGGCAGGGTTTATTCTTTTTTATGGCTGAATAATATTCCATTGTAGTGAT
This sequence comes from Balaenoptera acutorostrata, assembly GCF_949987535.1. NCBI lineage: Eukaryota > Metazoa > Chordata > Mammalia > Artiodactyla > Balaenopteridae > Balaenoptera > Balaenoptera acutorostrata. Next base: position 81,654,315 of record NC_080071.1, read on the forward strand.
ATACCACATTTCCTTTATCCATTTATCCATCAGTGAACACTTAGGTTGTTTCTGTACCTTGGCTATTGTAAACATTGCTGCAATGAACATGTGAATGCAGATATCTTTTTGAATTAGTGTTTTTGTTTTCTTTGAAAAAATACCCAGCAGTGGAATTGCAGGATCACATGGTAGTTCTACTTTTAATTTTTTGAGGAACCTCCAGAAAATACATGTTTGAGACAAATAATTACATGTATTTTTTAGGTATAAATGAATATGGTGCCTGAACTCTATAAATCAGTTTCTCCATCTTTAAATCGAGATGATAAGGATTATCTCATGGGCTTGTTTAGTAAACTAGTAGTTCTCAAAGGACCATCTCAGAGTCAACATCAGTAGCACCTGTGAACTTAAAATTGCAAATTCTCAAGTCCTCTCTCAGATCAGTGGCTGTGAGGCCCAGCAACCTGTGTGTAAAAGAACAAAACCAGGGCTTCCCTGGTGGTGCAGCGGTTGAGAATCTGCCTGCTAATGCAAGGAACACGGGTTCGAGCCCTGGTCTGGGAAGATCCCACATGCCGCAGAGCAACTAGGCCCGTGAGCCACAACTACTGAGCCTGCGCATCTGGAGCCTGTGCTCCGCAACAAGAGAGGCCGCGATAGTGAAGAGGCCCGCGCACCGCGATGAAGAGTGGTCCCTGCTTGCCGCAACTGGAGAAAGCCCTCGCACAGAAACGAAGACCCAACACAGCCAAAAATAAATAAATAAATAAATAAAAGATGACTATTTAAAAAAAAAAAAAAAAAAAAAAAAGAACAAAACCAAGCCCTTCAGGTATTTTTGATGCACATTAAAGTTTGAGAACCACTGGTTGTGACTGGTTTGCCTGGGAAGAGATGCACACTAGCATACCATTATAGAGTATATTTCTACCTTATAGATACAATAGATATAAATAACCTCAAGAGCATAGATATCAGTAACATGCACTAAAATAATTAGTAAATGATTGTTTTGGGGTTGTTTTGCTTTTAATATAACATTGAATTTTAAATATATGTAATTTAATTCTTAATAATGACTATTTTAACAACTAGTTTGCAAAGTTCCTGAAATTTGATATTCAACTCTCCCAAACCTGTAGGAACCATCTTGAGCATACCACCTGGGTAGTAATATTTTCCTTTTTTTGTCTTAATTTTTTCCCCATAACTGGTAGACCATCAAGCACACAGATGTACTGGAGAGGAGCTTATGGCATTCTGAAAGTCTGCTGAAACAACCCACATTTCCAAGTAAGAGAGAAGATACTTTAAGGAGAGAATTGAGGCTGAAAGATGTAGCATGCCAATAAGTTGAGGCAAAGTCACCAGCATTCAGTTTTTAATAATTTTCTTATCCAAACTGATGAATTATGCCGTAAGTTATGACTGCACATACACAAGAAGTCATCTCCATCATTGTGTTATGGAATTTGTTCTAACTTTTCAGTGATAAGGAAGGTCGGTCCATTCTTAAAATGGACATATGCCCATCCCGTGCAGAACACTTGCCAGTACATTCAGAAAGATGCAGGGCATTTCCATGTAAACACAGCATGTACAAAGATCTGTGGTTAAATAGGTAACAGATGCAAAGTTGAAAACCTGTCCCAGGTTCCTCTGGAAAATATCCCCATTACATGAAGAGTCAGAGCATCACCAGAACAGAAAGGCCATCAGTTATCTGGCAGGCATGGATTTATATTTCCATCTCAAAACCCAGCTTCTGTTCTGCTACTTTCAGCATGAATGTGCCACTTGCTAGAAACAGTAAACTAAAAAAAAAGGGGGGAAAAAAAAAAACAGTGAGGGGACCATCATAAAGATACTTGGGCAGGTTATGTGGAAGTACTCATCTGGAATTCCTGAACATTTATTTCTCCTTGTGAAGTTCTGAAACATATACATGAGAATAAAGGTGAAATCACTCTTTATTAGCTGGAGATTTTGTTTTAAATATCTGGAAGGATCCAGGATGAAGCACATGGAGGTTATCGTTTTCCCACTCCTAAGCAAGCTCAAGTAGCCTCAAATCAAACACCATCCTTCCTTCCATGAGAATAATTAGACCCTGTACTTTAAAGGGGTTGCTGTGAAGATTCAGTTAGAAGATGCAAGCAAAGCATTTAGCCTGGATTTCTAATGCCTGCGACATAGTGATTGCTCAATTGTGTACGTATTATAGAAGAAGAGCATGCTGGTCTCAATGTCCATACCACCCCTGGCCCAAGAATCTAGACCTTCATAAGTTAATCCAGTAGCTCAAGCATGGTGGTCACATAGGAGAGGAGCAGCCTTTCAAAAGTAGCATGAAGAAAAAAATCTTAGATTATGAATAATTCTAGACCTCTTACTGTTCAAGCAGAGTAGAGGCAAAAAGCTAGAAGATTAAGTAAAGAGAGAGAGAAAGAGAGAGAGAGCTGGCCATGCTGTTATCGGTCCCATGCATTGAGGACAACTATGGGCCACACCAAATTAAGCTAATCTATTACTTCTTTAAAAGTTTCAGTCATAGAAAGTGTAGCCCAACCTTTGTTCTCAAATATGACCATCAGGTTCCTACTCTTCCTCCTGGCTGTAGCATGAGAGGGGCTGGAATAAGGGGGGCTGCCATGAGGGGAAGTCAGGAACATGAAAGACTTTAGCTTCCCTGAAAGACCATTACCTTCATTGGTGATGTTCTCTTGAAGAGTTTAATATGAGAGGCAGTCATAACATCAGAAGCAAAGCCAGTTACTAGGTCATCATATGGCAGAATGCTAGAATGGGCAGCGGGGGACGCCTGCTACTGGGGGAAGGGCGTGTTAAGAAAATCAGGGTGCCCGAGTTATGTTGCATAGGGAAAACTTTTCCAACTCTCCCTGAGTCTGTCCATGGCTGAGCTGCTTCCTGTTTTTTCTTGCTTCCTGCTGTCTTTTTTTTTTTTTTAATTTTTATTGGCGTATAACTGCTTTACAATGTTGTGTTAGTTTCTACTGTACAACAAAGTGCACCTGCTATACGTATACATCTATCCCCTCTTTTTTGGATTTCCTTCCCATTTAGGTCACTGCAGAGCAAGCACTGTGTAGAGTTCCCTGTGCTATACAGTAGGTTCTCATTAGTTACCTATTTTATACGTAGTATCAATAGTGTATGTATGTCAAGCCCCATCTCCCAATTCATTCCTAAGCTTCCTGCTGTCTTTACACTAAACCCAGGTTTACTGAGGCACTCACTGAAGCTCTTGTCCAAAGGTAGAACTTTTTCTTGTTTGGGGAAGCCTCAGTTCTGCTCCTAAGGCCTTTCAACTGATTGAAGCTGGCCCACTTGGATTACCTGGGCTAATCTTTCTAACTTACAATAAATTGGTTATAGACTTTAATCATATGGACAAAATACCTTCACAAAACATAGATTAGTGTTTGATTAGATAAATGGGAACTATAGACCAGCCAAACTGATACATAAAACTGATCATCATACTCACCTAATATATTGAATGTTTCCTCTTTGCCCTGAGAATGTGACAGTAAAATTCTTGGTAGCGTCATGGAAAGGCTCTTCCTAACATAGCTGGTGCTGCCCTCTTGAGTTCCCATCAAAGCTGCGCCCCAGCCATAATTGAACTTCCACATGTATGTGTCTTTTCCTCCTTTTTAAAAATATAAGCAGCTTCATTCTCCTGGGATATCTTTACCCTCATCTGCTCCCATTGTTTATCTCCTAGGTGTCCTTCTAGATTTAACTGTCACCTCTGTTAGGATGCCTTCATGAGTCTTGTCCCTCCTGCACTCCCACCACATTCTGTGCTAAATACTGTAATAGTGCTGATCACATTGTATTAAAATGACTTGTTTCCTTATTTGTCTCACAATCAAAGGTAAACTTCTAAGAATAGGGACCAGGTCTTATCCAAGGTGCATTTCTAGTGCTTGGCTCAGTGCTACACATACAGTTGACACTCATTAAATATTTATTCATTGATGAAGTAAATTAATCATGAAAGCTAATATCCAGAATCAGAAGCATAAAGGCTATATCAAATCATATTTTCCAGTTTCAGTTGATGTTTTATACTTGTGTCAGGGTAAACTCCCCCACCCCTCCTCAAAAATACTATAAACAAATCTTGAGCATGCTTATGATAGGAGAGTCAATTTTGATCAATTATTAAAGAAAGTTATGAAAATAATTTTCTCATTTATCTAAAGTTCTCAATCTAGCACTCTCTTTGAAAGCAATGAATAGTAGATACATAAATATTACTATTGAAATTAAGATGATGTTTATAAATCATTCCAAACACTCACTCATGCTATAGTTATCTGGCAAAATGAATTGACAGTTTAAATATCAGAACTATATATAATATAGATAGAATATATATTCCAGTATTCCTAGGAAGTAATAGTATAATTAGAAGAGAAGATCATATGTCAGTTTTGAATATTTTGTGAAGAATCTTATTCAAAACTCTTCCAAGCAAATTGAACAAAACCTTACTTTGAGATAATTTAACAACTGTTTATTGAATCTACTAAAAAATAAATCTATCATGTAACAAGCATTGTTAGGGCTTTGGGCCTAAGAAGACATAGATTTTTGCTTTCTTGTGGATCACATTCTATTATCTTTCTTAGGTTTCCTTCAAATTTTCAAAAACTGAGTTAAAATGTCTTCTTTTCTTTCCTGGAAACCGCTACATAAAAAGTGTTGTGCTTAGGGATTCGTTTTTTTTTTTTTTAAATTAAAGAATCGAAGACTATTTTTCTGTAAAATAGCTGGTGTGATGAAGTGCCACTTCACTTTGTTCTGTAAAATGATATCTTTTTTGAACATAAAATATAAAATGCCTTCTTACCATATGTATAAAAAGAGCCATGAAACTGAGATATAATCAATAAATGGTATGTCCAACACACTACTTTATTCTTTGGTAATAAAGAAGAAATCCACCTTTAATTAAAGCTATCCCTTAACATTTATATCTCAACCTATATGTCTCTAAAAGGATGTGAGGTAAGTTAGTGATGTAACACAGGAAAACTGGTAGAATTTATAAAATCTGGTCCTAAGCACTAGCCGGTTTTAGAGCCTCTGCAACTTGCTAGAAACCTCTTGGGAAACTCTCTCTCTGCCCAGGCTATACCAAGGGAAATTAATTGACTGATTGATTGATAGTCTTTGTTGGTTTCTACAAAACAAACATAAAAGAATCAGGGGTCAATAAAGCGAGGTTTGATATATAATAGTCCTGCATCAAATATCTGTCTCTGCTATTTACCATGACCTGGGACATATACATTATTTTGTCAGTTTCACTTTTTTATTCTATAATCTGGATTTATCTATCATACAAAGTCATAGGGTTTAATTATTATTAGGTAAATGCACGTAAGGAACAGTGTACATAATAAACACTCATTATATTGTAAGTGTCTTATTTGTCAGTATTTAGAAAAGAGTACAGCAAACAGTTGCTAAAAAAAGGAAACAAAACAAAAGAAAACTTTCTGAGCAGCTAGTAGGTACCAGGCCGTGCATTGTATGGTTCCACATATTTCACTTAATCTTTATAAAAACACTGTAGTATTTACATTATTATTTTAAATCCATAAAAGAGGAAACTGAAATACAGACTGTGACTTTCTCAAAGTCAAAGGTAATGAGTAGTGAAGTCAAGATTCAAATTCAAATCCGTTTTACTCTGAATCCTCTGTTACTTCTACACTTTTCCAAGTTCCACTGGAAAGAAATCTGAAGTTTTTACTCTGTCTTCAATTCATTAATTATCTCTTTGGCCATATCTAATCAACTTTTTAATCCTCTTTGTTGATTTTTAAAAATTTTCCACAACTTTGTTTTGAATTACTGAGTTATACTTTTTTTTTTCTTTCACATCTGATTGTTTCTGTATTATAATCTCCTCTTGTTTTGTATTTGGCATTACTTTATCTCGCTGAACAGTTAACACATAGTTATAAAGATTCTTTCAAATTCCTCATTTGAGTTTCTCAGTTCAGTTATCTTCTTTATTGGGTTTTGAATCAATCTTTCTTGGTGTTGGACTTGCTCAAATTTTTGTGACATTTATCTATGACTTCAATTTCTATGAAAATTTATCCTCTGAAAATGACATTTGAAAATTTCCTTTGAGCTCTGGTGATGTCCTATTGTTGGCAATTTCAGAGTTGCCTCTGTCTGGGTGCATGAAGTCATTAGATACAAACAAGGTTTGACATTTATGTCCTGGGTTTTCTTTTCCACTTGAGCATTGTAAATGTGGCACAGATGCCTGCATCCTAAAAATGCTATGTCACACCTTGCTTCCACACATGACCTGTGTGCCAAAGATCTGCATCACCTGATAGAAAGGTTTCATTTCAGTGAAAGACCCCATCCTGGGCCTCTGGTACCAAACCCCATCCCATTGTAGGCATAAATATACCAGTTCTTAGGTTTATATCTGGCTCTAGGACATATTTTGCTTTCTTGCTTTGAGCTCAGCTATGCATTTTAATTCTTTAAACACATTTTACTGAGCATTTTTCTATGTATAGAGTGAATAGAGGTGGTTCCCACATTTCTCAGTCCATCATCTTGCAGAACTTCCTCCCTAACTATTTTTGAGAATCTTTTACATGAGGAGTAATATGTAATTTATCATCCAATTTTTTTTAGTGACACTGGGCACTAATAATAATTATCCTGGGGCAATTGAACCGTATTGGTCAGGGTAAATGGTCACTCTATTTCTGTGGAAACTAGTGTATCAGAACACTCTAAGATAATGGGTTTCAGAAAAGTCTTAATTAGTCTATTCACTGGAATTGCAGGGAATCTTGGAAACTGAGAAACTTAAATGACAGGGTTCCTTTGAGGGCATTTAAAGATTGAGGCTGCCTGGTAATTCTCAGCGTCCATATGCAGTCTGTACTCCGTGACAACTATATGCTATATATAGTAGCTTCTGTTCATTAAACTCCTTAATACAAATCTGTGCTAGGGCAATTGGGAAGAATGGTCTACAGAGTAAGACGAATACTATTTGCTTCAATGTAGTCACTATTCCCCACTCTGTCATTTAGCAAATAAAGTGTGAACTTCATAAAAATAATCGAATGGATTCTTTATCACAGCTGTGGGCTTCTTGCAAGATACCAATTCACATAAAAGTCAAAAGGATAGAAAAACAGCACGATATTAGAATTGTTATATTGGTGCTCTGAATCAGTTGTTCTAACAATTTCCCTTTCCTTTAGAAGAAATATATATCATCAGGAATATTTTAAAAACCCAACCTACTTATTGGCTTGCCCATCTATCTATCTATCATCTATTTATCATCTCTCTCTCTCTCTCTCTTTCTATCTATCTATCTACCTCCATGTACTCAACCTCATTTCACAAAAGAATTTGAGGTTGAAGTAATTATATTAGCCAGGTGTCCAGCAGAATTATAGTGGGGGAACCATTAGATGGTATTATTACCACACAGAATTTTAGAGTTGGCAAGACCTTAGAAATTATATCATTTTCTGTGACCTTAATTAGGCAATCTGATTATTCATCATTATTTGAGGCCGTGGAGAAAATTCTTGCCTTCTATAATCAGCAGAACTCTTTTATGTATCCGTATTACTGCAACTGATCTTATAGGTCATTTTCAGCAGCTTGGGTTACTAATAACTATCAGTAATTACAGTGCTATTGTCTCTATAAAATGCAGAGGTTCCCAACTCTTGTAATATGACCTTAAATACCTGTACTGAATGAAACAACTTTTGATGCTGAAAGAGGTCTCATTCTGAGAGCTTCAATAAAAGATGGAGCTGTATTCTAGCCCAATCAGTCTTCTTTGACAGATAGAGATCAGCACCACCATCATTTGGGCATGTTCTTTCCTCTCCTTGGGAGGTATACACTCCTCTTCTCATCCCTATACCCAAATCCAATCACAGTTCTATTTATCCTGCATGAACTAGTTTCCTTGTGACCCAGTATTTTTACACTTTAGAATATATTCCTGAGAAATTATCCCAAATGTGAAAAATAATTCTGAACAAAAATGTTCCCCTCTGAATTATTTAAAATAGCCAACTATCTGGAAAAGATGAAAGCTCTAATTTGAAAAGATACATGTACCCCAATGTTCATAGAGGCACTATTTACAATAGCCAAGAGATGGAAGCAACCTAAGTGTCCATCAGCTGATGAATGGATAAACAGATGAGTGGATAAAGAATATATACATATATATATATAATATATATATATTATATATATATATATATATATACACATACACACAATGAAAAATTACTCAGCTATAAAAAAGAGTGAAATCATGCCATTTGCAGCAACAGGGGTGGACTTAAGAGATTATCATACTAACTGAAGTAAGTCAGACAGAGAAAGACAAATATTATACGATATCATATATATGTGGATTCTAAAAATATAGTGCAAATGAACTTATTCGCAAAACAGGAACAGACTTACAGACATAGAAAACAATCTTATAGTTACCAAACGGGAAGGGGGTGAGGAGGGATAAATTGGGAGTAAGGGAATAACAGATGCACACTACCATATATAAAATAGATGAACAACAAGAATTTACTGTATAGCACAGGGAACTATATTCAATATCTTGTAATAAACTATAGTGGAAAAGAATATGGATATACATACATACATATATATGTATGTATATGTATGTGTATATATATATATATATATATATATATATATATATATATATATGTATAACCGAATCATTGGAGACTAATACAATATTGTAAATTAACTATACCTTAAAAAAAAAAAGTCAAATATTGGAAACTCAGCAATTACGGGGGGATTTTATATAAATTATGGTACAACATGCCATATTAAATTGTACAAAACAAAAACAGTAAAGAATAGATCATTGTAACATTGGAAAGACTTCAGATGATTTTAATTTTACCAGTATGCTTTTTGGTATTTTGTATGATCTGTGTGAATTGCTGTTTGATAAAAAATAGTTTCTGAAAAAATGAGTTTATAAAACTATATGATAAGATGAAAACTTACTTATGGCCTGGTTTTATTTTAAAACATTTTATATATAAATTTTGCTATATAAAAATAAAGCCTGTTTGCATTAAAAACAAATGATGAAAAACATCAGTTAACAAAGATTTTATTTTCTTATTTGTTCTTACATTTTTATATTTTCCAACTTTATAACGAGCTTTGATTATTTTTATAACTTAAAAAACCAGCAAAACTTACTTTAAAAATCATCTCAAGGTCTCCCTTCTCTATGAAGTCTTTCCTTTAAAATGTGTATGGCTCTATCCACTGTTTCCACATCACTTTAAGCACAGATCTTTACATCATTAGTCACATTGTATTTTGATGTTTTGTAAGCTTACTGTAAGCCTGCAGACTCAATCTGTCATCCACTCTAAAATCTTTAGAGTGTAGCACATTGTCTAGTGGGGTAGATATTTCAGTACAAAATAAATGAATAAATGTCGAATGTTGAATATAGTCTAAACAAAAAGTCTTGTTGCCCAGCCCTTCCATTCTCCAATTGCCTCATGCATAAATCTTACACAAATATATTTTCTTGTGCTACAATTATCCCTTATTTACTTATAGGGTTATGGATAAGGAATAACAGTGAAACAAGAAGAATTTAGAGCTCAAAAGACACAGCTATACCTGATCCTGAAACTGGTTCTTAGTCAAAGGTTGTAATATTTAAAATGTGTTTTAAAATATGAAAACACCACTAAATTATTTTAATAGCTTAGGTAAAAGTAGCAGAAAATCATTTTTAGATACTTTTCTGCAAAAAGAAACAAAAATCAGACATTAATTTTTTGATATTGCCCTATGTCAATTATTATTCAAAAATAGCTCAAATATATCTTTGCCTTTATGGAAAATAAAAGTGAATTCTTAGTTTGAGGAAAGTAATATTTTTATAGGTATATAGAATTTATTTTTAAGGTCTACAATAGTGATCATTTTTAATTTAAAAATAATTTATTCTTTTTGTGAATATAATTTATGTGAGGACATTGCTTCATTGACTTGTTTCTGTTTTTACTGCCTTTTTTATGCTTGAAAATATAAAAGTTTTCAAGCATAAAGGTTAGTGACATATAGTCCTTAATCTCATTTGCTTATCTACTTGTCATAGACATTGGATATTAGACACCAGGCAGACTAGCAGAAAACAAACAGCACTTTTGCCTTCTATGCAGAAACCGGTGTTAAATACCTTCTTCCAGGGCAAGTATATAAATCACTTAGATATAGGAGGTCGGTGAGAAAGGCTGTTGGCATAAAAGATCATTAGACCAAAAAAAAAAAAAAAAAAAAGAGGAAGAGAAATCTAGACCACCATAATTCAAAGTCTTGAAAATATTTAAAAAGTAACTAAGCCTGTTCCAGGACCAATATCTAGTTTTCTACTGAGTAGGAGACTTGGCATCCAATATATCATTCATTCCAGGGTGCAGGATTATGGAAGGAGGTTATACAAGATTTTTAGTAAAAGAAGGTTGTTAGCTAGCACCAAGAACTACTTATTCAATAAGGCCTAATCACTAGTTCCCTGCTACCTTTTAGAAACTGTAGGTGTCAGGAATCATACTAACCACCTTGGATTAATTCATAATAGTATTTGACATTGAATAGAAATAATTGTGTAATTTTTAGACAGCTTAAAAAAAGACTAAAATACCACCGTAACACTGGAGTTTCCTGAAGGATTACAAAAAGGAAAAAATCAATGTGAAATATGCCTCCAAAAATATTTGACTCCATTGAATAACACGCAATATTCATGTGAGATGGAGTACCATAAGCCAACAATCATTATCAATAAACACATAGATGTTCTCTAAACATGATAACTTGGTTTCTCTGTATAACTCTACAATTTCAAACCTAGTGATACAATTAGGACTATATACTCTGTAGATTAATCTGAACGTGCAATGACAGCATATAAATCAGATCATTCAGATACTACTTTAGGCCAATATGAAGCCTGAGACCCAGAGTCACCAGAGTGTCAACCCGAGTATGGTTACTAAAAATATTAAGAAATTTTCTTGTTGCCATAATATTTATTACATTCCTCCTTCTCTAGAAGATTGATGAAATTTACTGTGATTGTGGGAATGTGATTAACCTAGATGAAGAGATCATGGTCACATATGAAACTTGATATAAACATATCAAAGTCTGAATGAAAAACCAGAATATTTAAACCAATTTTGAGGTGGAAATATTAAATCTCACCTTTTATAATTGTTACTTTGAAAATGACATTTCTTACAAGACAAAGTTATTTGGGCACGTGTAATGAAAATATGCCAGAGTTATATCTTGCCTTTCTGAATAATTTAAAATGAAAAAATATGTTATTTCAAAGTAAATATGTTTCATTTGGTGAAGGAAGAAGAATCAAATTCATTTTTTAAGTTCAAATAGAGCTTACAGTTTTTTTTAATCTTAATATATTGTGGTAGAGGTTTTAATGTAATAGACAATTTTACCTTTTTAATCACAATGTCAGTCATTGTTTGCAAAGTGTATTATCTATTTCTAAGTTTTGATTAGGCTTTGGAAGCCATTGCTTCGACTGTAGCTTTGAAGTTTTTTTTATATTCATCTAATTGACCCAACATTTCGTGAAAAATAGGGAATCTCAGACCATTTATCTTGATGTTTTCGTTATACCTCTTAGAAAATGAGACACACAACAAATGGTGGGATTTTCAGGCAGTTGTAATTTTATTTGTCCTTTTCTTAAACATTGTTTATCTTTTTTACTGAAGCTTTATTTTTGTTTACTTAGTAAACAACTATTGACTATCTGAGCATAGCAATATGATAAAGGTCACTGAAGAAACCATAAAAATCAGAAAAGGTATCTTATGAGTTGAAGCAGCTTTGCCTCCTAGAAGCAAAGCAAAGAAAATCAGATGTATTGAATAACCACTACATGTTAGCTATAATGCCCAGCATTGTATATCCATTAGCAATTCTCAGCCCATGTTTCTGTAGAACAGATCTAAATTGGGATGGGGCTGAGATTTAGATACATCTACACTTAATTTCTGGAGAAGAGTAATCCTCTGCCCTAGCCCCTCACCAAACACCTGGTTGTATCTGTTAATTTATATGGATAGATATATCACTGGAGGAAAAACACAAAACTAAACAAAAACTCTAAATGTATGTCCTTAATCAGAATTCAGGTACATGCGGATACGTCTTGTAAAGGTGGGTGATTGTAGTAGTGATGGGGGGGGGTGGTGAAGCACACAAAAACCATATTAAAATGCAGAATGACAAGTTTCTCTGCTTGAGAGTTTGCTTTAAGTCAACAAAGAGCTGGTACCTGGCAAACTGGATTCAGCAATAAGGTCTCAATGTTGGAAGGAAATTGTAGTTATAGAGAATCTGATGATATTTCAATCCATCCATCATCATATTCAGGATGACATGAATATATGTGGGGGGGGGATTAATTTCATAGCAATGATGGGGCCAAGTAACTCAGCACTGAGATCCCCATAGATTGATGTTCACAGGGATTAAGAGCTATTCAACTTCTTACTTTTCAGAAGACTTCAAAGCTATCAAGTATCATGAGGATTAAAGTTAAACCCTTGGGTGGTAGAGAGTCATGGCAATGAAGGGGCAGAGTATAGACCTGAAGGGTCTCTATGGATTGTGTGGTGGATTTGGGAATTGCACAGGCCACATTATCAATGAATTGGGTAAGACTGCCTTGGAGAGTTCATGGAGCTGTTGGAGAAAACATGAGATCCTGGGAATTAGTGGTCTAAAAGTTACCAATGGACCTGACCTTGATTTGCTTTTAACTCTTCATCTGAGATCATATACCCAAAAGCTCCTGAGGTAAAGGAAAATTCAGGCTACATATATGCATGTAAATGTGTATTTTTTTTTTTTTTTTACTCCTCATCTTGTCTAAAAATAGTGGACTGGAAAATTACCAATGATAATGTTTATATTTTTTAAGTAATAAAAATGAAGAAAGAGAAAATAAGTAGAGGCAGGGAAGGGATTTAAAAAGACAAAGTACATTATAAAAAAATAAAGACACAAAATAAAGTCAGAGCTCCTATTTAAACTCACGATGCCTAACTTCAAACTCCAAGTTATAATAATATCAGAGCATTGCAGATACAGTTTTTTTTAAAGCTTATTCTGTATGAGAAATTATTAGAGGGGTTGGAGAAGATGAAGGAAGAGGTATGTGAATTCCTAAGCTCCGTTGCTGTGAAGGTGCAAAGGTTTTCTGCTTTTTTTTTTTTTTTCTGAATTTAAGACTGTTTGTGCAAAAGTCATGTTGAATTTTATGATAATATTTATTTTATACAAACCATTTATAAAAGAACACCTGGATGGGACATGTACCTATGAGTGTTCTTTACTATGAGTTTCCTAAAAATGGTACTTCATAATTCAAACCAATATATTGTGTCATTGAAATGCTGGGGCATTAGACCATTTTGATATATGCATGCAATATCTTAATGTGTTGTTCTCTTTCTTTTAAAGACAGTGAATGGATTAAACCAGAGTGTTTTTGAGTAAGGTGGTCCCAAGAATGCGTAGACATACTCCCCAAAAAGTGATTAGTGGGAAAGAAATGAATTCAATTTATAGTGTGTTTTCTTTTCTCTCTTCTTGATTATATTCCTTCTCCTTTTTAGGCTAATCTTCAGCAATTTTTATGATACTTATGGTGTTTTTTACTTTTTTCTTATTTTAGTCCTTTTTAGCTTTAGTAAGTAAGTAATAAAAACACTGATCTGATTTGAGAGAGAGAGAGAGAAATAGGAGAGAAGAACTGAGATCCTTACAGTATTACCAAAATGGAAAGACAAGACATGAGAACTTCCTGGGTAAATGTTCCTTTAAGATTCTTTCCAGCCTTGTGATTCTAAGGTTTAGTTTTTGTACCAGGAATTAAAGAATAGTAGAGGTGGAGGGTGTCATGGTGGGAGTTATTGTCTAGATCCCATGCATTCTGACTCCAAAAGCCCAAGTCATTTATAACAAATCATTTTCTATTCTTTTCTTTGTCACTTATGAATGTCCACCACTTACCTGACCCTCTATTTCACTATCATGTCATTTTGATAATAAAGAAATTATTCTTAAAATCTTAAGATTTTTAGGGCCTCCTAAAAATCCCCACAGATGCAGAGAACAACTCCATTTGATCCTTGAAGATTGTAATTAGGTCACCCTTTAGTATTTTTTGTTGCAGTGAAAAGCCAATTTCATTCATTAATTTGTGTATTCATTTAGCAAGTAATTTTAGTGCTTTATTATACCAGATTGTTTTTGCCTGTTTCATTACTTCTGTTTGTATTTCTTGGACTCTCTCCAGTTGTTCTAGAATCCTTTAAAGGCTGATGACCAATATTAGACATGCTATTATAATAAGGATCTGACTTGCCAAATGATTAGATGCTAAGTCTTTCATTTTAATGTTTTATTAACACCTAAAATATTATATAACTTCCATTCCTCATGTACTACCCACCAACATCAACCTTGTCCCAACCACTGGAAAAGTATGCGCTGATGTAACTTATCTATCCTATTTTGCAATTTGTAGTACCAGCAACTGACTAATTTATTCACAATATTTACTTTCTTTAGATTTCCTTTTTTATTTCATTAAAATCTGCTTGATATAAAATGAAGGTAAAAATCCTGGCTCTAGCACTTATTAGCTGTGTGCTTTTGGACAAATTATTTAACCCCTCTATTTCTTCATCTGGAAAAGGGAATAGAACAAGGTGATCATGGTTCCTGACATATTGAACCATAAAGGTGAATTCAAATGGAAATGACTGACACACTGGTAAAGAGATGATTAAATAGAATAACTGTCAGTTTTGAAAGTGCTATGAAGGAAATAGGTAAGGAACTCAGAGAAAACTGAGGATGGGGTGGAGTAATCACAGAAAACTTCTCTAAGGAGCTCACATTTATTAACCTGGGAGCTTTATAAAATAGACAAAAGCAAAGAAAGGAAAAGACATAGAGATAGAAGATAGATAGATGATAGATAGATAGATAAATAGATAGATGGATAGATAGAGAGATAGAAAACCACCTATACAGAAGAGCATCTGTGAGACATTACAGACCTCGGTGTTCTCTTGAAAATGAAAGAAAACCAGTATGATCACAAGATTTGCTTGGGGGAAGGCTGGAGTGGTGGTCAGGGTCTCTTAGGAAATTGTTTTTATTCTAACAGAAATGGAAACTACTGTAGGGTTTTAAGAGAAACCATCAGAAAAGTCATATTATAACAAGATCAATTTAAAATTTTTTCACTTTATATTTTGAAAAAAAATCAAACAAAAAATTTACAAGAAAAGTACAATAAATTTCTTTATACTTTTGACCTCGATTTGTGATTTATCATATTTGTTCTTTCCTTCTTTATATAGGTAACTATTATTATTGTTATTACTATTAAGTCATCTAGATATGAGGTGTAAATTGCATGACACTTTACCTCTAAGTAGTTCCGTATTTTGAAAGAAAAAATAGTTTTTCTTACATAAGCCCAAATGCAATTAAACCAAATTCAATAAATGTAACATTGGCATGCTACTATTATCTAATACATAGAGCATATTTAAATTTCGCCAGCAGTTTCTGTAATGTTCTTTACAGCAATTAATCATGTTTTTGGATTCAGGAGGAGCTGTTTCAGGACCACATACTGCCTTTAGTTGTCATGTATCTTTCATTTCCTTTGTTCTGGAACAGTTCTCTCAGCCTTTATCCTCATGAAATTGACGTTTTTAAAAGTACAGGCCAGTTGAGGAGCAAACTCAATTTAGGATTGTCTGATACTTCATCGCGATTAGATTCAGGTAATGCATTTTTGGCAGGAATACCACAGAAGTGATGTCTTTTTGCAGGAAGGATGCAGAAATTATGACCTTCTCACTGCAGCACATCAGGAGAGCTATGATGTCACTTTGTCTTATTAATTGGTGATGCTAACTTTGACTATTTCATTATGGTGATATCTGCTACATTTCCCCACTGGAGAGTTATTATTCTTTTTCCTGGGAGATACTTTGAGAATCTCTATATATCCCATTTTCTTTTTTTTTTTAAATGATAGATTTTTAAAAAAAATAAATTTATTCGTTTATTTATTTTGATTTTTGGCTGTGTTCGGTCTTTGTTGCTGTGCGTGGGCTTTCTCTAGTTGCAGCGAGGGGGGCTACTCGTCATTGTGGTGCACAGACTTCTCATTGCGGTGGCTTCTCTTTTTGTGGAGCGTGGGCTCTAGGCACGCTGGTTTCAGTAGTTGTGGCTCGCGGGCTCTAGAGGGCAAGCTCAGTAGTTGTGGCACATGGGCTTTGTTGCTTCGCAGCATGTGGGATCTTCCTGGACCAGGACTCGAACCTGTGTCCCCTGCATTGGCAGGTGAATTTTTAACCACTGCGCCACCAGGGAAGTCCAAGAGTCTTTGTGAGACACATTCTGGTTGTTTATTCTCCTTCCCAAAACTTTCTCTAAGGAGTTGTCTTTTGCTCCTCAACCCTATTAAGTCTTGTTTCCTTACCAACTACTCCACTGAAACTCCTTGTGTACACGGCATCACCGACATCCATTTGTCCAATGCGGTAGACTAGTCTCTGATTTGTTATCATTCACAGGTACATCTTTTGATTCCTGCAACACTCACTCCTATCTCACTTGGATTTCCTTCTCGGTTTCTTGTTATCTCATAATCCTCTAATTGCTGTAGCTTCTAATGACTTGGTTGTAGAACTTTTCCCTAGTCATATTCTCTCCTTCAATGACCTCATCCATTCTCTTAGCTTTAACTACCATGCATATGCTTATAATAGCCAAATTAATGTCTTTTGCTAAGACCTTGTATATGAGTCCAGACTGTTGCATCCATGACTGTCTCCAAGAGTAGCCAAACTTAATACTGAAATAGAACTCTTCCCCTCCCCCTCACAAATCTATTTCTCCACCAGTCCTAAAAATCTCAGTAAATGACAATGCATTCTACCCAGTTATTTATACCAAGATTTAAAGTCAATAAAAGGATAGCAATGCATAACTAAGTGAATTCTCAGAAAGTAGAAAAAACTAAAACAATTGGTTGAGCTGCATGAGCTGTTTGTATATTTGGGAGATTAATTCTTTGTCTGTTGCTTCGTTTGCAAACATCTTCTCCCATTCTTTGGGTTGTCTTTTCATCTTGTTTATGGTTTCCTTTGCTGTGCAAAAGTTTTTAAGTTTAATTAGGTCCCACTCACTTATTCTTGTTTTTATTTTCGTTACTCTAGGAGGTGCGTCATAAAAGATCTTGCTGTGATTTACGTCAAAGAGTGTTTTTCTTATGTTTTCCTCTAAGAGTTTTATAGTGTCTGGTCTTACATAGTACAGAGAGCTCAGCTCAGTGCTCTGTGATGGCCTAGTTGGGTGGGATGGGAGGCGGGGAGGGAGGTCCAAGAGGGAGGGGATGTGTGTATGCTTATGGCTGATTCACTTCGCTGTGAGGTAGAAACAAACACAACTTTGTAAAGCAATTATACTCCAGTAAAAACAAAAACAATAGGTTGAAAAAGAAAAGAATTAAGAAAACTAGAGAATCAATGCAGAAGATCAGTGATGCCACTAATAGGAGCTGCAGAAAAGGAGAATAGAAAAAGGGAAGAAACTAGTGAGGAAATGATGCAAGAAAAATTTCCTAGAACTGAAAAGAACCAAACCATGTAAGTGCATTTAAAACTTTTGCTTGGACCTGGTATAATATCTGTTCACATTCCATTGGCCAAAATAATCCCAAAGTAGTGGAGCAGAGGAAACTACTTTTCCTGCAGTGAAGTTATGACAAGGGTGGGGAGAGAATAAATAGCTGTAGACTAATTGTACAATCTACCACAGAAAGAGTAGCCAAGGGTTCCATGAAAGAGGTACTGAAAATAAAAATATAATAGCCATATTTAGTAGAGAAGAGAGGCAAGTTGACTTCCAATATGTTAGTGAAGAGAGATTCTCAGGGTGATTACTGTACACTAGATCTGGAGGCCAGCACATTGAGAATGGAGCTGCGAGATGAAGGGCTCTGGGAAGGAGGTACACAGGAAAAGAAAAGGAGCTGATTGATAATCTGATCTGTTAGACTGTATGGAAAATTAAATTCGAAACCCTTGAAATAACTTTTTTTAAACAAATAAAATTGTCATTCCCTCTTTAAAACTATTCAATATCTTCTATTTCTTTTAGAATAAAATTAAAATGTCAGTAGATCTTGCACATTTCAGCTACTGCATGTGCCCTATACTCATTTCATACCACATCTCACTTGTTCTCTGAGCTTCAGCCATCCAGAGGTTTTCTGGATCCTTAGCCATACCAAGCCCATTCTTGCCTGGAAGTTTTCATGCTTCTTGACTGCTCTGAGTGGATTGCTCTTAGCCCAGTTTTTCAAATATCTTTCTGGATCTCACTTTTCGTATCTTAGTTCAAATTTATTCTTGAATAACCTTTCCTGATAACACCATTTATATAATTTCTCATCTACTTGTATTCTATCACAAATCCATTACCCTTTATTCCCCTTTAATAACCATCACAATTTTAATAATCTTATTCATTATTTTTATTGTATATTTGATGTCTTCTTCCACTAGACTATAAGTTTTAGGAGGACAATGGCCTTCTCTCTTTTGTTCTCCACTGTATCTTCTGTATTTAGGACAGAGACTGGCATGGAGAAAACATTTAGGTAAATACTGAACAAGTGAATGAGTAAATAAATGAATAAAATCAGGATAAATAAAGAAGAATCTATAGGGTTGCACAGGAACATTTAAGGGCAGCAGCAATCCAGGCTACAATGGTGAGGATTTGGTTTGAGGAAGATAATGTCTGAATTGAAATTTTAAGGATGAGGCATTTATCAATCACCATAGGGAGAGGAATATGCAGGCAGGTGGAGTAGCTTGTACAAAGGTCAGAAGCCTTGAGATAACACAGCCTAGTCAATGGATTCTAGGGTGATAGTACCAATTCTGCTGAGGCTGAAACATCTGAGGATATGTTAAGACATCACAGAGACCCCAAGAGCACAGTGAATGAGCCACTTATGTATCGGCCATCATCAGGGTCAATACTTAGATGCTTACTATTTATAATGAGGGCTATATCTTTGCAATATGTGACACTTAAAAATTGTCAACAGCTGAGTCTTACTGTTGTAGGAATGTTGTTAACAATTTTCTCTCATTAAGGAGTACATCACATGAAACATCTTGAGTTAGAGATATTTTTAGCTCCTGGAGTTTTCCAGTGCTTTCCAAATAATCATAATCAAAAATCACAATAAAAATTATAATAATTTGTAGAATCCAAGGTCTGAATTTGTATTTAAAGAATTTATTGGTTAGGAGCAAACTAAGATTAGCTTGAGGAAAAATTGGGGGAGTTTTAAAACAATGGTGTCTCAGCATTTAATAGCTGTGCCATTATAATCTGTACTTCAAGATGTACTTAGGGTAACTGGGGACCTATTTTTTTAACTTAAAAAGTTAAAATTTTAATTATGCCAATAAATGTAACCCTTTAGTTTTTCTGCCAAATGATCATGACAAAATTCCTGAAAATTGGCTTTGTGTCTCCATCTGTGAGTGCAAGCGAGTCTGGTAATGTCCTAGAGCCACGTACTATAAACTGCAGAATAATAGGATAATACCCATCCACACAGCCTCTTTGTGGATCAAATGAGCTAATCTGAGTAGAAGTGTATCACGCATTCTAAGTTCCTAAACAAAGCATGCTATATTATTACAAGTTTGGAGAGCATTGCCAAATAAAAATGCCTCCTCAGATTATGTACTGCCAACTCTAATAAAAGATTTCATGAGAAAAATTTATTCTGCTCCATCTTTTTGGGTTGAGAGAATTGAACCTGTGTACCCAAAATTAATCTACTAAAGTGGGTGTTGAAATAGTGTTATGAAAGAGAAATTGTCCAAAAAAGCTGTCATTCACTGGCTTTCAACACAATTACTTAGATCATATATTTTATAGAAAAATAGTGTGCTAATTCTTGAAGAGGGATGGGTCAATATAATAGCCATATACATGCAACACACACAAGAGAATAATGTATTGACAAGAAGTTTCATCTGGTGTCATGGAATTAATTTATCTAGTATTGGATGGATTACAAGGCTACTTTGTGTAAATTCTCAAAGCCACTTCCTTTCCATGGAAACTGACCGTGTACTTACTGGTTCTCATTGCTAGGTCTGTTGTTCAATACTTTAATCCTACCTTCCCAAGTTGATTGCAGGTTTCATGGAAATGGAATCTGGGTTGTCTACCTCTTTCAATTCCCTGCAGAATCTGAAACAATACTTTGCAATGTGGTATGGGTTGAGAAAATCAATCCTTACATATGGTCAAAGAGTTAATATGTGTTTGTTGAATTTAGGTTCATTTTGTCTCTTGGGCGCTCCAGTGAGTTCAGTAGAGCTTGGATATGAACTCATCTTGGCTCAGCATGTTCTTCAGATGTGAACTAAAGATGTTATCAGCCCCACTTTTTCATTCTGGCTTATTACAGTTATTCTCGGAATATCCATAGTCACTAAGATATTAATCTTGCAGGCATGAAATAACAGAACTTTCTTCATCTTTGCATTACCTGAAGGGAAATGAGTTGTAATAAAAAGCGTATATTTATTTTCAAAATTAATTTCAGAAGGAAAACTTTTACTTGGGAAATGCATATTATTTTATTCCACAATATAACTGATAACGTGGAAAATGTCATTTCACATATTATGGTAGAAAAATAAACTCAGGCAAATAGGGGAGCAGGTGATTTGAAGAAACTTACAAAACTGCTTCATGTTTAGGAATATTCTTTTAAGGTAACTTTATTTCCAGATTCAAGGAAGAAAAGAAATTACTGCTAATTTCAGTTTATTTTGTTAATTTTTTTCATTTTTAATTAGTAAAAAGTTCATGTTTATTTTATAAAATCTGGAAAATGCCAAAAACATGGAAAATAAAACTGGCTATAACTTGTACTCTATCCCCACCTCCCCATCTGGTGATTACTAGTATTAACATATTAGGGCATAAGCTTTCTGCTATGAGTGTGTATGTAAATAAAATTGTGTTCATGTTGAACATGATGGTATAACCTATGCAGTTTATACAATGTCATCATAACACTTAAACTCTAACTTAGTGCCTACTTTATGCTGGGCACTGTTCTAAGCCCTTATTTATTTGTTTGGTTATTTAATCATTGTGACAGCCCTATGAGTTTGGCACTATAATTGTTCCCATTTCACAGATGAGCAAACTGAGGGACAGACAGGATCACACAGCTAGAACCTAGTTCCCTCTGACAAAACGCAGTTAGGTTTAGTATCTACTTAGATGGTTGAGAGGTTTTGAGAGGCAAGGAAGGGACATGGCGAAGAGCTTGATGATTATGAAGCTTTCAATATATGATATCATTTGTTATTATTATTATGCCAGTGGTTATTCATAATTTTATCTCTAGTGTTTCATACAATTCCTAGATATGGTAATTGCAACTACATGCTTTAGTTTCAACCTCCTAAAGTATGAATAGATGATTAGTAGTTGATTACTAAGTCAGTACAATTGAATTTAATATCAATTTTTTCCTCAGGTGAAATCTTCCCTGTTTTTGCCCGCTTTTCACACATTCCCTCTGACCAACCTCTAACTTTGTAGAAAATAAATGAGATGTTTCTCAAATAACCCTTACCCCATGCTGTGATGGTTAAGGGGGGTAGTTAAGCCACAGAAAATTGATAAGAACACCTTATGTGCTTTTGTTATTATCTCGTCTCTCTTTTTTGTCTTCATCTCTCCAATCCCACTCTAGTAATAGGCAGTTTATTTTAGGCAATTGATTTGTTGTTATTGAAACATTACACTTTGAGAGTGGGTCACTGCTTTTTATAACAGATAATGGTTTTTAAATATTTCAGATGATTTCTTTACAAATAAAAGGTGCCATATTGAGAGATGACAAGTAAGGTAGTGAGTTAAGGTGCATGACAGTAAAAATGCCTAGGTTTGTCCGCAGAAACATGGTAGCAATCCTCATTAATAAGTGCATTTACTAAGAGACTTGAACGTATGTTTGCATTTGCTTGCTGATGTAACTGTGCATAATAGAAATAATCCATAGCAAAACAGGCAGAATAGAGCCATCAGAGGGTATCATTCAGAGGGAATAAATTTGATCATCACATGGAAAATATGCTGCTGAGCTTATTGGCAGTATAAATACCAATGTTAGCCAATAGAACTCTTCATAATGGAATATTAGTGGCTGAATAGGATTTTAAAATGGAAATGTTGAATGCCAGAAAATAGGAACGTGAATGGCGATGATGATGCCTTGATATAAATATAACAGAAGCACCACGTTGTAAGCAAGTACAAGTTTCTTCCAATGGGATAGTTATTCCCACTGCTTATTAGATTGATCAGTTGTACAAGTGCACAGAAAAACAATATTTCTCATAAATACCATGTTTTTTGCACAATGTAAAAATCCTCAGTTTTAGGTCAGATATTCCTGAATAAAATGATGTGTTCCCCAATTGTAAGTGGAAGATACCAATAACTGCACAATAATCTTCAATCATAAAATTATGTCTTTTTAATTTTACTGTGTTCTTTAATTGCAGCTGATTTGGTTCCCTCTACTACTACTAGTAACTGAAGCTTTAATCTAATCCTCTATATAACCATTTTGTGAATAAAAGTTGAATTCAATTTAAATAAGACAAGCAAATTGACATGAGTTCCAGAAATCATTTTGAAAACATGAACCAAGTTAATTACCCAGTTTTGCAAATGGGTTATTATAGTTTGATGACTTTGTTTTGGAAAGCATATAATGGATTTAAAAAAAAAGAAAATCGGCAAACTATAACCCATAGAGGAAAAGAAATCATTTTAACTAAAGGAAAATGAGGTAAAATATAAAGTGAGAGAGATTATGTTTTTGATATATTAAGTATGTCCAATTAGGAAAAAAGGAAGAGAACTAATATTTACTAAGGACCTGTTAAGTATCAAGCACTCTATTATATATTTCCATTTAATATCTCATTTATAGAATTCATATACAGTACCTTATCTTATATTTAGAAAATATGATTTTTCCTACTATTTATTCGATGGAAAGAATATTTAACAGTACTGGTCTTACTTTCAAAAATATGAAATTAGGTAACCCATTAAAATATAATGTTACTTTATTTATTAATTAATCCAACAAATTTATTAAGTGCTTACATTATGCCAGTCACCCACCTAGGCAACCAGTAGCAGTAGTGAGTAATTTAGTTTTAACAGATGAGCGTGCAGATGTGTATCATATTTCAAAATGGTATAAAATGATGATTCTAAACTCTTGCCGTGCTTTATGCCTTTCTAATAATCTGAGTGAGGCAAATGAAATACAAAATAATTCAGATTTTTCTGGCTAAGTGGTTGTCTCTAGAATTACTCTGCTTTTCAATTACCAACAGCCTTTAAATATTATTGCTAAAGTTTAGTTTTCCTTTCATTGAAAAAGCATGCTAGTGTTAGTGAGATGGTTATTATTTTAATTCAACTAAAAAAAATGGCAGTACAGCTAACGTTATTTAGGCAGAATAAGGTTAGAGCTGTAGTTTTAGGAAGCTGTAAGCAATGCAAGTCTCTAATTTATTGAGGGTCTAATACGTGGCCAGCAACTAGAGGACACCAAATAATTCAGGAAATTTCAGACCACATGTAGCTCAGACATCGGGATGCTCAGAGTATGTGTTACAGGAAAGCTGAAACGGGAAGACTAATGCTGTTTTTATGGCCAAGGAAAAAGGAGTAACAAAGGAGACTGGAGGAGAATACTTTAGGAATCTAGCTCTCCCATTGATGCGACCATAATTTTGTGAATGTCCACTCACTACACTTGAGATTATCTGCTTAATGCCAGCATTCCCTTCAAAACTCTAGGCTCTGAGAGGACAGGGCCCCTGTACACCTATTCACTATTGTATTCCTCACTACCTAGTACATAATGAAAGCTTCATAAATAATTATGAAATTAGTGAAGACATGGTCTCTAGGTTTAAAGGGTTGATAACATATGAGAGGAGAATGAAAAAACATTTTCTTTTGGTAAAAATGGGTGCAATGATAACAAAGAAAATTGTAGTTTACCCACCACCCAACACATATACTCTATTCCTTATTTCCATTTTTTTCTATAGCACTATTACTATCTAACATGCTATATGTATTTATTATATACTTTACTTATGGTCCATAAATAAATAAATAAATAAATAAAATGCAGTATTCAATTCCTAGAAGAAAGGCAGATAGTTTGGCAGATAGTAAGGGCTCAACACCATCCCTTTGAATAAATCAAAGGCAGTGGTGGGTCCTGAGAGGAGGCAGACTCTCAGAGGAGCTTTGCCAGAGCCATGATAAGGGGACAGAGCTCTCTGGAGACAGAAGCTTCTGCCATCGCTGGAGTCATTAGTAGGGAGGTGGCAACAAACCCAGGAGGAAGCTGGATGAGATCTATCCAAAAGGGAATAGCATCAACCTCGACTTATTCAGACTGTTAAATGAAAATGAAATAAAATAAAAACATATCAGTGGAAGGGTCTGCTGAAAAGACATCTATCCCAGGGCAGGATAATCAGGACCCAACATAACTGGGCTTCCCATGTCTTGCCCCTCCTGAGTTAGCTAGGCAGCTTTCTTCCAGAAATGGTAGTCATAGAGAAAAATGGTGTGAGAGCAGGGGCTCACTTGGATCCAGCAGCCGATGAGAGCTCTGGAAAATGTACTGGAATGTGGGATAGAGATGTTGTGTGTTCTGCAACACTTAAATACCAACTATACCCAGCCTCTGCTCTCTCTGCCTCTCTTCAGAGTTACCAATATTCTCAACTTGGTCCACTCATCTCTCATGCATAATGCATGTCATATATATACATGCATTTATAAAATTTACGTGAATGGTATTGCACTGTTCATATCTTTTTAAACTTGCTTTTTCCACTTAAATTTGTTTTTTATGATTTATCCATGTTGATCCATATAGAAATTCTCATTTATTTCAACTGCAATGTAGTATGTTATTGTATGTTTGCAGTACATTATTTAAGAAATGTTGGAGGATTCATCAAGAAGAGTTGACCCCCACTTGATCTACGAGTTGGATCTGTGACATCAGAGGTTCCTCACCCTCTCCTATGTCCATGGAGTACATGTTCTGCCCACCATTCTCACAGTGGTTGCCAGTTTTAAGGAGGAAGGCTTGAGAGAGTAATGTGTTGTTGAAACCATTTGGAAGGTATTTGTGATTGGACCCAGTTTAGGACTATATACAAACTTTAAAAATTCTGGTAACAGGTGCAGAGATCTACTTGTCTAGCAGTCACCCAAGACAAGCCTCTATGTAAGTTCCTTGCTTATTAATCTGGAGTGGTCTGCCTCTTTCTTTGGGTTCTCCTTGCCCTCCATGTACGATGGGCAATTTAGATTTCACTTGGGAAGCTCTCAAGTTTTGACCCAATAAGAAATTGCTGAAATAGTGTGGTAGGTAGAAGTCTAAGATGATGCCCAAGATCCCTGACTCCATACATGTCCTGCACAATCCCCAACACTATGCATATGATGGATTTTCTGCCCAATGATTAGATTAGCTTAAATGGCCCAGGTCGACTTTTAAAAATGGAGATTATCTGGGTGAGCCTGACTTAATCCCATGAGCCCTTTAAATCTATGTCTAGAGGTCAGGGATAGAGGAGTCAGAAATTAAAAGCACAAGAAAGATGTTCTGTGCCATTGTTGGCTTGATGAGGAAGGTGCTACAAGGCAAGGAATGCTGACACCCTCCAGGAGCTGAGAGCAGCCCCTGGCTGACAGCCAGCA
Source organism: Balaenoptera acutorostrata (assembly GCF_949987535.1). Taxonomy (NCBI): domain Eukaryota; kingdom Metazoa; phylum Chordata; class Mammalia; order Artiodactyla; family Balaenopteridae; genus Balaenoptera; species Balaenoptera acutorostrata. Next base: position 81,680,370 of record NC_080071.1, read on the forward strand.
AGTAAACAGGAACCTCAGTCCTGAAACCACAGGGAACTGAAGTGTTTCAACAATAAGAATGAACGTGGAAACAGATTTTTATTTCACCCAGAGTCTCCAGATGAGGACTCAGTCCAGCCCACACCTTGATTCAGCCTTGAGACACCTGAGTAGAGAACTAGGTCACACTGCACCAGATTTATAACTTACAGAAATTGTGAGATAGTACATTTCTGTTATTTTAAGACTCTAGGCTTATAGTAATTTGTTACACAGCAGTAGAAGATAAATATAAGCAGTAATGGAAAAAAGTTAAAATTTGATATCTGGTAAATGGAACTGATTTTTTTCTATACTTTTCTATGTGCTGGAATTTTTTTTTAAATGATTTTAAAGAAGTTGAATTTGTCACATTGAGGGGAAATGTCTATTAACTACATTAGTAGAGACCCCAGTAGGAGCACAAGATTTGGGTAAAGAGAGTGTATGTATTATGGAAAGTGACAATGGGCTCTCTTCTTCCCCCACCCACTCATTCTGTCTCTATCGTATATTAGCATCTTGTCTTCCCAGAATTGTTTTATTTGATAATTCTCCCAAGGTAAGGTCCAGGTTTCAATTTAGATTTTCTTCTATGGTACTTAATATAACATATATTCGATGTAAGAAAAAGCAACTGTCTCTTTGGAAAAGCTAGAGTGAGGCAGTAGATAATTAGACTCAGCTATTAGTATGTGGCAAGGCTCTCATTGGGGAAATAATCAGGAAGTATGCACAACAACAGTGGAACTCCAGGAGAAGGTAAATAGACTAGGAGAAACAGGTACATAATGATAATGACAAAGACTGACTTAAGAAGAAATATGATGGCTGGGAAATAATTAGCCATTCAAAAATAATTTTAGAAATCTACAACTGAGGAGCCCTGAAAGAAAGAAAAAGCTGTGGTAATACATACTGTACATAAATAAATAAATTATAAAAGTTAATGATGTGAAATGGTCATAAACAAATTGTGGGAATGATTTCAGGAGAAAATCTAGGTCAACGAGAGGCTAATAATTCTTGAGTTCACCCTAAATTTAATTTTAAAAGGCAATGCTATGTTTTCCCTTTTTTTCTACAAGCACTGTAAACTCAAAGTTAATGGGAGTTATGGGTAACATTTCTAAATCACAGCCTCTTGGAGGCTAATTATTTTGAACTGAATTGTTAAACAGTAACTTTTTTCTGGTTTGGTAATAAGCATGATAACACCCCTGCTCACATGGCATTAGACTTTAAGAAAACATTCATCAAGATATTTCTTGTATAATAGATTTTTTTCCCAATTGTCTAAACTGAGGAAACGTGAACTATTCTGTACTGTTTTCCTTCTGACAGAATTGGAGAGTTAACTTTCTTAAAGTTATCAAATACCTATTCTGGGATATTTTGCCTTTAATGGGTAATTGCCATCTGTAAAATCAGGACAGCAGAGTGAATGATCTCCATATGACCAACTACTTCTCTCATAAAAGGATGTGACTCTAATTATTTACCCCTCAAGTTTCTGAGAGCTCTACAAAGTAAAGTTCGGAGTAACACCTAAATGTGACCAAAGATGTGCTTATGGAAAGTTATTCATTCATTTACTAAATATTTAATGTGAGTAATTGGTGTCCTCAGCAACTAGGACAAGGTCATGCCAGCACAGACATCTCATTAATGCTGGCTGAGTTCAGAGCACTTGGCTGGCTTTAGACACACAGTGACACACGTTTCATATAATACTAGATTGATACACATACATGAGCATGTAAACGACCTATTCATGGAATCTTTTTCAAGTGTTGAAGAAGAGGCATATGCTTATCTTTGCTGGTGACGTGTTAGTGCATGGACTTATTAGGAAATGAGACAGTAGGGATGTTTTTCTCCTCAGTCAAGGAGTACTCTTGATTCCAGTTTTTCTAAGACTAGAATATGCACTTTGACTTAGAGGACCCCAAGCCCAGCAGTTTTAAGGATAAAATCTAAGTTCTAGAGAGCCATCTTTTCTTGCCTTGCTTACTTATATTTCCCAAGGGAGAAGTTCTATTGGATTGGTTTATTCATCCAAGAGAAAACATAAGTATTGAGCATATTTGGGGCTAAGGAGGCTCCTAGGGACTTGGGACACTTATGTCCTGCTTTTAGGGGGTCACCCTATTTATCAAGCCACAGAAATACCCAAACCCTGTATATTACAATAATCATGTGTTTAACTATGAACATACTCATTCCCCTCTGACAAGATGGTACCCACGTAACACTACTGGTTACAGCTGGAAGAGACATTGCTGTAGTGTTGTAAGTTGGTCTCAGTGCTTACAATCTCTGGGTTCTGCAAGACTTGAAAAAAAAAATACATCTAAATCTACCAATAATTGAACAACAACAAGAAAAGATAATTTAAAGCTGACAATAACTGGATCGACTGCTATAGTGAAATAAGGAGAAAAAGAAATAAGGAAAAAAGGCAGGAAATATCTCAAATAAGTGGTGGTAAATTCGATTTCATATAGAGGTTACAGAGGTAATATAAATGTGTAAATCTGGATACGTGTAAGACAGATGTGAGAAATGCAGCCTGTTTGAACAGGAGAGTGGGTGTTTTAAGTGAAAGACATTTTAAATTAAAATTTTAAAATGGAACCAGACACCGTGTGAGCCATATTCTGCTGGATTCAGCCCACTGGTTGTCATTCTGAACCATTGTACCAAATGTCGAGAGGAAACCTGGAAAAGAAAGCTAACATCCGGGGAAATTGAAGGCTAGAAGGGGTGTCTGCTATTTCCTCCCTCCTCTATTTATTCCTTATTCTTTCTTCCTTGGCCAGGGTTCTAAGCCCAGGGTTCACCCACACTTTCAATTCTGAAGGGTCTGTTCATGGGTAGCTATCTTGTCTATTTAGGACTGTTGTAGTTTTTCTGCTACCTTTCACCGTTGGACACAAAATGTGCTGTAGAGAGTCCCCAAGGTCTCCACTCTAGAATAGCGACCATATCCCAGTGATGGAAGGCTTCGTCTTGCTCAGCATCACTCTACTTTTCTACTTGCTCCCCAGAAGCATTTGGTGGCAGTCTCAGCTTTCAGCTTAATGGAAATATTATCATGGCTCCTAGTGAAGTGCCCTCCCCATGACTTCTAACTTCTCCAAGTAAGAAGATTCAGAGTTAGAGAGTGGTTAAAAAAATTAAAGTGGCTCATAATTGGTGAAAGAGCTACTGCCCCTCCTCTGTCTTTTGGTGTCTGGCTTTGTTTCAAGCTATAGAGGCAGATAATATAAATATACTGCATTCTGCAAGTAAGAACCTTCTTATAAGAGTATTCACAACTGATAGAATAGCTGGATGTGTTTTTACACTTTTTTTCCCCAAAATTTTATCATGAAAAACTTTGAATACGTAGATAGCAAAATTGAAAAAAATTTGCAGTAAACATTGATATACCCAACTACTAGATTCTATATTGCACCTTAACTTGTTTTGTTATGTCTCTATTCATTTGTCTATCTTATTTTTGATGCATTTCATAATTAATAGATATCCGTATACTTTTCCCTAAATACTTCAGTGTGCATATGTTAATGACGGTTCAATGTTTGTTTAGAGTTTTTTATTTTGATGTCAAATTTAGATGCAATGAAATGCACAAATCTTAAGTGTACATTTGCTGAATTTTTTACAAATGTATCCATCTGTGTAACTGATACTCCTTCATCACTTCAGAAATTTCCCTCATGCATCTTTCCTTCAATCACCACCTACATCTGCACAAAGCTACTGTTCTGATTACTTTTTACCATAGATTAGGTTCAGGCCATCTCATGAATGGAATTGTACAGTATGCGTGCTTTTTTGTAAGGCTTTTTTTACTCAGTGTGAGGATTTTGAGAGTCATCCCTATTGTTTCATGTATCAGTACTTTGTTTCTTTTTATTATTACATGATTATCCCACATTTTACCCAATCTTCTATTGATGACACCTGGGCTGTTTACAATTTCAGAAATGCTGGTTTGTAATAATCCCATAATTTCATGTCCCTTTCCTTCAATGTATAAGAGTCCTGATTGCTTCATATTCTTGGCAGAGATTGGTGTTGTAAGTAATTCTTAGAGTTTAGCCATTTAGAAGAGTGCATAGTACTATTTCATGTGTTTGTTTTATTTTCATGTCTCTGATGACTAATGAGATGGAACATTTTTTCTTGTGTTTACTTTTGAGTTGTATCTTCTTTGGTAATGCGTCTGTTCAATCTCTTGTCCATTTAAATTTGGTGTGTATCTTCTTATTATCCAGTTCTAGGAGTGTTTTATTTATCCTGGACATCAATTCTTTTTCAGATATATGCGTTTTCTGTTGGATTGTTTTAAAGGGCCATTTCATCGTACCATAAGTCCATCAAAGCACTCATGAACCTTAGAACTCTTACTAGGATGAGCAAACCCCTTGTCATTAGCCTACTGTCTTTTGAAATGTGTTCCTTGGTCCTCAGAAAAGCACATACAGAACTTTACAGATTCCTCTTTAAGTATAACATAATACTTGAGAGATGTCTGTCCTTTCTAAGCTGCTTGATTTTTTCACCTGCACCACTTAATTTAAAAATTGGAAAAATAAATGAAAGGAGAGTTAAAATAACATACCAATCAAGCTCTTATATTTTATAGTTTACAGTTTATAATATAAACTTTCAAGTATATTGTTTCATGTGTTGTTCATTGCTAGCCCTTGAAGAAAGTCTATCAGCTCCACTTTGCAGGTACCTAAACTGAGCCTTAATGAGGATAAGGCTCTTGCTCAATACCATCCAGGTGGTAAAAGGAAGAGTCAAATTTAGTTCTTCTGACCCCGCCCCTCACCACTGCTGGTACCATAGTTGAAATGCAGCCTGGTGGTCAGTGTCGGAATTAGGGCTGGGGGATCAGCATCTTACTATCTTCCTGGTAACGGAGACACTAAAGCTGACCCCCAAGAGTGAGTTATTAATTCTGAATTGCCAGACTCTGCTAAATGCATCTACCCGTGTCCTATTTCTATGAATACCGGGCTTATGTAGAGAAACAATTAGTCAAATTAGTGGCAACTCAACTTTCGAAAGGACATGGTGACCAGTACTCTGGTCAAATTCTTTTCTTAGTTCTAGAATTTTGAGGATGTATACATGTTGAAAAAAAAGCAATTCGGGTTAGTTCCTCAAGGGTTTATTTTTAGCAAATGCTTTGCAGATGATATGCAGAAGACATTTGCTAAGATAAAATTATTCTCATGGTAGGAATCAGCTTATTGCTCCTCATCTCCTTTAAAATAATGGGTTCTTTACGTTTGTTGGATTTATTTTAACACATTAAAGCCTTTTCAAAAGTAAATGTCAATTTGAAAAATTACTCTCTCCATGTGTTCAGTAATGGATGGGAACCACACAAACTCACCATCAGCAAATATCCAAGGGGTTCACTCATTAAGCCCTCGCATGGCATCAGGGCAGGTGAAAGGATTAGACGACTTAATTCCTGCTTCTAATTCCATTTCCATCAGAGCTTAAAATATTTACTACTGCTTAAGACTCCTGCATTTTGGTAATCTTTGATGAATCAGTTATGGGTTTTGAGTTATCGTAAAAGTGCACTATAGAACAGCCTTATCCTTTGCATCTCTCTCCTTCTTCCAATCCCAGGCCCCCTGAAAGTAGGTTAGTTAAATTAGATCAAACATAAGTCTAAATAATTGAAACTGGACTCCCTCTGGGAACAGTTGAAATTCTGTTGTAAAGCCAGCAACATGAATGGGTAGAAAATTGTTCCCTAGACTAATTTTGCTCTAAGTAAAGCATTTTCTTTCCTTTGACCATATTTCTTGACAAATGTCCTGCACATAGTAGGTACTCAAAAAACATCTACAGATTGAATTTAAATCTATTCTTTCTTGGGGAGGCAGAATGACTTTCTTTTTTTCCCCCTCCAAGCTCCTCCAAATATTCAGAATGTTGGGTTAGAGTTTTACAAAGGAGTTCTGAACTGAGGTCAATGGATAGAATTCAAGGAATCTGTGAATTTGGGTGGGAAACATTATATCTTTCTCATGACTAATCTTTAATTAGAAGTTAGTATGTTCTTTTATTGTGAATATAAGCTCCCCCCCCCAAATATAGTAAAGCTAGAGGTATTCCTAGACCTTTGCTACAATAGGAATCACAGATATTTTCAAATTATATTGTTTTTGCAGATCTTTTGAAATTTTTACATTCATCGACATTTCAAAATTATTGGGCTCACTAGAAGATATTTTTATTTACTGCATTTGTAGTGAGACACATATATTACAAAAATACTATTTTGAGAAGGATTCTCTTCTTAGTTGTCATTCTTCAAGTGCCCTCATCCTTCGGTGAAATCTGCATATCATGGAGACTTGTATGTTTGGGAAGAATGAAGGGACTTGGAGTCCAGAGAAGGATTTTCCTTTCCGACTAAAAATGCATCTAATATAATCCTAACAAAAAGTACATATATTCAATTTTTTTGCACGTTCTTGTATTATTTATTTTTAATTAAAAAAAATTTATTGGAGTATAGTTGATTTACAATGTTGTGTTAGTTTCGGGTGTACAGCAAAGTGAACCAGCTATACATATACACGTATCCACTCTTCTTTAGATCCTTTTCCCATATAGGCCATCGCAGATTATTGAGTAGAGCTCCCTGTGCTATACAGTAGGTCCCTGTTAGTTATCTATTTTATGTATAGTAGTGTGTATATGTCAATCCCAATCTCCCAATTTATCCCTCCCCCCCTTTCCCCCTGGTAACCATAAGTTTGTTTTCTACCTCTGTAACTCTATTTCTGTTTTGTAGACAAGTTCATTTGTACCCATTTTTTAGATTCCACATATAAGTGATATCACATGGTATCTGTCTTTCTCTGTCTGACTTATTTCACTCAGCATGACAATCTCTAGGTCCATCTGTGTTGCTGCAAATGACATTATTTCGTTCTTCTCTATGGCTGAGTAATATTCCATGTGTTCCATCTACTTTATCCATTCATCCATCAATGGATATTTAGGTTGCTTCCATATAATCAGGACTCTGTTGTAAGTCAAAGAAAACAAAATAAAAATCTCTCCAAACAGAATCTTTATGTTGTACACCTGAAGCTAATATGATGTTATATGTCAATTATACCTTAAAAAATTGCTCCAAACAATAAGGGGGAATTTTTGGATGATGCCATTGAAGCAATGGAATAATAACAACCCAGTTAAGACTCTGGGTCCATTCATCTGTGATTCCCTCGGTGTGGTTTTTTAATTTGTGTTGGCTTAGTTCTCTGGCTGCTTCACCATAACTGCAAGATGGGTGCAAGAAAGGATAGTTAATGGCTTCCTCATTCCCATCCTTGTGGAGAGAGGATTGCTTTATCAAAAGAGTTAACCAAGAAAACTCTTGTTGCCATTAGGAAGGGAAAAGAGGGGGAGTATTTATAGATTATGCAACCAACAAGTGCCTAATTATTAGTAAATATTTAAATAAATTCAATGTTCACAGCCAGAATATGACACACTCCAGTTATTTTGTGTTTTCTTATGGTATTTTGAACACTAAAAAAATAAAAACTAATTTAAAACACTGGTGAATATTTATTACATCTCTTAATAGGAAAAGACTTTAAAGTATAAGAGCAATGGACAAAATGAAAATGAAAAGAATCACATTATTTTTAAATAGTTCATGAAAAAATTCCATAAAAAAACAAATATAAATTAGGAAAAATAGTTGCCAGGAAAATGAGAATTAATATTCTTCAAAATGAAAAGTTTTTTTACACAACCTCAAAAACAACAAGCTACCTTGTAGTGGACACTGTTGATGCCTCGCCCACTCTGCTGGGCTGATACTGTGGGATTGAAGCCAGCACCTATTTCTCCTCCCCTGAGCATTGCACCCAGGGCAGGCTGGAAGTGCCAGGGAGTGAATCCTCAGCCCCCTATATCCCCTAATCACAGACTGGCTGCAGTCCTTGTGGAAATATCCCAGCTCCCTAGTCCCTGAATGGGATGATTTGAAAGCAGAACCTAGTCAAAAACAGACCTCCTATCGGTTACCTTCATCTCTCTGTCTCACTTTCCTTCTCTCAGACCAGGGTTTCCCAAGACTACCAACCAAACTCACTGCTTCCACTCAAATACTACTTTCTGGAAAAGTTCCGATGAGAATCAAAAAGGCGCACCTCGATAACAATTTTAAAGCGTGAATATACAAATCATGAAACTCAACCCTTCCCCCCTACCCCGCTGTGCTCCAGAGCTTGGTTTTGACCTACCAGGCTATAACATTGTCTTGAACACCCCTCTGACTTCATTTTATAGCAGCCTTAAGTATGTAATATGTTATCAACTGGTCTCACTATCCCCACAGGTCTTCCCTTCATCCTCTGCCCAGATGTCAGTGATTCATCTAAATAGCAAATACTGACCATGTTGCTACCCTGGTTAAAGCCTTATGAAGCTGGCTGGGCTCAGGGCACAGGATCCTCCTTGGGTATGTCTTTCCTTGTACTCAGTCAGTTAAAAGAAAAAGCAGAAGAAAAGGAAGTATAAAAAAAAAACCCAAAAAACAAAAAAACGTTTCCTTCCTGGTTTTTAAAGAAATGAATATTTAAGGAAGAGCCTCTTTTTCAGTCAGATTGCCCAAATTAAGAAACAAAACTCAGTGTTACTGAGTATATTCAAAGAATTCTCCCATACTCTGCTAGTGAAAATACAATTCAATACAATCGTCCAAGAAGGATATTTGGCAAAAATATGTACACATGTATTTTCAGAAATGTTTATACCATTCAATTCAGCATGCCCACTTCTATTCATTCTTTATTGATCTCTTTGAAAATTACATCTAGTAAATTAGAAAACATTTTGATTAATTGCACCATTTGAACTAAGTATAAAAGGAGAAAAGAGGGAAACCTAAGTCCAGGCTCTGAGAGTGTTAGTTATGTTATGAGAGACACTGGTAAGAATGGAAAAGGCAGGATGAATGAAGGAATAGAAGAAAGTTCCCTGGATTCTCTTACCTTTCTCCTTCCTTCATTTCTCTTGGCTCTGATGCTTCTCTGGCCTGAAGGCCCTGGCTCTGATGCTCACCATTGCTTAAATCTTGGCATCTCTTTCTCTTGGCCTGTTTCTAGATCTTGAATCTTCCTGAGCTGTGACATTGCATTTCTGGCATGCCTATTCTTTCCCAACTGTCTGACTTGGATCTTACGCAGTTTTCAATGTCACTCTTCTCACAATTCAGTGGTAACCCATTCTATATTGTGACATTATCATCCAGACTACTGATCCATTTGCTAGTTTGGACTACCATGTCCCATGTCTAAATATCATGTACCAATTTCAATATTTTACAATTAATGTTGTTAATGATGTGAGAGTGGGCTATAGGCTGATTAACTATAAACTGAAAAGACTTTCTGCATATCTTTTCTAGAATATAAGAAGTAGACTTTTTTTTTTTTTCAAACACTGGATATTGGCTTCACATTTCTGTAGATATTCATTCTAAATCATGAAAATCATGAAAATCATAAAAAATAAATGGGAGGGCGCTCATTGCCTGTACCAGGGCAGACTGTCCCTCATCTTTCCTTGGTTACTCTTCCACCATTGTGGATTGAGTGACATTAGACCTACAAAAGGGTTCTGCAAATTTTGGATCGGTACATCAATGGATGCTTTATTGTTATATCTGATATATTATAGAGTCCAGTATGATGATTCTATTTTCTCAGGAGCTTCCACTTATTTTTATTCTCATCATGAACGCATTTCGTCTCCATCTGACTTTCTTGCACAAAGTAGACTAATGTCACTTTGTAAACATTTTTGTTTCATCTGGTACATTAAAATACACAAACCAAGTACTATTTTTCATTTTTAAAAATGGGAAATCATTAGAAATCACCAACGATATGTAAAGTTAATCGAATTGTTAGACTAAAACAATATTACTAATAAACAACTAAATGGCACATGGTTAAAATGAACTCATTACATGCAGACTATAATTATAAGGTATGAAAAATCATATGCAGAGGTTATCTTCACTGGAAAGTAAATAACTGTCTCACTCAGAGCTGATTTGCTAAAATATTATCTGGAAAACCAATAAATATTCATTATCATATTAAACACAACATTCTGTCAGTAGAAGATAACTTCTTACAAGGTCACCTATATTGAAAAGCACAAAGAAGAGGCAGCAAATGATATACTTATTCAGGTCCCTGTTAAACCACAAAATTTTTGACCTCTAGCAAATTCCTGATTCTGCTCTGTTCCATTTGGAAAGTGGAATTTTGGATTTGCTGATTCCTTTTGCTTTATAAGTATATTGTAAACATAAATTGCATGTAGCTCGATGAAAATACCTGGAAAGCAGATATCTATTTAAATATAAGACCCTTATATCTTATTATTTCTAGTAGTTAAAAAATACTTTCTCTGACATATAACATTAAATATCTCCCAAAGCATTTTCAATCTGTGAAAGCTACTCAAATTATATAGTTCTATTACAGGTATAATGGAAAAGATGTAAATGTATATACATGGAGTGTCATGTATTGACACACGAAGTCAGATGCAGTTTGACACTTTGAGATTTTTGATCATGTTGATTTAAGTCAGCATGACATATTTTTCTTTTTAAAATTTTTATTTATTAATTTTTTGGTGTCAAATCAAACTTGTTACTTTTCCCCCACGTGTAGCTTCATCACAAGGGTATTCCCCAATAATGGAGCAAAGCAGTATGTCTAACTCCATTAGGAGCCAAGCCATATTTATGGCCAAAAGAACCATACATAGAAGATGATGTAAGCCTCAGGGTGAGGAGAAACTGTAGGTGGAGGTTGGGGGAGCCAGAGTAGATGACACCTAATTATACATACGGATCCATACAATTTCAGTCTGATTACTGAAACTTGCAAATAAAGATAGCTGCCCCAAATCAGTACATCAAAGGCTTTGAAAACAGAAGTGAGACTTGTATCACTCTGCCCAATGACACACTTTTAGAGTGGAAATTGCCTAAAGTCTGGTCCCACAAATCCATCAGCAATCCAAAGAGATCATATTTGTACCAGGAGGATGAATACACTTTATTGCACAGTTTATAGAGCGTTAAATGTGACAGATTCTTTTACATATAATGAAAAGTAAATTTCACTTTTAAATAGCTGACAAAAAATTGATAGTTTTTTTTAAATTGTCACAACAGATTTATACCCTCTTTTACCTTCTTGGAATTAATGCCCTTTGAGACTGATATGTACATTTCTCTTCACCAAGATGCGAGTACAAGTTTGGAGCCCAACTCCCTGGCATTTTTTGAACAGAATATCAGCAGCAGCTCTGATCATCAACTGCGATTACATCTGTAAATCTGGTTCGGTGACATTTCTGCACCTCCCTGTAGACACCAGAACATCTTGGCGGGTGGCCAGTTGATCAAGCACTAGAGAATCCCTGGGATGTGTAGCTGACACAAGTGAACCCATCATTTCGTAACCTGAGACTCAGCAAAATTTCATTCTCCTAAGTAAGAACCTAGGAAGTCTTGAAGTTATCTTTAAAAGTCCTTATAATTAATATCGTGGGGATGACAAAAAAAGTTAGATTTTTTATTTGTTAATGTTATTTGTTGTGTGTGAAAGAACTCAATAGAAAAGGTGCCCATCATGAAAAATATGAGTAAAAAACAAACTGTGGGCCCTTACCCTTTGTTTGTGATTTTCCTGGTTTTGAATGAATTTTTTCAGAAAAGAGAAACTGATACCTAGCATTTAAGAAATGCTAATTCTAACACTCTGGAATATATATGTCTAAAGTCCTTTAGTTTTACTCTTCTTCAATCACCGCTGAGGACATGAATTGTAAAATAGTGCAGTTGGCACATGATTTGTAGGCATGCAACATGGTGATATATTCCAGTAAATGGAATGATAGTCTGGGTGAAAATGAGTCACAAAATAGAATAGATTACCATTGACCTGTGAAAGGATTAACATTGAAAATTGGGTGAGATCCAAGTCAGATATTAGGGAAAGACTAGGTAAGCCAATGCCAGAAATGTAATATCATAGCTCAGGAAGAGTTAAGATCTGAAAATAGGCCAAGAGAAAGAGATGCCAAGACTTAAGCAATGGTGAGCATCAGAGCCAGGGCCTTGAGGCCAGCACAGCACTGGAGCCAAGAGAAATGACTGAAGGAGAAAGGTAAGAGACTCCAGGGAACATGTGTCTATTCCTTCATTAACCCTTCCTCCCCTACGCTTGCCAATTTCCCATAATATAACTAACACTCTGAGAGCCTGTAATGGGGGGTTCCCCTCTTCTCTGATCTTAACTTAGCATACAGTATGCTATAAATCAAGTGACATTTTAATTAATTTAATTAAATTTGGTGAATAAATGAATAAAGAAAGATAAAAGTGTATCCAATGAGCACAAGGGCATCCACGTTTTAAAAATACATATTCTGTCAAATCTCTTTCTTTCATGGTTTTAGCGATGTGTGTTCTTACCAGCAGAGTATGGGAGGATTCCCTGTATGTAGCCTTTATAACTCTGAGGATTGTTTTTTTAAATCTTGGACAGTCTGATCAATAAGAAAAATTTTTTTTTCTTTTTTATTGTTCATTTCTTTGATAACTGTGAGCCAGGAATTTCATGTTGATAACTTTTCTTCCTTCATGATTTGTGTCTTCATGTCCTCTCTGTGGGAGGAGGGGATGTGTGTCTTAATTTGTGTTCCCCAGAAGCTGCCTTAAGACCAGATTATGAGAATTAATTGATTTTGTTGGTGATCCTGGAAAACACTGGTAGGAGAGTGGGGAATTGAGATGGGGAGAGAAGAAGGTATTTAACTTGTCTGCGCAGGTTGTCAGCACAGGTACACGGAGTGTAATCCCGTTATGGGTCTGAGAAATTCAGGGTTTTGGGAGCTGGGGTAATTACACTCTCCTGTTATCCCTTGACTGGGGGTGCTGGGGGAGGTGAATTTCATTCCCTGGAATTTCTGTCCATCACCAGGTGGAACATAGTAATCCCTGGATGCAGGCGCTGGCCTTTGGAAATTGTTCAGATTTCACTCAAATTGTGTTTGTTGAGAGGCTAGAGAAAAACACTAACTGTGTCTACTACAAGATAGCTTATTTTTTTCCTCAACAATAATTCATCTGAAATTTATACCTTGGAGGTAAGATTATCTATTGTTTACTTTCAAAACAATCAGACAACTAAGCCAAACTATTTTATAATACTATATTAATTTCGCATTGTTTTGAGATAATTTTTAGCTTTTGCATTTCAAAGTGTTTACATATATGGTAAAATAGGTCTTCTCTCATGATCACTTTTTTTCCACGATTGCTGTTTTCTCTTAGTGCCTAAAGTTACAGATAAAATTTAGAACGATTTTGTTAATATAAAATGTCATTTGAGATTTTGCTTGGCCTCGCTCACTCTAGTATTAGCCTTACACAAGAATTTGGGAGGCACTCCAATCTTTTTAGTATCTATTCCTTTCATATCCATGGAAGCATATCTTTTTTTTAAGATGTCAGTAGAACTTTTTCCTGTGTGTTTATAAGTTTATCCTTGGGCCTTTCCCTGTCATATTTTTATTTGAAATTTTCATATTCATATTCGATTTAATCATGAATGGTATCTTTTGGGTCTTAAGGTGAGAGGTAGAAATGTCTTGGGAGGGGCCTTGGGAAAAGATGACGTGAAGGATAGAATGTTGTTTGTCTTAGATATTGGCCCTTGGTGCCATGAAGAGGAGAGGGGGAGACAGAAACTTCCCTCCTCAGTGTGGTTCTGCCTTCTATCCATAGAAAATAAATGAGGGGTGAATGGTCACAGCCAAGGTAGCTCACCACAGTAAAGAAAAATTAAACCTAATTAATAAAAATTAATAAAGGTTAATTAATAAAAATCTTCCAATGAGAAGGGCATTCAGTGACATTCAATTCAGTTCAGAAAATGTTTATCGGACACCTGTTACATTCCAAGCACTCAGCTGGGAATGGTCTGATTATTTTTAACCTTCTTTGAAAAAAGAAATAAGCCTTGTCCCTTTTATCATTGATCAGCACAGATAATGCAAAACTTAAATTTCTCTATACAATATCCCTTAGCAACTCCCTAGCAACCTTCAAATGAGCTAGCTTACACCAGTGGGTTCCAAGGAACTAAATTTTTTTAAAAACCTTCTTTTTGCCACTAAACCTTTCATTTCAAATGTTTTATAAGAGAAATAAAATAATATTTCCCATAAAGGTTTAAATTATTCATTATCAAGTACTCTTTCCCATCATAATATCTAGCATAATATTATGAACAATAAAAGTCTGTTGAATTAAATCTCATTAAATATAATAAGTCTGAGAAAATCTAGGAGAAAAAGTGCACTTCTTCTCTTGTGTGGTAGGCACAATCAGGTCCCCTTCCCTCCAAAATATATTCATGTCATAAACCCTGGAATCTGTGAGAAGGTATTCTTGCAAGGCAAGGGGAATTATGATTGAAATTAGAATTATGATTGCTAGTCTGCTGACCTTGAGATGGAGAGAGTATCCTGGACATTCAGGTGTGCCCAGTGTAATCACAAGGGTCCTTAAATTGGGAACAAGGAAGCAGAAGAGTCAGAACAGAGAGCTGGCACCGTGAGAAAGGCTCAGCTGGACATCGCTGGATTTAAGCATGGAAGAGGGCCACGAGCCAAGGAATGCAGGCAGCCTCTAGAAACAAAGAAAACCAAGAAAACAGATCCTCCCATAAAACCTCCAGAAAGAAACACAGCCCAGCTGACACCTTGATTTTAGCCCAGTGAGATCCATTTTGGATTTCTGGCCTCCAGAATTGTAAGATAATACATTTGCATTGTTTTAAGCCACTCAGTTAGTGGTAATTTATTACAGCAGCAGTAGGAAACACCTTGCATAAAATTAAGTCCTTGTGGTTCACAATACAACTTTCTGTCCTTTTCCTCATAGATGGTATTTACCTTTTTTTCTGATTGTCCCATTTGATTAATTGAAGATTTGGGTGCCTGAATAAACTCCTGTCCTCTACCTGAGAAGTTTTAACGATCATTTTTATGAACCATCTACTACAATAGCCTTGAACTCCATTTATGTGGTTTTCTTTCTTCGCCTCTGCTTCAGCCAATAAACACAAAACCAAATCTAACTAACAAAACAAAAACAGCCTGGCATTTTTCATTACCTTCCATGTCACAGATATTAACTGTCAACATTTTTCACACTCTGACCATGACCTCCTATCCTTCTAAATGGCTAATGACCATTTTCCCACTCTTTACAGGTGTGCTGGTACCCTGCTTCCCAATTTGTCAAGCTTGCCAATATCTGTGGCATAAATACTCCTACCAAAGCCTTTTTCAAGCTACCAACTTGAGGTCATTGAAACCGAGTTAAAAAGAAAGGTGCACAACCAATTCTTGTGAGCCCCCTAGGGTCTAGCCCGACACTGTGCTAATCCTATTTTCCCTCTCTGAAAGATCCTATTTATGGCCTTTCTCTTCTGTCTTCCTGTCTTAACCTCCTGTGTGATGACATGAATTTACTTTCTTAGAAGCTTTATCAGCAATTTACACTCAACAATATCTCAACTCTGGAATCCCTACAACAATCTACCCTTTGTCTCCAATCTGGGCTTCTGAGAATTGTGTACAAAAGGACCCAACTGGTTGGTCTGGTACCTCTAGAAACGTATAGAATCTCCTTCTTTTTGGATCCTCAATGCTGCTGATACACACTCTGGCTTTACCATTGCTGACTCTTCATTTAATGGTCTTTAAGAACCTTAATTGCTCTCCTCAAGCCCACTATCCTGTCCCACCACCATACAAGCTTTGAAAACCTTGGCATTGGTATTGACAGGAAAATGAAGACCTATGGGGAAATCAATCAATCTTATGTTCTGACCTCCTCAAAATTTCTTCTTCACTCATCTTCCTTTCAGTGTCTAACCTCCAATAACAGGAGGTCTTTTTCATCCTGTTTGATGCCAGCTCTTTCACTTTCACTTATCTTCTCAGCACTCCCATCTCTCTGGGAAGTTCCTTCATCAGTGTAATTCTCTCTACAGCCATAACTGCAGATTCATCCTTGCAGATTGAATCTCTTCTTTTAGTGCTAAACATTTTCTGGTCATGTCCAATTCTAAAAAAAAAAACAAAACAAAACTCTTTTAAATTGGCATCTTTTTTGCTGTTATCATGTCTTTCTCTCATATAGGATTCTAGAAAGAGTCATCTACACATGGCAGAGCACTTTCTTTTCTGGTTCATTTGGTTTTCTCCCATTCTTCATTTTCATTCACTTCTCAGATCTTACACCATCCTCCCCACCCCCACCTGCAACACACATACACACACGCACACACTCATTAAACTTCACATATAGCTGATTCACTTCATTGTACAGCAGAAACTAACACAACATTGTAAAGTAACTATACTCCAATTAGAAAAAAAAAAAAAAACAAACTTCTATGATTTCTCTGAAGTGTTACTTTATCTTCTTTCCTCCTTCTGTGGTCCTTTTCCTCTATCCATTTATCCATTTTTAAAGGTGGTCATTGCTGGGTGTGTGACTCACAAACTGGAGAACAATTATACCACAGAAGTCCACCCACTGAAGTGAAGGTTCTGTGCCCCACGTCAGGCTTCCCAACCTGGGGGTCCAGCAATGGGAAGAGGAATTCCCAGAGAATCAGACTTTGAAAGCTAGCGAGATTTGGCTGCAGGACTTTGACAGGACTGGAGGAAACAGAGACTCCACTCTTGGAGGGCACACACAAAGTAGTGTGCATATCAGGACCCAGGGGGAAGGAGCAGAGACCCCATAGGAGACTGAACTAGACCTACCTGCTAGTGTTGGAGGGTCTCATGCAGAGGCCGGGGTGGCTGTGGTTTACTGTGGGGACAAGGACACTGGCAGCAGAAGTTCAGGGAAGTACTCCTTGGCATGAGCCCTCCCAGAGTCGGTATTAGCCCCACCAAAGAGCCTGTAGCCTCCAGTGCTGGGTCGCCTCAGACCAAACAACCAACAGGGAGGGAACTCAGCTCCACCCATCAGCAGATAAGTGGATTAAAGTTTTACTGAGCTCTGCCCACCAGAGCAACACCCAGCTCTACTCACCACCAGCCCCTCCCATCAGGAAGCTTGCACAAGCCTCTTAGATACCCCATTGACCAGAGGGCAGACAGCAGAAGCAAGAAGAACTAAAATCCTGCAGCCTGTAGAATGAAAAACACATTCAC
Source organism: Balaenoptera acutorostrata (assembly GCF_949987535.1). Taxonomy (NCBI): domain Eukaryota; kingdom Metazoa; phylum Chordata; class Mammalia; order Artiodactyla; family Balaenopteridae; genus Balaenoptera; species Balaenoptera acutorostrata. The sequence goes on from NC_080071.1 coordinate 81,697,728, forward strand.
AGAAATATAGACAAAATGAAAAGACAGAGGACTATGTACCAGATGAAGGAACAAGATAAAACCCCACAAAAACAATTAAATGAAGTGGAGATAAGCAACCTTCCAGAAAAACAATTCAGAATAATGATAGTGAAGATGATCCAGGACCTTGGAAAAAGAATGGAGAAAAAGATTGATAAGATGCAAGAAATACTTAACAAAGACCTAGAAGAATTAAAGAACAAACACCTAGAAGAGTTAAAGCACAAACAAACAGAGATGAACAATACAATAACGGAAATGAAAAATACACCAGAAGGAATCAACAGCAGAATAACTGAGGCAAAAGAACGGATAAGTGACCTGGAGGACAGAATGTGGGAATTCACTGCCATGGAACAGAATAAAGAAAAAAGAATGAAAAGAAATGAAGACAGCCTAAGAGACCACTGGGACAACATTAAGTGCACCAACATTTGCATTTTAGGGGTCCCAGAAGGAGAAGAGAGAGAGAAAGGACCCGAGAAAATATTTGAAGAGATTATAGTGGAAAATTTCCCTAACATGGGAAAGGAAATAGTCACCCAAGTCCAGGAAGTGCAGAGAATCCCAGGTAGGATAAACCCAAGGAGAAACACACCAAGACACATAGTAATCAAACTGACAAAAATCAAAGACAAAGAAAAATTATTAAAAGCAACAAGGGAAAAATGACAAATAACATACAAGGGAACTCCCATAAGGTTAACAGCTGATTTCTCAGCAGAAAATCTACAAGCCAGAGGGAATGGCATGATATATTTAAAGTGACGAAAGGGAAGAACCTACAACCAAGATGACTCTACCCGGCAAGGATCTCATTCAGATTCGACAGAGAAATCAAAAGCTTTACAGACAAGCAAAAGCTAAGAGAATTCAGCACCACCAAACCAGCTCTACAGCAGATGCTAAAGGAATTTCCCTAAGTGGGAAACACAAGAGAAGAAAATGACCTACGCAAACAACCCCAAAACAATTAAGAAAATGAAAATAATAACATACGTATCGATAATTACCTTAAACGTGAATGGATTAAATGCTCCAACCAAAAGACACAGGCTCGCTGAATGGATACAAAAACAAGACCTGTATATATGCTGTCTACAAGAGACCCACTTCAGACCTATGGACACATACAGACTGAAAATGAGGGGACAGAAAAAGATATTCCATGCAAATGGAAATCAAAAGAAAGCTGGAGTAGTAATACTCATATCAGATAAAATAGACTTTAAAATAAAGAATGTTACAACATACAAGGAAGGACACTACATAATGATCAATGGATCAATCCAAGAAGAAGATATAACAATTATAAATATATATGCACCCAACACAGGAGCACCTCAATACATAAGGCAAATGCTAACAGCTATAAAAGAGGAAATTGACAGTAACACAATAATAGTGAGGGACTTTAACACCTCACTAACACCAATGGACAGATCATCCAGACTGAAAATTAATAAGGAAACAGAAGCTTTAAATGACACAATAGACCAGATAGAGTTAATTGATATTTATAGGACATTCCATCCAAAAACAACAGATTACACTTTCTTCTCAAGTGCACACAGAAAATTCTCCAGGATAGCTCACACCTTGGGTCACAAATCAAGCCCTAGTAAATTTAAGAAAATTGAAATCACATCAAGCATCTTTTCTGACCACAGCACTATGAGATTAGACATAAATTACAGGGAAAAAAATGTAAAAAACACAAACACATGGAGGCTAAACAATACGTTACTAAATAACCAAGAGGTCACTGAAGAAATCAAAGAGAGAATCAAAAAACACCTAGAGAAAAATGACAATGGAAACACGATGATCCAAAACCTATGGGATGCAGCAAAAACAGTTCTAAGAGGGAAATTTATAGCAATACAAGCCTACCTCAAGAAACAAGAAAAATCTCAAATAAACAATCTAACCTTACAACTAAAGGAACTAGAGAAAGAAGAACAAATAAAACCCAAAGTTAGTAGAAGGAAAGGAATCATAAATATTAGAGCAGAACTAAATGAAATAGAAACAAAGAAAACAATAGCAAAGATCAATAAAACTAAAAGCTGGTTCTTTGAGAAGATAAACAAAATTGATAAACCTTTAGCCAGACTCATCAAGAAAAAGAGGGAGAGGATTCAAATCAATAAAATTAGAAATGAAAAAGGAGACGTTACAATGGACACTGCAGAAATACAACGCATCATAAGAGACTACTACAGGCAACTCTATGTCAATAAAATGGACAACCTGGAAGAAATGGACAAATTCTTAGAAAGAGATAACCTTCCAATACTTAACCAGGAAGAAACAGAAAATATGAACAAATTTTGACAAACAAAATATGACAAAGCACAAGTAATGAAATTGAAACTGTGATTAAAAATCTTCCAACAAACAAAAGTCCAGGACCAGATGGCTTCACAGGTGAATTCTATCAAACATTTAGAGAAGAGCTAACACCCATCCTTCTCTAACTCTTCAAAAAAATTGCAGAGGAAGAAACACTCCCAAACTCATTCTACAAAGCCACCATCATCCTGATACCAAAACCAGACAGAGATACTACAAAAAAAGAAAATTACAGACCAATATCACTGATGAATATAGATGCAAAAATCCTCAACAAAATACTAGCAAACAGAATCCAACAACACGTTAAAAGGATCATACAACATGATCAAGTGGGATTTTCCCAGGGATGTAAGGATTCTTTAATATATGCAAATCAATCAATGTGGTACGCCATGATAACAAACTGAAGAACAAAGACCATATGATCATCTCAAAAGATGCAGAAAAAGCTTTTGATAAAATTCAACACATATTTACGATAAAAACTCTCCAGAAGGGAGCGTGGGAGGGAGACACAAGAGGGAGGGAAAAAAAAAAAAAAAAAAAAAAAAAAAAGAGGGAGGGGATATGGGGATATATGTATATGTATAGCTGACCCACTTTGTTCTACAGCAGAAACTAACACACCATTGTAAAGCAATTATACTCCAATAAAGATGTTAAAAAAAAAAAACTCTCCAGAGAGTGGGCATAGAGGGAAACTACCTCAATGTAATAAAGGCCATATACAACAAACCCACAGCAAACATCATTCTCAAAGGTGAAAAACTGAAAGCATTTCCTCTAACATCAGGAACAAGGCAAGGATGTCCACTCTCACCACTATTATTCAACATAGTTTTGGAAGTCCTAGCCACGGCAATCAGAGAAGAAAAAGAAATAAAAGGAATACAAATTGGAAAAGAAGAAGTAAAACAGTCATTGTTTGCACATGGCATGATACTATACATAGATAATCCTAAAGATGCCACCAGAAAACTGCTAGAGCTAATCAATGAATTTGGTAAAGTTGCAGGATACAAAATTAATGCACAGAAATCTCTGGCATTCCTATACACAAACAATGAAAAATCAGAAAGAGAAATTAAGGAAACAAGCCCATTCACCACTGCAACAAAAAGAATAAAATACCTAGGAATAAACCTACCTAAGGAGGTAAAAGGCCTGTACTCAGAAAACTATAAGACACTGATGAATGAAATCAAAGATAACACAAACAGATGGAGAGATATACCATGTTTTTGGACTGGAAGAATCAATACTGTGAAAATGACTATACTACCCAAAACAATCTACAGATTCAATGCAATACTTATCAAATTACCAATGGCATTTTTTACAGAAATAGAAAAAAAAATCTTTAAATTTTTATGGAGACACAAAAGACCTTGAATATCCAAAACAACCTCGAGAGAAAAAAATGGAGTTGGAGGAATCAAACTCTCTGACTTCAGACTATACTACAAAGCTACAGTCATGAAGACAATATGGTACTGGTACAAAAACAGAAATATAGATCAATGGAACAGCATAGAAAGCCCAGAGACAAACCCATGCACCTATGGTCAACTAATCTATGACAAAGGAGTCAAGGATATACAATGGAGAAAAGACAGCCTCTTCAATAAGTGGTGCTGAGAAAACTGGACAGCTACATGTAAATGAATGAAATTAAAACACTCCTTACCACCATACACAAAAATAAACTCAGAATGGATTGAAGACCTAAAGGTAAGATCAGACACTCTAAAACTCTTAGAGGAAAACAGAGGAAGAACACACTTTGACATAAATCACAGCAAGATCCTTTTTGATCCACTTCCTAGAGTAATGGAAATAAAAACAAAAATAAACAAATGGGACCTAATGAAACTTCAAAGCTTTTGCACAGCAAAGGAAACTATAAAGAAGATGAAAAGATTACCCTCAGAATGGGAGAAAATATTTGTAAACGAATCAACTGACAAAGGATTAATCTCTAAATTATATAAACAGCTCATGCAGCTCAATAGTAAAAAAACAAACAACCCAGGGCTTCCCTGGTGGCGCAGTGGTTGAGAGTCTGCCTGCCAATGCAGGGCACATGGGTTCGAGTCCTGGTCTGGGAAGATCCCACGTGCTGCGGAGCAGCTGGGCCCGTGAGCCACAATTACTGAGCCTGTGCGTCTGGAGCCTGTGCTCTGCAGCAGGAGAGGCCGCGACGGTGAGAGGCCCGCGCACCACGATGAAGAGTGGCCCCCGCTCGCCGCAACTGGAGAAAGCCCTCGCACAGAAACGAAGACCCAATGCAGCCATAGATAAATAAATAAATAAATACAAAAAAAATTTAAAAAAACCCAAACAACCCAATCCAAAAATGGGCAGAAAGCCTAAATAGACATTTCTCCAAAGAAGACATACAGATGACCAAGAGGCACTTGAAAGGCTGCTCAACATCACTACTTATTAGAGAAATACAAATCAAAACTACAATGAGGTATCACCTCACACCAGTTAGAATGGGCATCATCAGAAAATCTACAAACAACAAATGCTGGAGAGGGTGTGGAGAAAAGGGAACCCTCTTGCACTGTTGGTGGGAATGTAAATTGATACAGCCACTAAGGAGAGCAGTATGGAGGTTCCTTAAAAAACTAAAAATAGAATTACTGTATGACTCAACAATCCCACTACCGGGCATTTACCCAGAGAAAACCATAATTCAAAAAGACACATGCACCCCAATGTTCATTGCAGCACTATTTACAATAGCCAGGTCATGGAAACAACCTAAATGCCCATCCAGAGACAAATGGATAAAGAAGATGTGGTACATATATACAATGGAATATTACTCAGCCATAAAAAGGAACGAAATTGGGTCATTTGTAGAGATGTGGATGGACCTAGAGACTGTCACACAGAGTGAAGTCAGAAAGAGAAAAACAAATATTGTATATTAATTCATATATGTGGAATCTAGAAAAATGGTACCGATGAACTGGTTTGTAAGGCAGAAATAGAGACACAGATGTAGAGAACAAACGTATGGACACCAAGGGGGGAAAGTGGCAGGGGGAGGGGTGGTGGTGGGATGAATTGGGAGATTGGGATTGACATGTATACACTAATATGTATAAAATAGATAACTAATAAGAACCTGCTGTATAAAAAATAAAATAAAATAAAATTCAAATAAAAAGATATGATAAAAAAAGAAAAAATATGAAACAAAAAAAAATAAAGGTGATCATATTAGTAAATACCTCTCTCCTTATTATAATACTCTTGTGGGCAATATTATCCACTTGTATGTTTTTAACTATTTTTTAATGAGAATGATGCCTAAATACATAACTCCACCCCCATCTTTTCCACTTTTTACATTAATACTACATGAGAATCTCCAATATAAAGGATCAAAACTAAATTCAGTTTCTTTCTCCCCAAACGTATTTGCCTTTCTGTATTATCTATCTCACCTAAGAAAACCAGTATCCATTCAGGTAGGAAGCTTGGAAGTTGCCTTTGAGTTCTTCCTCTCCCCTTTAGTATTCCCATGCCCAGTCAATCATGAAGCCTTAAAATTTTCTGGAATCTATGAGTTTTCCCCCTTATTCAGACAAATTATTTTCATTAGAATTATTGCAGAGATTCCTCACTGATCTCTGCTTTCCCACAAATCCTGCCTCCATACTACTAGTAGGGTGTTCTGGCTAAAATAGAAATCTTATGATGTTACATCCATGTTAAAAATGCTTAGTGACTCTGCATGGCCCACATGGTGGAGTCCCTTACCCCTTATTTATCTGGTTAACTGCTTCATAGCCAACTTCAAACCTACCTGGACACCCCCATTACCCATGGGCTCGCTGGGCTTCCTCTGTACTGTGAGCTACTCATTCCACTGTTTTGAAATCCTTTATTTACCTTTTTGCCTTATAGAATTTAGCTCTCCCATAGCAAGGAGGATGTCATATTAATAATGAAGCAGTCCACACAGAGCTTGGCACACAGTTTATACTCAGTAAATGTTGGTTGTACTTGACGTGAGACTATTAAAATGTGGTAAACATCATTAAACTCTCTCTCCAACACCAGCACAGAATGCTTGATGAATGTAGCACAGTTAATAGTTGTGTTGAGTGAAATCATTATTCCTGTGGCTTCTAATACATCAAAAAGAAATAAAAGAAAGAAGTATGGAAGAAAGGAAGCAAAGATCTGCAATAAGCTTTCTAATTGATTTTCTCCTTAAACTAGAAATTCTACTGGAGAAAGGGTGAAGATCAGGGGAAATGTGACAGAGAAGATGAGAGAAGGACACTGAGGACTCATTCTAACACCATTTTGTCCAAGGCTGGTCTTTCGCCTGAGCCGGTGGGTACCAAATGCTCTAAGCAGTAACTTGCTATTAATCACAGTGAGGCCTGGACCAAGATCCGTTGCTGTTTCTTCCCTCCACCAGCAGAGGGTGTGATAGAGCACAGGCCTCTGTTGGCAACTTAACACTAATTTGGGACACAAGTTTCCTTTCCCAACCACCTTCTGTTTCTCCAAGCTGGTCTACCTCTAGGGGGATTTCTGTTATCCATTGCACTGTTTACTATCTCACCATCACGTATCCGCTGCAGCCCATGGCATTTTGCTGATGTCAAAATAGGCACACACACACAAAAAAAGGGTTTTCTATGGTAAGATAAGGCTAAAACCCATGGATTAAATGTGTATTAAGTTCATTATAAAGCCAAGGATAAGTAGATGCACAAAAGTTTTTTTTTTTTTTTTTTAAATAATCCTATTTTTTTAAATTATTTATTTATTTATTTTTGGCTGTGTTGGGTCTTCGTTTCTGTGCGTGGGCTTTCTCAAGTTGTGGCAAGTGGGGGCCACTCTTCATCGCGGTGCGTGGGCCTCTCACTGTCGCGGTCTCTCTTGTTGCGGAGCACAAGCTCCAGACGCGCGGGCTCAGTAGTTGTGGCTCACGGGCCTAGTTGCTCCGCGGCATGTGGGATCCTCCCAGACCAGGGCTCGAACCCGTGTCCCCTGCATTGGCAGGCAGATTCTCAACCACTGCGCCACCAGGGAAGCCCCCAAAAGTTTATTTTGAAATCCTTTCTGCCTAATCTTCACAGGGCAATGGAAACATACAGATATTCTGAACTCTCTTTCACCCCTCTCCCATCCCCCATCAATTCTGCCATTGCTAGTATAAGTCAACCAACCTCTTAAATCACCGCATGCTTTTAGTGTCATTTCCATTCGGCAGCACTGCAAACAACTCAGTTGTCAGAGGAGACAGATCTGGGCGTAATATCACTTGCAAATGATTTATTCCATAAAGTACATAAAAATGTATTTTGAACACCTAGGCTTATTATTCCTGTAGTAAACAATGATGTAAAGAGAACTCTTAATTTGCTTGCAGTGTGAGAAGTGTCAAGGGGAAGTCATATTACATTTCACATCTTTTGCATTATCAGTTAACTAACAGAGTTGATGGGGAGAAAAGCCACTTGTATTAAGTGATTGGAAATAATCTCACTGTGAAGATGTGCTGAAGACAGGAAGCCAAACTCCAGATGAAACTAATCTCTCTCCATTTCCTTTATTTCTCCTAAATGCTTTTTTGTTTTGTTTTGCTTTGTTAGAGTGGCACTATTCTGTGAAGTTTAAATGAAGCTGGATGCAATTCTTTTAAGATGTTTCACTACATAAAAGGAGAGAGAGTCATTCAAGAGAAATGAACAAACGACCGCCTGCCAATGATTTTCCATGAAGCCCAGTTGACATTTTGGGTAAGATTATTCTTTACTGAGGGAGGCTGTGTCTGGCACTCCTAGGCATTTAGCATCTTCGTTTCCCACCTATTAAATACCAAGAGCATGCTATAGTTATCATAAGAGTCAGCTGCACACATTTTAAAACAGTTCTTTGAGGAGACAGAATGGTCTTCATTCAAGAAAGGCCACTTGGAAATGCCTCATACTATATGAGGTCATCTTGAAAGTTTGTTTTATCAGGGTGTTTTAATTAATACCATTGATAACCATGGGGATAAAATACTTGCAGAGATGGAAGAGCTTGAAATAACACATGCAAAGAGGGTGGACACCACATAGTAGATATTTTGTAATTAGCAGTTAATATTATTGTAAGGAAATGTACGAGATATAATGGTGAATGAAGATGCCCTCTTGCCCTCAAAGAAAAAATAGTGGAGAAAACATACATACAGGAATGCACCCAAATAATAAAACAAGTGAATTCAATAGTCAGGGATATTGGGGCTGGGAAGGAGCTGAGTGCAAATTGCATTAGGGCTGTCTAGCTTCTGATCTTAAATGAATACTCATGCTAGGGTGGAGTGAAGATATGGCTCTAATTTCCTGGTACCAAGTACATAATTTCCATCCAGATTTTGAGGTGGGAGCAGAGATGGATAGATGAGTTTATCATAGATTTCAACCTGGGACACAGCTGCACTTAAGTGTAGCCAGACGGGAAACTTCAAAATTGCTTTAGGAAATTAATGTTAAATCTGTTTTTAATCTCCATTAAGAGGAATATTTTTTGACTTTGTTGTACTTCAAGTTCTTATGAATATTCTCCTTCAATATCTAGTTAACCCCTAATGTTTCATGTGCCAGTATTTTTAATACAATTTCATTCCCAGACTCATATGTATCCTTGGCTTATCTAATAGCATTTCACATCCTTTCTGTTTCTTTTTTCCTGTATGTTTTATTTATGATTATGACTCCAACTTCTATTGCTATTTGTAAGGTATTTTAGTTTTTATTTTTATTCTTCTACATAAATCCATCCATTCAGTGCTTAACCATATTTACATTTGACTGAATGCATACCACCAGAAGCTAGAATATTTATTTATTGCTTTGAAGAACTAGAATGTTTAATAATAAGGTCATGTATGTATAAGTTATAAATGTAACAGAAAAAAAAATAAGAAAGGGCATGCTGGTGAAATTCTCACTTGAGCGTAAATATATCTTTTTCTAGGGTCAATTGAGTCTCTGGGCATTTTTAAAACTGAGGTTTACCACTTTAATTACTTTCAATTGGGGAATATTCAGTACTGTAGCATTTTTGGTGAAGTAAATTAAAATAATTCCCTGAGATACTTAGTCTGGATATCCTTCTACTCCTGTTACTGGAAGAAAGAGGTAACCAAAAAAAAAAAAAGACGGCAAATAAACCAGGTTTAAATTCTATGTAATAGGCAACACTTCTGCCTTATCTTAGGCTAAATTAGTGTATTTCAAGTTTTATAAACTATACAATAAAAAAAAGGATGGAGATTTCAGAGAAATCTGACAATGATGCAGCTGTTACCTGCAGTTTCTTTCCAGTATGAAGTACTGATTTGATGGTGGTTCGTTACCCAAAGAGATTATCTTGGCATCCAAGAAATACAGAATCTCATTGCAGGGGAATCTGATCTCTCAGGGCCCATTTCTCTCTGCAAATCCAGGGGAACCATATGGCCGTTAAAATCTGGGGCTGTGGAGTCTGACTCCACGGGTTCAAATCCCTGTTACTACCAAGTAATTGTCTGAAGGCAAAGTTCTTTGTCATCTTCACCAGGGTATTTTTTTGTCCAAGAATGGTGTTCTTTTCACTGAGCTTAGTGCATACTCAGATTCCTCTTAACACAGCACTCCAGGCAGAATTAGAACTAAATATCACATATGAAACATAACTACAGTAATTAAGTATGTTATCTGTGACTTGAAGAAATGTTTCCTCTACCCCACCTTCCATTCCCACAATAACAACCACCACAATATCAGCATAACACGTGCCCATCTATCTCTCACCTTGTGCCAGACATGGTCTAAGTCCTTCAGATATAATATGCCACCTCATTCACTCCTTTAGGAGAAGTTCAATGCTTGATTTTAAGATCTGGTAGCAATAAAAACTAAATTCTTCAGAAACAATGCTTAGTTGGAAAGTATGAATCAATAACTTTAAAATGAACAACTAAAGCATAACAAAGTTCTCTTGTTATAGTGGGGGTGAAAGAGGAAAATAAATATGGTATAAAAATGGCAGGCATCTCTTATAACATGACATACTCAGCTGGTGCAGTGAGCCCCACCTACGCCACCCCACAGACATTTTGGGTAAAATACAACAACAACAATAAACCTATATCTATATTTAATATCATCATATTTAATATCTCATCTTTAATATCATTCTATATCTCGTTACTTGTATCTCTGATATCATTTTTCTCATACCATCTATCTTAATATCTATTTTATTTATATTATTTATTTTTATTTATTCATTTTGGCTGCACCAGGTCTTAGTTGCGGCATTTGGGATCTTTAGGTGCGGCATGCGGGATCTTTTAGTTGCAGCATGCGGATTTCTCTTAGTGTGGCATGTGGACTCTTAGTTGTGGCATGGGAACTCTTAGTTGCGTCATGCATGCGGGATCTAGTTCCCCGAGCAGGGATGGAACCCGGGCCCCCTGCATTGGGAGCGGTGAGTCTTACCCACTGGACCACCACGGAAGTCCCTCATACCATCTATCTTATATCATTTTATATCTATATCTACACCTAAGCATTGGTCTATATTTTTATCTCACATCCTTACCTGAATCTGGATCTATAATTTGTAATAGAAATCTGTTCTGTATACTAGGTGATTGTACTCCCTTGGTCAGAAACAACGTCTTCAAGCAGTCAAGGGCATTTGCAGTAAGCAGTCAAGGGCATTTGCAGTAAGCAGTCAAGGGCATTTGCAGTAAGCAGTCTTCGGGCATGTAGATGCGAGTTCCAGCGGATATGGGACGCCTTCACTGCAGGGACCGTGCTCAGCAATCAAGTGAGAAAAAGTTGTGCTTGCTGGTCTAAGAGATTATATTGATTTTTCAATGACTCGAACATTATTACTAGTTAATCTGGTTGTGTTCATACATGGCCAAAGGCAACAATAAAAAGGAAAAAATAATAATCACATTGCACCTATATTAATGGCTAACACAGAATTCTCTTAACAGTGTTTTCACACCCGCTATAAGAAACGTGTATAATTCCAACTGGATTAGCCAAATGGAATTCTGCCAGTTTTCAAGAATTAATATAGTCATGCACGTGAATAGGGATTTTATTTTATTTTGTGTTTTGGAAGGGTTTCCTCAACAAAAAGGCACGGCAGACTAGCAGAGCCTGTGTGTGTAATCCTCACTCATTAGCCCAGGGCTGACAATATTATTCAACTCTCATGCCTTCCTACCTTCTGCCTTTTTGTGTGTTTTCAGAGTGGAAGAATCCCATTTCTGACAGCTATTTGGAAGCAGAGGTATCATAAAACCAACAGAATCAGCCTCATGATTCGTTGTTGTCCGTTGGCTAATTGTGCTGACAACTGGGACACAGGTTCTGGGCCAGGCATCAGAAAGACATGAAGACACAGAAAGAGCCACCTACAGTCCTGAAAATCTCCTAACTGATGTGCCTGAGGCCCTTCTAACCTGGGACTGAAAGTTATCAAGTCTGACTTGTACTTACTGTGATTCATCCTGGGGAAGGCAGTCACTCGTATGTCATTTTTTTCTACTGATGAGAAGTTCAAAGCTGTTGGTTTAACGTGCCAATGTTCACATCAGCTGAATTATCCACTAATGGCACTTTTATAAAATATAATTTTTTAACCTTTATCAGCAATGATTTTTTTAAACACTTAATTCGAAAAAACCCCATTTTTAATATGACTCTTGTGATCTGTATTAACATTTACTTTGAACACTGGGAAAAATGATGAGGGCTTGACATTGATATTTTTTGGTGAAATATTTGTCAGGAGGGAGGGTTTCAGCAGTTGCTTAGTGAAAGCACCTGAAAGCATCATTTGTATTGGTTCCCACTTGCCCACGGGATAAAGTTACCCACCACCCCTTCCTGCGTGTCAGGGCTTTCGCAGTCTGGACCCAAGTTCTCTCAATTTCTTGGCTCCCACGATTCCCTGCCAATCCTTCTCTTAAATTTCTAACTGAACTTGTAGCTTATGACTTTAAAACCTCCCTATGTTTGCCCATGCTGACCCCTCTGCCTGAAGTTACATTCTTATCAGTGTTTTTTTAAATTTTACTTTATATTGGAGCAAAATTGGTTTATAATGTTGTGTTAGTTTCAGGTATACAGCCCACTGATTCAGTTATATACACATATCTATTCATTTTTCAGATTCTTTTCCCATAGAGGTTATTACAGAATACTGAGTAGAGATCCCTGTGCTATATAGTACTTCCTTGTTGATTATCCATTTTGTATATAGTAGGGTATATATGTTAATCCCAAACTCCTAATTTATCCCTCCTCCACTTTCCCCTTTGGTAATCATAAATTTGTTTTCTAAGTCTGTGAGCCTGTTTCTGTTTGGTAAATATGTTCGTTTGTATCATTTTTTTAGAGTTCACAGATAAGTGATATCATATGATGTTTGTCTTTCTCTGTCTGACTTACTTCACTTAGTATGATTGGAAAACATATCTCCCCCAAAGCCGTGCTCGAACATTACCTTCTCTGACAAATCTGACATCTTCCATCTTTCATCATCACTTCCTCTCCTGGACTCCCTAAAATATCTTATTATCTCTCTCTAGTATGTTCTTTTAAGCAACCTATTAATCTGATTGCCTTTGCCCCTAAATGCTGATCTCCTTGAAAGATGGGGCCATAGCACATATCTTAATATTCCCCAGCAACAAGCAAAGTATCTGGCACATGGGGCCATCCTTAGTAGACAATCAAATGTGTATAGATGATGTAAGGAACCATAAAGATATGCAAAAAGCTTTATCAGACTCACATTAGGCTGCAACACATCTAAGAAGAATAAGAACAGGTTTTTTATTAAATTTTTAATATGTGACATTGCATTAAGTGCTTCACGTATGAAGCAAAATAATGCTCTGAAATATTAATCTTTGCACTTTGCTTTTCAGCATTTCTCGTAGTTGGGTCAGTGGCATCCATTTTGCCTTAAGGCATCTTAGAATCATCACAAAAGGGAAAAGTGAGGGAAGAAACTGTATTTGAGTGTTAAAACATTCAAAACAGGCTCTTAGGTGTCTTAACAGGAACAACACCCTGAAAGCCAAGGTTTTCCATTTGAAATAAGCTTACTTTTTTTAAGGGAAGGAAAAGCTTTTGGGATAACCCCAAAGGAAGCAAGGCATTGAGTTTATGTCACCACAGATTAGAAAGAGAATATAAGAAGGCCCAGCCTAGCCCACTGTCAGAAAGACAAGAGGGGAATTAACTGGACTGGGGCCAGAGATGGTGGGAAGGGCAGGAAAGGGTTTGACCTTGGTGGAGGTCAATGAGCTAGAATCTGAGGGACCCACAGAAGGAGGTCCTGGTCAGCACTGGCTTCCTGTTGAGCTCTTCTCTACCCCGGCAGGGCCACATCGCTGGATCTCAGGGGTTGGAACATCCCGTTAGGGTTCAGGGAAGCTCTTCATCTTGTCTATGTCACATTTGTTTTCCTCATTGCCATCTGATAAATCCTTCCATCCACAGCTCTCTAAGTATCTCCTGTGGATATTCCAGCAGAAGTGATTCCCAGTTGTGACCTGGACTTTTCTAAACTTCCCATCCAAACTCTTTAGCAAAAATGTGCCCATTTTTAAAGTCTTAACTATGGTCCTAAAATGAAGGGCAGGGTCTCTGAAATCTAGAAAGGCAGTTGTGGTAGGATCAGGAAAATCCTGGGCATATGTGCTTGGGTAGGACTGGTCAGTGGTAAGGCTCATATCCTTTACACAAGAAGAGTTGTATTTAATCAGCACAACCATAATGTAGGAATTACCATCTGGATTTTACAGATAAGTAAACCAAGGCCCAAAGAGTTTGACTAATTTCTCCAAGATCATACCACTTGAAGTGTCAGAATAAGACAATAAACATAAGCAGACATGATCCATTATACTGTGCTGTGTTGTCTCTATTTTAAAAAAAAAACTAGAGTGTGCATGTGTGTGTATGTATGTGTGTGTGTGAATGTGTGTTTGTGTATGTATGTATGCAGGTGTGAGGCTGGTGTTCATACAGTCCGTGGGCATTGACAAATTCATTTATGCCTATTTTTTCCACACTGAGCACTTGTACAAAAATAAAGTGGGTCCATAGCCATCCCTCCTCCCTCTTTCCCTTCTCCCCTCTTCCTTCTCTCTCCCCGTTTTCTAGGGTCACAGTTCACTGCCAAGCCAAGGAGAAGAATGTATCTAGAGCAACACTAATGATTCTGGCCACTAACTGGGAATCTGATCTTCTGGGCTTTTTTCCCAGCTCTCCTACTGTGCAATTTTAAACTTGATGAAGCTTCTGTTTATCCAACTGTAAAATACAGGTAATACATTCCTACCTCAGTGAGGGCTGAGGAAGAATACTGTTATGTACAGCACTTTATGATCCATAGACAAAAGGTAGAATCGGTGACAATTTCATTATATTGAAAGTGTTTTCAAACTCACCTTGTCCTCTTCTTTCTCTTGGTATCACTCCTACCCTAGAGGTGAAGGTGTAAGATGGCTCCTTCTTTGGAGATGCACAGAATATTCAAGAAGCTTATCATTATTATGTAAAGTGTCTTTCTTCAATGCAAGGAAACAATATATTCTAATAAAATTTTCTTGTGTGACATTAATAATAGAAATTCTGGTCTTAAAAATTGCCTCTGAGAGTCCACAAATTAATATTTTTATTTAGCTTTGGCCAGAGAACACACAAATCTAATCCCAAGCAAGTTATCAACCCTTAAGAAATCCTAGGCCATGCCATTTAATCTCTCAAAATCAAAATCAAGTATGGATCAAAGAAATGTGTCTATTCCTTTTAGATGTACTTGAGCTGTGTCCTTCATTTGAATAATAAGCTAGAAAAAATGAATCAAGATAAAAATGGTATAGGATACTTTCCTAGAAGGAAGATGAATGGATGATGGCTTTGCCAATGCGCTGACTTCTGTCATTCTCATGTTCAGTGACAAGCACCATATGAATGATTCCACTCGGTTGATTCTGGAGAGTTCCACCGTGAACAGATTGTCAGAGCTGCAATTGGACTAACCTGCCACTGCAACTCACCATAGTGTTGGCATGGAGAAGAGTGCACTTCTTTATTTCTGAAAATGCACCGGCTTGCCAGAAATTTCATTTTAGCAATTTTAAAGCCAGCAAATTTGAACATTAATGAGTACAATTGCTTTTCATTCTAGCAATTGTTTTTCTTGGTCAAAAAAGGCTGCAGGTTATGAATACGTATTTTTGAAATCTAATTTAGGGCAGAGAAAGGGGAAAAAAGCATTATAAGAGAGTTTCCCATTCATGAGAAAAATAGAAAATAAATATGACTACTAAACTATTCTTCAAACTATTTATGTCCCCAAATGAACTCATCATCATCAGACCAGACTCAAAACTCTTGGTCACAGAGGCTTGAAGCCTTGTAGTTATTATTGGGTCATTCTTTTGTCACACATAAATGCCAGTTTGTGTAGCATGAATTCTACACATGTAGCATTAGTCAAATTCATCCCTTTCTATCCACATGGTCTACCCTAACACGAACTCTACTATTATCGCAGCCTCTTAATTGGTCCCCAGATTCTATTCTTTCTACGTGCTAAAGCATCCTGTGTATGCTGCTAGACTAATCTTTATAAAAATTGCTCTGATTCACAACAGTCAAGAGTTCCCAATTTTCTATCAGATAAAGACTAATATCCTTAGTGTAGAACCCAAATCCCTCCTCAATCTAATATCAACTAATTTCCAGCTTTACCTTTAGTTCATTCACCTTCCACTGCCATAAAACTAGGTTAACTCTTCCATACAATCTTGTGCTTTAGTTGCCTTCTTCCATCATTCTGTTACCTACTTTTGGAATGTTAAAGCCTCCACCTCTTTGTGATCAGATCCTACATTTGTCCTTAAAAACCTAAGCCATATGGTATTTCCATTCAACAGTGGCTTGATGAATATCTCCTGTGTTCCAGGTTCTGTTCCAAGTGCTCCAGTATGGTCCTTTAATTATTTTTCCAGGTGGAAATAATATTTCTTCTTTAAAGTCCCATGTCATGCTTTCTGTACTTTTCTCTGCTTTGTGACCTAGTTAAGGGAATAGATTCTATACTGTCCTGAAAGGGTTGGCAACCTCTCTGACTGTCAGGGTTTGCAATCTCCATAAAGCCTAAAGAGAATCTATCACATAGTAAGTTCTTTGTAAAGATTTTTGAATTGAAAGAAAAAAGCACAGTATTTTCTGTGAGACATGGCAAAGCCTAGAGCAAATATCTGAAGCTATGAGTTGTAAAATTATGAATACAGCTAATTTTTTGTATTTTATTAGTCAACATCAATGAAGACTCCTAAATTGCTGGGTTTTTTTAAACATGTATGTTGACAATGGAGCAAGTTTATCCAGTTTTCCTAAAAGTGGAGTTAGTTTGTGTGTGTTTATGTGTGAAAACCTATATCTCAATATACATACAAAGTGTAAATCAGGCTAGTATTTCAGAAAAGCTCTATGCAAATTTGTACTTGAGTAGATAAGGGATGAGTAGTTTTTGTTCTGTTTTTATCTATTTAATTTTTATATAAAGCATATTTAAATGCATGCTTGCATTTCTTTTCAATGAAATGGGAAATAACTGTTAATATACTAAAGTTATACTTGGGATATAGTAAGACTCAGTGTCTCTACTAGAAAATTGAAGATTTTCTTCAGATGATGTGGACTTGAATCTTATGATGGCTGCAGGGCCTTGATACTTAGAGCACAGTCTTTGGGCATGAAGCTTTGGCCTCAGTTGGTATCTAACATTACTTGTTAGAAATGCCATATGATCCAGCAATTCCACTCCTGGTCATATATCTGGAGTAAACCATAATTCAAAAAGATACATGTACCCCAATGTTCATTGCAACATTATTTACAATAGCCAGGACATGGAAGCAACCTAAATGTCCATCAACAAACGAATGGATAAAGAAGATGTGGTACATATATATAATGGACTGTTACTCAACCATGAAAAAGAACGAAATAATGCATTTGCAGCAACATGAATGGACCTAGAGATTGTCATGCTGAGTGAAGTAAGTCAGACAGAGAAAGACAAGTATCATACAATATCACTTATATGTGGAATCTAAAAAAATGGTACAAATGAACTTATTTACAAAACGAAATAGAGTCACAGATGTAGAAAACAAACTTAGGGTTACCGAGGGGGAAAGGACGGGGAGATAAATTGGGAGATTGGGATTGACAGATACACACTACTATATATAAAATAGGTAACTAATAAGGACCTACCGTATAGCACAGGGAAATCTACACAATACTCTGTAATGACCTATATGAGAAAAGAATCTAAAGAAGAGTGGATATATGCATATTTACGTATATTTATAACTGATTCACTTTACTGTACAGCAGAAACTAACACAACATTGTAAATCAACTATACTCCAATAAAAATAATTAAAAAAAAAAAGAAATGCAACTGATTGAGTGCCAACCCTGACACACAGATTCCAACTCTTTGTGGATGGATCCCAGAGATCTGGGTTTTAGACAACCCTCCAAGTGATTCTGATGCTTGCTAAAATTTGAAAAGCAGAGAGAATTAAAATTCAGAAGTCCACTGCATGAGTAAACTTCAACATGTAAATTAAAGGTGACAATGTGCCTTAAATCAGGAATTATCAGAGTTTTAGGAAAAGGGAACTAAGTGTTATTTTATACAAATTGGATTCAGTTACAATGCACACGTTGCTCAGGACTTTGTCTCACAAAGCCACCTGATGTCATTTTGCTGAGAGAAGAAAAGATGAAAGCTGTATCAAGAAAGAATTTTAAAGAACTAGTGTGTTAGTTATTTCTCATTTGAAGAAGATTAAAAAACCCTACATTTCTCCTTCACACATTGTTGCTCACCCTATGCATATGTCAACAGAACCAAGGCAAGTTAAAAGCATGGCATCCTAAGCCACTCCCTTAGCTGCATAGAGAAGATTAAAAAATAACTAGAGGCACAGACTGGCTTGTTTTCCTAACCCTTGAAGTAATCCAGCTGTTCTGAAGACATTTTTTTCTTGTCCCCCATCTTGAATTAGCTTTCTATTGTAAAATTCTCTGTTTAAGACATTTGGGGAAAATCTTACTGTTGATAATATTTTAATTAGATTTTCCATTTGGGGGGATTTGTTATGTATTCAGAGGTATGAAACTTCCTTATGGAGAAACTTCTTTACATATGAAAGCAGACCCTGTTGGGCTTGTGAAATGTTTGGGTAGATGGAATTAAAAACTCACTAAGCCCTTTCTTTCAGTTTTTTTCTCAGGCTCACACAGATCCACTTGCTCAGAGAGTTGAATAACTAAAGAAAAAGATATACTAATATTACAGGGTTCAATACTAAATGCCAGCACAAAATAGAGAAGGGCAACAGGCAACACAGGAAATGGATCCACATATTATAATAAAATGAAAAAACAGGAAAAATAAACCAATAAAAACAACCAGATTTTATTCCTTCCCTCCCTCCCTCCCTCTTCCTTCCTCCCTTCCTTCTTTCCTTCCTTCTTTCCTTCTTTCTTTCTTTCTTTTTTTCTTTCTTTCTTTTTTTTCTTCCTTCCTTCCTTCCTTCCTTCCTTCCTTCCTTTCTTTCTTTCTTTCTTTCTTTCCTTCCTTTCTTTCATTCTTTCTTTCTTTTCTTTCTTTCATGGTGAGATTGTGCATGCAACCACTTTGAAAGAATTTAGGACAGAATAAAAGGAATCTGGATGTAAATAAAAAGAAACATTAATAAATTAGCCAGTATTTATGTCCTGTCTGGATTTTGTTTTTTATCCTGTAGATGGAAAAGATCCACATATTACTGTCCTTTTGTCCAACAAAAACTGAGATTATTCTTAGAAATGGCCATACAATTACCATCAGAAATGGCAATTAATATATTTTTACTCCTACCAATATTGGTTTGGGTTCAGTTTTTGTCTAGATTTTGAGTCAATTTTCTGTTGGTCAGTTTTGTATTTTGCTGTATTTATGTCTTAGTCCCAAATGCCTGTGAATTTCTATTACAAATGGTATCAACTGTGGAAGAAAAAGCAAGAGAAGTTAGTGGCTCAGGGTACTGCAACACAGAAAACTGCCCAGGGGCTCAGGACGATGAGCATGTTTTCATAATTCTCAAGAAACCAACAAAACCCTGCACTAATAGTGAGCCATATTTCTTTGCATAATAGGTTAGTAATGATGAAGTGATTTGCACTGTATCCTACTCAGCTACTGAAATTTTTATACTCTTCAGATCACTGGGTGTGATGGCAAGAGTAGTTTTGAATTCTTTGGATGAAAGAGTTACTAGTAATTTAAGAGAGGTAATGGATATTTTCATCGCTTGGATTTCTATAGCAAATTATGACAAGTTCATCTTCTCCTTTGTTGTACAAAGACCTTATAATCAGTCTTAAAGACATATAAGTGCCTTTGCCTTCTGTTTTGTACAACTTTTTATAGCAGTTTTTTGTAAAGATTTTTTGTCAGTTGTAATAGTACATCCTATCAGAATTTATTTTTCTCAAGGAAAGAAGAAGTTTATCTTTAGTTCAAACATTCACCATTGGACTCAAATCAGTGTTTAAATTCAGTCTTTAGTTATCAGGTGAGAATGTTTATAGCCTTCATGTTAGGGTAGGTCCTTGATCCCTTTACCAAAACTGACCAAAGATTGTTAGTGACCAGGCTAAACACATCAAACCTTTAAAGAGTATGCAAAATTACTTTCAAATGAAGGCATTCCTTTCGATACAAGAGCTGATAGAGAAAATACATGAATAAAAAAAAATCTCATTACATATGATGATTATGAAACTTTTAATAAAATCTCTGTGGGATTATGTCAGTAAAGGAGAGTAAAGATTGTACAGTATCTTCAATGGGATGATACTGGTTGATGATTTTGCAATGAATTCATTTGAATACATGTAGACGAATTGTTTCCAAAATCAATTAATTAAAAAGGGATGTTAATGTGAGAGTTGCAGTGGCACTCTCAAACCCTTCTGACCTTCCAGCTTCCAATTTGAAAAGGCATAATTAAAAACACATTAAACCTTAAACATTCATAAAGGAGGTGGACACAAACAGTTTAAAGAAAACCAGATTGGGAGAGAGATCAGTGTTCTAGTTCTGGCTCTGCTGCTGAATGCAGTGGCACAGTCCTTTATCAGATATGTCTTTTGCAAACACTTTTCTGGCTGTGGCTTGTCTTACTCTCTTTTTTAAAAAAATTTTTTATTGGAGTATAGTTGAGTTATAATGTTGTGTTAGTTTCAGGTGCACAGAAAAGTGAATCTGTTATATATATATATATATATATATATATATATATAATCTAAAAAAGAATGGATATATATATATATATATATATATATATATATATATATATATACACACACATATATACATTCTTTTTTAGATTCTTTTCCCATATAGGCCATTACAGAGTATTGAGTAGAGTTCCCTGTGGTATACAGTAGATCTTTATTAGTTATCTATTTTATATATAGTAGTGTGTATATGTCAATAGCAGTCTTCCAATTTATCCTTCCCCCCTTACCCCCAGTAACCATAAGTTTATTTTCTACGTCTATAACTTTATTTCTGTTTTGTAGATGAGTTCATTTGTACCATTTTTTTAGATTCCACATATAAGTGATATCATATGATATTTGTCTTTCTCTGTGTAACATACTTCACTCACTATGACAGTCTCTAGGTCCATCCGCATTGCTGCAAATGGCATTATTTAGTTCTTTTTTATGGCTGAGTAATATTCCATTATATATATATGTACCACATTTTCTTTATCCATTTCTCTGTTGATGGACTTTTAGGTTGTTTCCATGTCCTGGCTATTGTAAATAGTGCTGCAATGAACACTGGGGTGCATGTATCTTTTCCAATTATGGTTTTCTCCAGATATATGCCCAGGAGTGGGATTGCTGCATCATACTGTAGCTCTATTTTTAGTTTTTAAGGAACCTCCACATTGTTCTCCATAGTGGCTGCACCAGTTTACATTCCCACCAACAGTGTAGGAGGGTTTCCTTTTCTCCACACCCTCTCCAGCATTTATTGTTTGTAGATTTTTTGATGATGGCCATGTTGACTGGTGTGAGGTGATACCTCATTGTAGTTTTGATTTGCATTTCTCTAATAATTAGTGATGTTGAGCATCTTTTCATGTGCTTTTTACCATCTGTATGTCTTCTTTGGAGAAATGTCTATTTAGATCTTCCATCCAGTTTTTGATTGGGTTGTTTGTTTTTTTGATATTGAGCTATGTGTGCTGTTGTATATTTTGGAGATTAATCCGTTATCAGTTTCTTCATTTGCAAATATTTTCTCCCATTCTGAAGGTTGTCTTTTCATTTTGTTTATGGTTTCCTTTGCTGTGCAAAAGCTTTTAAGTTTCACTAGGTCCCATTCACTTATTTTTGTTTTTATTTTCATTACTCTAGGAGGTGGATCAAAAAAGATCTTGCTGCGATTTATGTCAGAGAGCATTCTGCCTATGTTTTCCTCTAAGAGTTTTATAGTATCCAGTCTTACATTTAGGTTTTTAATCCATTTTGAATTTATTTTTGTATATGGTGTTAGGGAGTATTCTAATTTCATTCTTTGACATGTAGCTGTCCAGTTTTCCCAGCACAACTTATTGAAGAGACTGTATTTTCTCCATTGTATATCCTTGCCTCCTTTGTCATAGATTAGGTGGCCATAGGTGCATGCGTTTATCTCTGGACTTTCTATCCTATTCTATTGATCTATATTTCTGTTTTGGTGCCAGTACCATACTGTTTTGATGACTGTAGTTTGTAGTATAGTCTAAATTCAGAGAGCCTGATTCCTCCAGCTTCGTTTTTCTTTCTCAAGATTGTTTTGGCTATTTGTGGTCTTCTGTGTTTCCATCCAAATTGTAAAATTATTTTTTCTAATTCTGTGAAAACAGCCATTGGTAATTTGATAAGATTACATTGAATCTGTAGGTTGCTTTGGGTAGTATAGTCATTTTCACAATATTGATTCTTCCATTCCAAGAACATGGTATTATTCTCTTGATACTGTCTTTTGCAGGGCAAAAGTTTCTAGTTTTAATGAAGTCCAAATCATCAATTACTTCATTCATGAATTGTGTCTTTGGTTTTGTATCTAAAAAGGCATCACCATACCTAAGTTCATCTAGACTTTCTATGTTGTCTTCTAGGAGTTTTTATAGTTTTGTGTTTTACTTTTAGATCTATGATCTATTTTGAGTTAATTTTGATGAAAAATGCAAAGTCTGTGTCTGGATTCTATTTTTTTTTTTTTTTTTTTTGCTTGTGAATGTACAGTTGTGAGACTTTTTTTTCTTTTAAATGAAGCACTGACAACAAGAACACTGACAAATCATTTCACTTCTTTATGTCTTGGTTTGCTTACATGCAAAACCAATGTGATCCCTGACCTGCCTGTCTCACGAAGCAAGTGTGGAGATCAAATGAAATAACATCCATGAAAATTCTGTGTAAATTCCAGCCCATGTCTTATTCACTAATAAAATGGGAACTCAATAAAGCAATGGCCATGACTTTCTCACCCTTGAACCTCTGGTGCTCAGTCATGCCTTCCATTAAGCAGATAGTCAGTAAATGTTTCAAAAAGTTTTATGCCATATTCTTATTGATTATTAATAATCATTACAATAAATGATGAATTTGTTTTAGAAGTTTTAGAAAGTACCAAGTGTTTAAAAATTCATCTATAACTACCGTAAAAATATACCTACTAACATTTAAGCGTATTTTATTCCTGTCTTCTTTCAATAAGTTTTTTTGACTTTGCACTGGACTGAGTTCTTATGACAAAGATTGGGGGAGGCAGGAAAGGACATCACAGAAAACAACCCCCCGCCCTCTGTGGTGGGACAGGTGTGCAGGTGGTGACTGGATGCCTCTTGGAATAGGTGTAATTTCTCTGAACCATTCTCACACATGAAACAAAATGCTTAGGCCGCTCTGGGAGGGACAAGACCCTGCTCCTCGTGGAAGGAAGTAAGCAAAAACCAACTGCTCCCTAGGAGAAGGCCGGGAAACACTGCAGACCCTACACCGATGCAAAGCCAAGGTCTGCTACGACTCAGAGCAGGCAGAAAACTCTTCTGCCCATGATCCCCCAGAGTTACAAAGCAGAGTTTTGCCTCCAAAGGTGAGAGAGCTGAGAAAGGCTCATCCTTCAGACTGAGGCCAAGACTGAGGCTGGACAAGGAAGACCAAGATTCTTTGCTGTACCTCCGTCCCCCCATCATCTCCACTAGTAGCCTAGCATAGAGAAAAAAGCAGAAGAAATCTACTGCTGGTGGAGGAGCAGTGAGGCAGAGAGAGGCGCATCCCATCTTTGACACAAACACGTGGGAAGTGTTGGAATCTGAGAGTGAAGGAAGAATACCGAGAAAGCTGTTGCCCCGACTCCACAGGAAATTCAAGGGAAGAGCAACCCACAGGTGGAGGAATTTGAAGTTTCTGATGCACTGATGACCAAAACAACGTTAAAAATCAAACATAGCTCAATTCCTGAACAAAGAGACTCAAATCCCATACTAACTGCCGAATAGAAGCAGAGTATTTCTGGGCATAAGTACTATCTATTTCAGCCTCTACAAGTCATTTCTACCCTTTCCTCCGCATATAATGGGCAAAAAAATTGAATAGATACAATTACTGAAGAGATATGGATGGCAGACATCCATTCATGAAGATGTGCTCAACATTAGGTCTATCAAAACCACATTTAGTACTGCTACACATTTAGTATAATGACTAAAATGAAAAAAAAAATACCAAGTGCTGGTGGGAATGAAGAGCAACTGGAACTCTCATATATTGCTGGTTGGAATGCAAAATGGTACAGCCACTTTGGAAAATGTTTTGGCCATTTCTTATAAAGTTGAAAATACACTTACCACGTAACCCAGAAATCTTAGTCCTAGATTTTTTACCTAAGAGAAATTAAAATAATGTCTATACCAATACCTGAAAGTGATTTTATAAACTTTATTTACAGTATTCCCCAAGCTGGAAACAACCTAATTGTCCATCACCTGGTGAATGAATAAATAATAGAATATTACTCACCAAAAAACTCCAATGAACTACTGTTACATGAACAAATATGAATAAATCTCAAAAGCATAATACTAGGGGAAAGAAGCCAGACACAAAAGGCTCATCCTGTATGAGTCCATTTATATGATGTTTTAGAAAAATGAAAAGTATAGGGACAGAAATAAAATAACAGGTTGCCTCCACTGGGGTTGGGGAGTAAGGATTGAATGCCAATGGGTGTAAGAAAATTCTTGGAGACAATGGAAGTATTCTATGTTTTGATTGCGGTAGTTTTGATTATATTTGTGTATATATTTGTCAAAATACATGTTACCTTAAAAGGGGTAAATTTGACTCTATGTATATTTAACCACAATATACCTGGGTTTAAAGAATTACAGAAAAGATGATTTAGAGTCTTTTGGAGAACAGTAATAAGAAAGAGTAACACGCTGAATCCTATTCAAGATTTATTTACTGTTGAAGTTTTAAAGATGCATTATTTATAGCTTTGTCCCTTGTGGTTTGTGGTTTCTATTTTTCCAAAATTACTAAACTATTGAATTTGATTGTAGCACATTATTGTTTGGTTTTCTTGAATATTTTCTCCTTTTAGACAGCCTAATTAATGTCACTGTATTCCACCCCTCCTGTTTACATCATGCAGACATCACAACAAGCAGCTTTGGGGTTTTGTATTTTTCCAAAATTCACCCAGGGCCTCTCTCTCACTGACATCCTAACTAATAATTTCTTTTTTATCTATGTAGTCCTCTGATTCCTTAACTTGGTATTAGGGCTTGCAATCTCTTATTTTAATCTCCATCTTTGATTGGGCCACACATTCAAGCAACCTTTTGAGGAGGACTCACCTTAGCCTCTCCCTTGTCTTTTGATGCTTGTGTACTTTTTATTCTCGTGGCTTCCAAGGCTGGAGTAGAGAAGCTCTCCCCTCCTTCTGCCAAAACCTTTGACTCATAGAAACACTTTCCTGTATCCCTTCCTACCCTCAAAATACCCTGAAGCAGAGGTTTTCAGAGTGTGGTCTGTGGACCCCTGCTGGTTGACAAGACACTTTCTGAGATTCCTAGAGATCAAAACTGTTTTCTTAACAGTAAGATGTTACTCTCCTTTTCCTCTGTGTTAATATTTGCACAGATGGTGCAAAAGCAACTGTGGGCAAAACTACTGGTACAAATCAAGGCAAGGATACCAAAATGTATTAATACTTTGTTCACCATCACACAAACATACACACTCCCATATACATACAAAAGGTCAATTTCATTTAAGAATGTATTTGATAAAGCAGTAGTATAAGGTATTCATTTTATAACTTTATTAAATATTGGCCTTGAATACATATTATTTAATATTCTAATCTCTGCCACAAAATGGGAAGTACATAAAGCATTCTTGATTAGTATGATTGTATTAGTTATGAGCTGAACTAGTTCTTTTTTTTTTTCTTCTTCCAATTTTACTTGGAAAACTGACAAACTGTGGTGATCAGATTTGGGTCTGTGGCAGACATTTTCTCAAAAATGAATGAATTGAGCGTGTCTTCACAGCAAATAACTGACAGTATTTATTGTCAGTGATAAAATTTGAGCTTTCTAAGAATAATAAGAATTTTGGAAAATTTGTATCTGCTGTTGTGAACTTGATAATTTACCAATATTTAAAAACTTTTGAAATGATACTGGTGGTGATATTAACAATTGTGATATTTTTGATATTGTATATTAAAATATATGAGCATTTTGAAGATATTCATAACTAAGTGAACTGATATTTTCCAACTGACCTACGTATGTTGTTACAAAATCATGTTCAGATAAAAGATCTATTCAAAGTACAAAATAGACTAGATTTGTATGGATTTCAATGTAACAGAGTACAAAAAAAATCACTGATGTGATTTTAGAATCTACATTGTAAAATATAAACTTTAAGATATACCTCTTGTCAAGTCTGACCGTAGTATAGAAGATGAATATCCATAGTTTTCTGAAAAGCTACTGAAATATTTCTTCTTTTCCCAACTACAGATTTAGTACAGAACAGATATGAGACTACAGAATATATTTACAGGAATGTAAAATGTCACTTTCCTCAGTATTTTTTTGTTTTAGAAATATATTTTTTCCTAAAAGTATATTACCTCTGTTAGCATGAAATATGTTTACTATTATTTTAAGTGAATTACCACCTAAATATTTTATAATTTCTCAATTTTAATTTCTCATATAGCAAATATTGATAGATATAATCCACATAAACAAAACTCAATAATTTTTATGAGTGCAAAAGCTTTCTGAGACCAACATGTTTAAGAACCACTGTCCAAAATGCTCCATGCATAATTTACTTGGTTTCCATGGATTCACTGAAAGTATACTGTAAGTTACATGAAATTATGGAATCAAAACTTAGACCCCATCATGTCCAAGTGTCAGGAGTGAGGGCTTTTGCGATGCTTAAGCCTAATGTCTCACATGGGTCCATTCCTCCTATCTCTTGAGAATTTCTACCACATTGCTCAGCTTCTTGATGGAATCCAATTTACACAGCTTGCCTTAGGGCTCCTGGGTCAGAGAAGAGCCTATTGATAGACAATTTCATGTACTCAGGTGAGACTGAGCAGTAGATGTGACTTCTATTTAACACAATTACTCAGTGTTTACCTTGAAAATCACAGTTATTAGTCCAAATCATGATTTTCTCATTCTGTTACATAAACTATCAGTGGGGTACAATTTACAGCTGAATATACCAGTACATTATATGATATAATATTGTGGTCACTTCCAAAAAGACTGGTAAAACCATAGAATAAACTGCCCAAAGTGACAAAATGTCCAAACGAGACAATTTAGAATTTCATGTAAAACTAAAGAGGATCTTTAGATTCATTTCAACCTTCTGTCAGAGGCTGGATTGGGAGAGGAACCCACCTGTGTGCCTCTTTGCCCACAGCCACTTATCTTAGACCACGTTTCCGGGAAGACATAGGAATAGGCAAAGGCTTATATGGGATACTCAATTAGGAAGAACACTCCCAGGGAATGAAGGGCAAGGGAAGTGAAGCAGGAAATGTGGAAGAGCAAACAAGGGGTAGTGTTTTAGCCTTCTGGCCACTGTTTGGTACCAAACATAACTGATCACTTGACCTCACAGGAGCATTTTTAGGGAAGCTATATGCATACCAGCATCTCAGGATAGTATGTCCATGAGGGGAAGAAGGATGTATCTTCTGGATGTTTTATCTCGTCTCATTGGTCAGTGGTCCGCCCTGCAGTATGTTAAATCCCACTGAGCAGGTCCCAAGGGTCTCATGCTTCGTCTGGACAGGGGAAGACAGAGCAACAGATAAGGGGTCCAGGGCATGGGTGGGAGGAGAGACGTTTTCCAGTGGTACCCATGCTAACCTGGTTTCTGCAGATACTTGAAAGAAGTAAATGGCCAAGGGCCCTGGTGACAGCTACAGCTGAGATCTATTTCATAATATGGGTCTGATACTTTGGCCTGCACACAGCTGGTAAAATTTCACAAAGGACAATTATACCTACACTGCATTTTGTGTGCCATGTCTCTTTTTTTGCATATCCTCCATTCATACATAAATTCTGAATCCCACTGAAAAACCAAGCATGCCAAAGAAAGAGGCTGTTTCTCCATAGGGAAGGACCTCAGCTTGCAGATGTCAGGCATTTCAGTTGTAATCACTTCCATATTGGCTTCTATAAATAATTAGGTAAGTCTAGAGCTGAGTTGGTTTCTCAGATTCTCCCATTTTGTTCTTATTCTTATTGGACTTATTTTAACAAGGATGTTATGTTAAACTCCAGTCCTTCCCAAATAAAATTTATATTTTCACTTCTTTTCAACATAAAGAAATGATCTTTCGCTAATGAAATTAATATATGGCATGAATCCCTAAGTGTGTAGCTTCCAACCGTGTTGGCCTGGTGTCCCCTTGAAGAATCTCACAGACTGGTAACTAATCTGCTCTCCCCATCTGGCCTTTGCATCACTAACAGCATCTCCTGCCTTCCAAGTTCTTCACACTAAATGTATATCCTTCCAGGGAAAATTAAAAAAAAAAATCATTAAATGTTATCCAATATGGTAAGATACCTGTGAGTAATAGAATAACAGAAGGATAAAACATGTCAACACTTCCTAGTTTAGGGCTTATAAAGTATGGAAAATCAGAACACTATCTTAAGCTATCATTATAGGGAAAATTATGTCATATTTCAGAGTGAATTATCCTCGCTTGCCTGCTTGATTCTGATCTATCTACACCTGGAACATTGTATTTAATTTAAGATAATTTATTTTTGTAAATAATACAGTCAAAAGGAAAAAATGTCAAAAAGAAATACCCAATGAGTTGAGAAGCAAAAGAACTTGTTTCTGAGGGAAGGTGGAAGCATATATTTACCTCTGACCTACCGAAGAGACTATTGACAGGAATCCATTGAATTCCAAGTATAATTTTTCTCAATTTTTCTGCCTAACTCTAAACATGTTATTCAATTAACTGTTCTCCCTTACTCAAAGATTTTAGGAAAGCATTTGGGACAATTTTCCACTACCCTAGCATTCTCCTCTGCCCCTAGGATCTTGTTGTTTCCTATTTCCAGACCACTTTAAATAGAACAAACTCTTAAAATAATTTTATCTTCACCAAACTAAGACCAGGAGCCGGAGCTTCCCTCTTTCCACCAGTTTTCCTTCCAACCATTCCTCTCTATTTCACAGGACAATAATTGTCCATGAGAAATAAATCAACATCATAGGAGCTTGTGGAAATTGAAAGAAAGCTTAATATCAAAGGTATGCTTGACATTCCATATTCCTAATACTATTTTATGCTACATATATTAAATTGCCTTGTTAATAGTAACAATAGTAATGATAAACGATGACTTTAGACAATAAACAAACTTCTAGGATTTTAATGTTTATTTTATCATAAGTGATGTGTCTGAATGCTATGGATACGTAATATTTTATCTATACATAAAATAGATAAGATGTTGAAGTTACACTTAATTCATGTATAATGATGACATGGGTGAGCAGAGCAAAGGCTTCTGATGCCTAATTTGATGTCAGCTGATGTTCTCAATGATTCTGTTCAAAGGCTGTATTTACAAATGGCTAAAAATAAGATCCTTGAATTAATCAGCTAGGCCAGACTGAGCCAAGACTAGGGGTGTAGAGCAGGGTATGTATTCTGAAGTAGATTAGGCTTGGAGAAGAGCCTGGAAATTGGTATAAAGGTGGAATCTGAGCCTGGCACTAGAGAATCAGTCCTTTGTGTAAGTATAAAAGGGCAGGTTCATAGTGGAATGGGAACCCAGACATTTAGGTAAGACTCAGAGGTGAAGCGGGTTTGCAGTGTTCAAGTAATGTTATAATGTAAATACGACACTACAGAGTTTGTTGGAAATGCAGAAAAATTCAAGGAATTCCTAAAGAATATTCCCTCACGTCTGCATTTTATTATTGTTGGAGGAGGTCATCAGGAGGACATGACTGTATGAGTGTGTTTCATGTTTGGTAATTGCAATCATTGTTGCTTTTGTTGTGGTCATCCATGTACAATGCTTGGTGTCAGTCTATTTATCTCTTGTAAAAATAAAATACAGTGTGTGTGTGTGAAAAAAAAAAACTAGATATATGTGAGCAAACATACATTTGCATATATGTGGATGTAGATTGTCTACGCACATAAATATATATGTATATATGCATATATACGTATGTATGTATATATATAGTATTCTTTATTTTGAAGATTAAACATTAACCCGTGTGATGATGTTAAAAAAAAAAAAAAAAAAAAAAAAGAGGACATGACTGCTGGTTGACTTGTGAGCTGGACCCAGGCAACTGGAGGCTTCTCACCCCCTCCCCTGTTCTTGGAATGTAGGTTCTGCCTACTAGTCCCATACTAGCAGCTGTTTCAAGATGTAGCCTTGATAGAGTGTCATGGACATATATACACTACCAAATGTAAAATAGATAACTAGTGGGAAGCAGCCGCATAGCACAGGGAGATCAGCTCGGTGCTTTGTGACCACCTAGAGGGGTGGGATGGGGAGGGTGGGAGGGAGGGAGATGCAAGAGGGAAGAGAAATGGGAACATATTGTATATGTATAACTGATTCACTTCGTTATAAAGCAGAAGCTAACACAGTATTGTAAGGCAATTATACGTCAATAAAGATGTTTGAAAAAAAAAAAAAAAAAAAAAAGATGTAGCCTTGAGATAGTAAGGTGTTGTTAAGATTACCCGGACTGAATACATGACTGAGCCCTGTTAAGGGCTCTCTACGGACTTTTAAGATTCTGGTGACAGGTAGGAAGGTCTACCCGTCTCGCGGTCGCCCAAGACAAGCAACACATGTAAGTTCCCTTGCTTATTAATCCTGCCACCTACCAATCTGAAGGCTGCCTCTTTTTTTAGTCTCTACTTGCCCTCCACGTATGGGGGTCAGTTTCGAATTTCACCTGGGGATTCCCGAGGTTGCAAACCAATAATTATTAAGTTATCATTCCACTGAAGAACACTTTGCCTGAAATATATTTATAGTATGTGCTCAATAATTTTTAAATAAATGGATACATTGAAATAATAAATCTCTTATGAAACAAGACTGATATGGTTAGTTGAGCGACAGCTCCAAAAAATGTCCATGTCCCTATCCCTAGAACCTATGAATGTATCTTATATGGCAAAAGAGACTTTGCATGTGTGATAAAGTTAAGGATCCTGAGATGGGGTATTATTCTGAATTATCCAGATGGGTCCAAGATATAATCACAAGAGTTTTTATAAGAGGGAGGCAGAGGGAGGTTTGACTACAGAAGAGGCAGAAGGTGATGTGACGATGGTTGGAGTGATGCCAGAAGGAGTGCAGGAGGCCTCCAGTTGCTGGAAAAGACAAGGATTCTCTCCTAAATCCTCTAGAAGGAACCAGCCCTGCTGACAGATTGACCTCAACCCAGTGAAACTGATTTTGGACTTCTGGTTTCCAGAATTGGCAGAGAATGAAATTTCTGATTTTGAGCCTCCAAGTTTGTAGGAAGCGGTTACAACAGCAATAGAAAACAAATACAACTGGTGAAATATTATATTTGATAACCATCCTAAGACATGATTAAATTGCCTGTGATAAGAGCGCTTTTTTCTTTTTCTCTTGAAACTCAGCCAGATAAAGTCCACTACAGCCGTTACGAGCAAGTCAGAATGACTTCCATCACCCTTCCCTAATCACAGCCTGGATAAATCACCTCTTTCTGATTTTTGAGCTTAATATGCATCAAATTTCTCTCACAATAATGATGTCACATAAGTATCTGGAAACAATTCTTTCACTCCATTATAATATTGCAGTCTTCTTTCTGTAAAGGCTTTTAATTTAAGCTATTCTTTAAAATATTTGAAAAAGTCACTGACCTTAAAATTGCTATTATTATATGGAATCAAAACGTGTTGATTATTGTTCACAGATTATTTTCAACGTCTACAACAATTTATAGAAGGTGCTTTAAATCACCCTCTGTATTCCATGCCCTGTTCTCATCTGCAACTAACTAATTTATACCTGAAGTATTGCATAAGAGTCCAATCTGCTCTATCTGCTTCTTTTCTGTTTTCAGTCATTCTTTAATTATTGGATTCATTTATTAACACTATTTTCTGGTACCTACTACATGTCCTCTGTTAGGTTCTTTAAGTACGGTAGAGAGCTAAAAGAGATAGAATTTCTGTCCTAAATAATCTTAAAAGCAAACTGACAAAAAAAGAATCAAAGACACACAAAAATGCAAAGTTGGGATGGGGGTTAAGAGAAGAGATGGGGGCAGTGGTCAGATGGTTAGAGGGAGGCACTTTGGGTGAATGCAGCCTTTCTTACTTAGAGGAAGGTCAGGATGCAAAAGTGCTGTTACCTCTTTGTCATCAGTGGAGTGGCTGCTTCCTGAAAGGTTGGTGGTGGAGGGAGCAAAGTCCACTGACTAACCAGCAAAAGTGGGGCACAGCTGTTCAGGACCAAGGCCTGGCCGAGATGAAAAGACTGATTTACCACAAACGTGAGAAGCCTGTGGCCAGGCCTTGGGAAGATGCAAGGTGAAAGGCTGTAATAGGGAAGAAACTTTGTATTCTATTACAAGTTAATCACTAGAGGGATGTTGCCTATAAGCTTAAATTACACACAGTGGCTCATCCCTGGGAACCCTGCCTCCCAGGTAATGAGCATTAGCTAAAATACCTTTGTTTAGCTCACAGGAGACATCCTGACTGGGCCCACCTGTGAATAGCTGCAGGAAGGAAGAAATTATCACATCCGCTCTGGAGTCTGGCCGGAACCAGGACCTTACCACCTCTTCTTTTAGTATAAAAGAAGTCCGAATTCTAATTCGGGGAAGATGGTACTTTGGGACACTAGTCCACCATCATCTGGGTCTGCTGGCTTTCCAAATAAAGTCGCTATTCCTTGCCCAAACAACTCGTCTATTTATCGGCCTGCATGCAGTGAGCAGTAAGAGATTGAACTTGATAACGGTAACAAGGTAAGTCTTAAAGAGATGATATCCTTTTACTTTGATCTGAGCAGGAATTGGTTAGAAGTAGCCTTCATCATCTAACTGAATTCTTATTTGGGCGTTAATTCTATGTACTTATTTTGATGTCTTCTTAAATGGTTTCCAAAACCCCTAAGTGAATGCTTACTAGGCAAATAAACACTCTTGTTTTTATTCACCTAATTTCTCAAATTAAAATTCAGGTTTAAGTTTAATTGTTAATGACTTGGTGGAAACATACACTCCATGTTTTATTCCTCAGTTGTCTTCTTTACACAAGATAGTGATTTACTTTGTTAGAATGATGAACAGTATTACATGGTAGCTCTGTCACAAAGGGTTTCTAATGGAGTCCCCTTTGATGGGGTTTAGATGGGACCAAAGTAGCCCTTTAGCCACAGGTATGAGGATATGACTTCAGGCCTACCTTGCATCATATTACACTCTTGGAAAATAAGAGTTTTAAGATAGGAAGACTGTTCTTGACTCACGTACAGTTCAGTTTAAAAGCTAAACTATTTCACAGAAAGGTGAGTGAAAGCTAGAATGCACATGCTGAGTAATTGACAAATAGGGAATTTGAAATCGAAGGGTAGGTGACCAAGAAGACTGAAATGTTCTACAAGAGTCTTATGAAGGAACTAGGATTTTTATTAGGGCTTGACTTTGCAGAGAGGGTAAGACTTAGAAAAAATGGTAAAGCTAGAAAAAAATTCCAGCTAGGGTTTAGGGAAGAGCAAATGTGGGGAGGATCAGTGTAAGAAAAGCAATCAAAGGGGAACTAAGCGCTTTGGTAAAGAAGCAGAAATTTGATGCTAGAAAAAAAAGGAGGGATGAGGGAAGAAGGGAAACCATATTCAGCTCATATTTATGTGACACTGTTTTAGGTAGCTTTTACGTACTTGAGTTCTTTGAGGAGAGTAATGGAAAATAAATGCCATGAAGTGGTTGGGGTCATACTGAGAGGTTTGCATGCCAGCTTACAGAGTTTCAAGCTGGAAGGTACTTTCCCAGAGAGTAGCATGGTGCATAAATTGGGTTGAGGTTCAATAAATAAAGATGGTCCCCGACCTATAATGGTTCAACCTATAATTTGTACTTATTGTGATACTTATTCAGTAGAAACCCTACTTCAAGTTTTGAATTTTGCTCTGTTCCTGGGGTTGGGATACGTGGTAGGATCCTTTCTCGTGATGCTGGGCAGCTGAAGTGCCCAGTCAGCCAAGTGATCACGAGGGGGAACAACGGATAAACTTACAACAATTCTGCATCCATACAACCTTTCTGTTTTTTACTTTCAGGGCAGCATTCAATAAATTACATGAGCTTGTCAACACCTTATTATAAAATAGGCTTTGTGTTAGATGATTTTGTCCAACTGTAGGCTAGTGTAAGAATTCTGAGCACATTTAAGATAGGCTAAGCTGAGCTATGTTTGGTAGGTTAGGTGTATTTATTGCAATTCTGACTTAAGATATTTTCAACTTATGATGGGTTCATCAGGCTGTAACACCATCATAAGTCAAGGAAGAGCTGTATGTATTTCAGTGACAATGATTCTCTTCTCAGATCAGTTGGAGACAAGAGCAAAACAGTATTGGAGAAGACTAGCAGGACAGTGGCGTTTGGACAATCACCAGCTTCTCTCAGTTTAGCTCTTAAAAATCTTACAATTCTACTCCTCTTCATGTCCACCTCTTTCTCCTTAGCCCCAGTAGTACCATTATTGAAGTCCCTACTACTTTAATAGCCTCCCAAGTTACTTACCTGCTCTACCCTTCCCCTGCCATTCACATGAAGCCAGAGGGAAATTTCAAAATCATCCCCAATCCCCAGTTTCCATCCCACTGCTCTTAGGTTGAAGGCAAGACTTCTCCCCTTGGCTCATACAGTCAGGCATGCACAGCTCTCTGCCAGCCCCTCCAGCCTCCCTGCACCCTGCTCCCGAGGGCTGTGTAATCAGGGCACATTGGTCCACTGCTTTCCTGCTGCCTCCTTCTACAGGGTCATTGCATATCTGTACCCTCTGTCTGCGATGCTCCCCTGCTCCTTGCCTACTTAACACCTAGTCATCCTGTAGCTCTCAGCTCAAACAGCGCTCGTCAGCAAGGCCTCTCCTGACCTGCAGGCCCAGATCAAACCTCCCTATTGAAGCATCTCCACTCCCACCCCGACCCCCATAAAATTGCATAGCTTCTCCTGTCTGGCACTAATCAATTGGCAACTTTACATTTTTTGTGTCTTTGTTTCTTTTTTTTGTCAGTTTGCTTTTAAGATTATTTAGGACAGAAAATCTCTCTCTTTTAGCTCTCTACTGTACTTAAAGAACCTAACAGAGGGCATGTAGTGGGTACCAGAAAATAGTGTTAATAAATGAATCCAATAATTAAAGAATGACTGAAAACAGAAAAGAAGCAGATAGAGCAGATTGGACTCTTATGCAATACTTCAGGTGTAAGGTAGTTGCAGATGAGAACAGGGCATGGAATACAGAGGGTGATTTAAAGCACCTTCTATAACTTGTTGTAGACATTGAAAATAATCTGTGAACAATAATCAACATGTTTTGATTCCATATAATAATAGCAATTTTAAGGTCAGTGACCTTTTCAAATATTTTTAAGAATAGTTTAAATTAAAAGCCTTACAGAAAGAAGACTGCAATATTATAATGGAGTGAAAGAATTGTTTCCAGATACTTATGTGACATCATTATTGTGAGAGGGAGAAATGTGATGCATATTAAGCTCAAAAATCAGAAGGAGGTGATTTATCCAGGCTGTGATTAGGGAAGGGTGATGGAAGTCATTCTGACTTGCTCGTAACGGCTGTAGTGGACTTTATCTGGCTGAGTTTCAAGAGAAAAAAATAACACTCTTATCACAGGCAATTTAATCATGTCTTAGGATGGTTATCAAATATAATATTTCAAGGATCTCTAGAGTGACAAAAAATCACCACTGACAAGTCATTCCCTAAAGGTCCATGGTGTGAACTGATAATAAATGGAAGGAGAATTCGCTACAATGACTAAAAATTAAGTCCTAAGCTTTATTGGTGAACAATTTGTTGAGAAATAGGTCAGTAGATCTTTGTCACAAGCCAGGCTACTTTGTGACGTTAAAAAAAAGGTCAAATTAATTTTAAACCACCAAAATCAATCTGTCTATCTGGCTTTAGAATTCCTTCATCATAGCACCAAAGATTAGGTGTCCCAAACTAGACATTAACCTTAGTGGTCCAATCACATGTAGAATACTTAAAGACCAACATCAGATAATGAAAAATACAGACTGAAATCTGACAATTACAGCCAGCAACATATAATTTGCTTATTAGTTTCAGAAAAGCAATTAGATGAAGAAGATATAATTATCCATATAGGGAGAAGAATGTTTCATAGAAAAATTGTAATATTTATTATCTCATTATCCAACCTACGCTAAGGCCATTTAATGATCACATAAGTTTCGAACCACTCAAGTTTCATATATAACACCAACCAAAACAAATTTAAAGAGCACGTATTTTGGTGCTGTGATAGAGAATTGATTTAGTAGATGCCACCAGGCATGGCTGGTAGAGGAAGGTCCTTCCATCTTCATTTATAAAGTGGCTATTTCATAGTTCTCCTCATAAGGGCTGACATTTGGCCCAGACTCAGATTAATCATATTGCATTAGGAATGATAGAATGTGCTCCAAATTCCAAAAAGTTGCTTTAAAATAGCATTTCATCACTGGCCATCATAATTTCATTATTTTACAAATGTAGAAAATGATACTCTGAGACTTTAAAAGCATTCGTGAAGTTCTGCTAATAAAATAACTTCGTTCTTGCCAAAGAAAAGCTAACTTCAGGACTTCCCTGGTGGTGCAGTGGTTAAGAATCCGCCTGCCAATGCAGGGGACATGGGTTCAAGCCCTGGTCCAGGAAGATCCCACCTGCCATGGAGCAACTAAACCCGCAAGCCACAATTACTGAGCCCGTGAGCCACACTACTGAAGCCTGTGTGCCTAGAGCCCGTGCTCCGCAACAAGAGAACCCACCTCAACGAGAAGCCCGCACGCTGCAGCGAAGAGTAGCCCCCGCTCGCCGCAACTAGAGAAAGCCCGCGTGCAGCAGCGAAGACCCAACACAGCCAAAAATAAATAAATAAATAAATTAATTAATTAATTAATTAAAAAAAAAAAGCTAACTTCTCCTAAAACTCATGGGCACCTCATCATCTTTTCTGGTTAACATTATCTTCTGCTGTGATATGGACCATATCTAGTTCGTCTAGATTTATTTCATTTTTACTTGGCCAAGCCATTTTCAAAGCTTTAGGAAAGAGATTATCTCATCAATATTCCAGCTTTTAAATACACTGAAAACTAAGACAAAAATTAACACTGACTTAATTCTCTACTCAACAAATGAAAAATGTATATTTCTATACAATCTGATTTATGGCATAATATGATGGTCAATTAAGAATCTAGTCATGGCTAGTAGACAGAGTCTAAAATATACTCTTGGATCAGGTTTGTTTTTCCTGCATTAATATGATATTTATTTGGGGATGATAATGAATGATAGTAAATATCTTGTATACAGCTGAGAAATATATATAAATATATATACATACACATATAAATAATTTTATATACATATATATGTATATATGCATATATATAATTTTTGTAACTAAACTAAACTTACATGTTTCATGATTACCCTTAAAATTTTCTCTCTG
This sequence comes from Balaenoptera acutorostrata, assembly GCF_949987535.1. Lineage (NCBI taxonomy): Eukaryota > Metazoa > Chordata > Mammalia > Artiodactyla > Balaenopteridae > Balaenoptera > Balaenoptera acutorostrata. Next base: position 81,735,630 of record NC_080071.1, read on the forward strand.
TAAATCTGTTTTACTCTCATTTGGAAGATGGAAGTTTTGTACTCATGCCCAAATCTTTCTTCGCATTGTCATGTAAATTGTGCTTCTTAATCTGAGTTTAGTTTGGTCTGCCTTAATTATTATAATAGTATTTCTATATTGTGCTTCGTGCCTTAAATAATTTATAACATTTAATCCTTTAGAGATCTTGTCCAAGGTTTTACAGCTAGCAAATGTTGGAGACAGGGTTGGAACCCAGGTCTATCTTACTCCATAGCCCATCTTCCAAATCTTTATTTTGCTTCCATGTTGATATGTGTTATAGCAGTGATTCTCTAACTTTAATGAGGTTATGAATCACTGGGTATCTTGTTAAAATGCAAATTCTGGTTTGGTAAGTCTTGGGGAGAGCCCTAGAGTCTGCATTTCTAACCAGCTCCAAAGTGATACAGATGCTGCTGGTTTGTGAAACCCACCTTGAATAACAAGGCAATATATCACTCTTAACCTAGAGAAGATCACTTCTTTTTGTTTGTTTTTATAACCATGCCAGGATATATATGGTGATTTTTTTTATAATGTATTATCAAGCAATCACTAGGTAAACAGGCCTCATAGAGAAATGAGAATCTGGATCTGCCATTTTTCTATGCGTCCTTGGCATTTGATTTCTCTTAGCTGATTTCTTAATGAATCACTGAAAAATGAATAGGTTGGAATAAATCATCACCATCATCATCATCATCATTTAAGTTTTACTTATTATAAGCCTTGAACCAGGCTGACTGCTTTACATTGGTTCCACCATTTCATCTTCAACATAATTTTATGAAGTAAATTGAGGCATTATAAGATTAAGTTCTATGAATGTTTATGATTCTAAATGATATTGTGAACCTAAAGAATTACATATTTCTGAAATAATTAAGCAGAATTTACAGATATAAGAGCAAGATTGTATCAGATAAGTTACAGAAGACACATGTCAAATCACGGCCTCAAATTTTACTCCCTTACTTACTTTAGGCGATTATGTAATCTCTTTGAGCCTCAACTATAGAGATGGGAGATGCATTATCTACCTTAGAGTATGTTGTAATAATTAGATGGGATAGTTTATGCCAAGAATCTAATGTTTTGCTTGATAGAAACTCAAATAGCAGTCACTGTGATCATCATAACATCAGTGAAAGAATTAAAATGTTATGATTGTCTCCTGTCTTCTTTCACTGAATGTATGAAGAAACAATAAGCTGCATGTAGTCTCTGTCAACTTTCTCCCTCAAAATCTGAAACAACATATTAGATCTTAGTTCTAAGGTTTCCCTCAAGAATTACAGTCCTGTCCTTTTGATGTTTCCACTTTGAGGTGATAAAACCATAAAGGACACATTTTCTTAGAACTTTCACAATTGGCAATCACTATTTTCATCTGAACTATCCAAGTCCCAAGCTTAATTTTTTTTAAAAAATGGCTTAATTTCAATTGAATCATAATAATAGAAATACAGCTATTACCAAGATTGAAGCAAATTAACTGTGAGGCTATCTTTTCAGAAGCAAATTATGGCACTTACTTGGATGAATGGATCATTGACTTTGGGTATTAAAGTGACCTATTTGTTTAAATGTATTAAAACCTAATTGCTAAAATAACCATGCATGGTACTAACAGATAGTTAGAACCATAGTACTTGATAATTGAAAACACCAGATTTCCAAACTGGCTTCTGATGAAGTGGAATAAAAATATTCCAAAGGGTTATTACGGCAGGAAAGAACCATTCCATTCAGTACTATTCTCATTTGTCCCACACTTGCTGAGCACCTACATAAAGCCCAGTCCCTGACAAGGGCATGGAATAGAAAGATGAATAAGATGTGCAAAATCTTAAGGAACTCACTGTTTTAGCCTGGCAATTAGATACATTAGCAGGAAATTTGAATATAACTTGTATCATGAGAGAGGACATATTGCAATGCCAACATATAGGTTGTCTGGGGACACTTGCATCCCCGTCATATTCATCAGCATAAAACATAGAATAGAAACAGTGTACTCATTATGTAAACAAAGCTTCAAGATAAATCTTCTTGCCTGTCCCCACTATCCTTTCCTTTCAAATGTATTGCTCTCCTCAGCTCCCCATACAGAAATTCTGGGATCACCCCGACAGGTATTGTGCCACTATAAAAAGTTAGTCCATTCTTCTGCCTGAAGGCTTTAGAGAAGAGCTAAACTTAAAGTGAGATTTAAAGGCCAAATGAGGAGTTTTCAGGCAAAAAAATTAGGTGTAGGGCATTCCACACAGTGGAGATGTCAAAGATTTTAAGCCAGGCAACATCATAGATCATGGCCAGGTGTCTGGACAATTTTCTTCTCCTCTGTTTCTTTGCCTGCAAAATAAAACAATCATTCTTACATCTTTCCAATGCTGTGCAGATTACACGCTTGGCAAATTGAATGAGCTCAATAAATGCTAATTCTGATATTCTTTCCTGCCCTGGAAGAATGTCATATGCAAGCTTATGTAAGCAAGAAAATAAATGGTGTCTTGAAGGAATGGTGAGAAGGTTCTGAGTTGAGTTGGTGGAAAACAAGGTAGGTATGGCAGAGGAGGGGATGAGGCATTTTACCTGAGACTGGAAACAAGTCATGCAAAGACTTTTATGCCATGGTGAAAAATTTGTATCTATCCCATCAGCACAAGGAAGCAATGGGAATTTTGTCTTTTTGCTTATTTTTAAAAAGCAGAACAATTAGATAATCAGATTTAAAACCCTGGGAAAATCATCCTGGCAGCAGAATGGAGAATAAAAAGAACTGGGAGGATAAAACCAGAGATACCAACCAAAGGCTCCTGTAAAGAGAGAAGAAGAATCAATTGAAAAGTCAAAGGAAGGGAGGAGGAAAGAAATGAGAGAAGATCTGGAAATCTTACCTGGTGGGTAAATAGATAGGGCTGTGATCATTTGAAAATGGGAGTGCCAGGGAAGTAAGAGAAATACAGACATTTAAGAAAGACAGTAGGGGGTGGGGTAATGTTAGTTCCAAAATCTCCCTGTTTTTGTAACCAAAAGCACTATCCTATTGATGCTATTTCATTCTAGAGTATTTTTCATGGCATTTAGAAGAATAAAACAAGCAGTGTTCTTCTTGGTCTTTTCCCTGGCCTGCAGTTGTCATGGTGATAGAGTGGGGAGGGAAAAGGAAGGAGAGTGCATTGTTGAGAAGGGTCTGAGGATGTCTCACTTCCTGTTTCTTGTCCCCTATCCTACCTGCTTACTGATTTCCCTGCTGGCTCTGCTGAGGGTTAGAAAAGGCTGAGCTTCAACAGTGCAGGGGTACTAGCTCTGGGAGCAGTGGACTACTGGATGGTAATTGACTACTTCCAGCAGAGATGAAACAATTCTTTAGTTCTTTCAGGAATGTGTCAGAGATCTTGAAGAGTTGGTGCCCTCTGAAGAGGAGAACTTTACATATGGTTCTTCCACTCATTTTCTCTGTCTTGAAATTTTGGAAACATTGACTACCAGAGGGTTTATAAGTCAATGAGTTGATTACATGTTAGTTTAAGGTGAATCTTAAAGTTAACTTAGAGTTCAGGATAATTTATAAATATATTTTGCACATGTTTTACTCTGAGGACACTTAAATAATTTACTCTAGTATTTGGAATCTATATTGATTGGTTTATATTGTAAAATCTCCAACTGATTATAATTATTTCTAACACTTTTTGTCCAGACTGAGGTAATCCATGCTAATTTAGTCTGTAGTAATTTTTAAAAAATGTTCCCTGATTCTTAAATATAAAATTTCAGAAAGGAAACTGACAAATGTCTAAATATCCAGCTAGTTATCTAACTAAAGAATTCACCTAAGAATAGGGATATGCGTTAGGATACTTGAAACATAATTCTTGGTAACTTCCGGAGAGGTGCTTAGAGGTAGACTCATTAGGAAGTCATACTATTTAGCAGGAGCTTGACTTTTAATTTAATTTTAGAAACAGAATTATTTAAGTGACTCTAGCCAAGACTCTCATGAGATGGATATTTTATCAACCATATTTCTTGCACATTTGGTCTTTGAGATTTACTAGATGTATGAAGGCCCAGAAGAAAAAAAATAAGACATAGATGAAGCTAATACATGTGAAACAATATTTTTAAATTAGTTTTTGAGCTCATGGAGAGTACAATAATGACAGGAGGAAAATCTCTTACCTGTAATTGTCTTGAAAAGTTTATCCTTCTAAGATGTTGAGCAAAAGCAACTTAACACCTAAGTTTCTGTACTATATTTCCTCCATAGGATCAAATAATTTATTTATTTGTTATTTGGGGACATGTTTGTCAGTTGTGTTGCAATAGTGTATAGTATAGCAAAAGTGTAGGTACAAACTAGAGTCAGGATTTGTAAATTTTTGTCCTCTGTTAATAACTTACTAAGACTCACAATGATGACCAAGTCAGAAAGATAAAATCATTGCACTGGAACTGCATTGCATGTGTTTACATGGGGCCAAATTTATCCCGTTATGGATTGAAGGAGCTAGAAGTTTGCTATTGTAAATCAAAACTTTTTAAAATTAAATAATACAATGCAATTTAGCCACTAAAATCTTACAAAGTCTTCCCATGTATAAAACAAGCTAACATGGAGCTTTCCTATGGAACCCACCTTCCTTGTCTAACTAGACACCTTCAGGGGCCTTGAATGCACTCATCTGTAATCCCAGACCTCACTGAAAACACTTTCTTCCACATCAAGTCTGAGTGCCTTAAAATCAGGTTTTAACAAATCCTGCCAATTCAGATAGCTAACTGTATCCTCTATTGCCCTCCAGTTGAGTTCTGCTGATGTTGATATTTACCAGTAATCTAGCATGTCCCTTTTCAACTCTTTGTTTTTCTTCATGCTATTACTCATTCCTGGAATAATGTTCCATATCCAAGTCATTCTATGTAAAATCTATTCATTCCTCAATATTGCATTAAATTCCACCTCCTTATGGACCCTCTCAGGACTTATCTATATCCTTGGGTTTTTATTCCTCTACTACTACTTATACTTAATGATTATATTCTGCCTATAATATTCACTGTTGTTTCATATGTATTCCTATTAGACAAGAAAACTCTCTGTATTTTGAGTGTGGAGTTTTTGTTTATGTCTATGTTTCTTGTAAGGCCTTGTGAAATACCTAAACTTAGGGCCTTGATAATGACTTGAGTAATTAGGGTTGTATCATATAAACAAGGAAGAAAACTGTTAAATTTTTCATATCTATTGAATATAGTACTAAATATATTGATCATGCTGGGATATCTACATTTTAATTATTTAATTGTTTCTTCCACAAACATTCATTTGTCATTCAGTCCAAATGATTTGCTGTTTTCAAATCAAGTATTTTTTACATTGATAAATAAGTGTTCTACTATCACAGGCAATGATGTTTAAACACTTTGGGTGCAAAACTTGGAAAATGCACACTGGTATACTGCAAAATATCTTGAATTTCATATTAGAAATACAGTGTTAATTCATTAATTATAAATGCACAGCCATTTGGTGGTGAAAAGAAAACAAGATGTCAAGGGCAAATAAAGAATTCATTGGTGAAGCAATATCTTGAACAGGGACTTCTATTTGTTTAATGTTCTATGCAACTTTAATAGTACTCAGCAGTCGGTGGTCTATAGTGGTTCTAGCAATGAGTGGATTGCCTTTTCTTTGTTTGCTTTGCAACTGAAGGATGTTTGCAATATTAAAAAGCACACACACACATACATACTCACACGCCATAACAAAAACCCTGCCCCAAGGATACCATATGGCAGGGGCCCTGCACCTGAAACCAAAACAAAGCCAACAGCAACAGAGTCAGTGTTTGTCTTTGGCTGAGAATTTGGGCTGACATCAATTATACTTTTGAACCTGGACTGAATTCAATGCAAGCTTGTCAGTTGGCACTTTAGAAAAATGAATTAAACTAAAACTGTGTTTCCTTATCACTGACTTTACCAGCCAAACTCTTTTGTGCATGCCTTTGACATTTTAATTGGAGGAACTAGGAGGGCTTTTTTCAAAGCCCTTCTTGGGCAGGTAAGCAGAATACATATTGTTTCCTGGGTATATGATTTAGATAGTTCAAACAGTTTTGCCAAGAGATCAATGCTGCATAATGGAAGATCAGTGAACAAAAAAATATAGCTATAAAAACTTCAGTTAATCATTTTGAATTATAGATATTTTTGTTGCTGTTTTTTATTTTGTTTTGCTTTAAATCAGGTCCAAAAGTACTTTAGGAAACAGTTGTAGAAGTTATTTCGTCAAGTTTAGGATAACCATGGGCTATTTTTAAATGAAATAAAATTTTAGAATATTATGGTAAATTGATTCTCAACTAAAATATCAACTTTCAGCTTTATAAGATGATTTTAGCTACATTTCTAAGTGTTAAGTAACTCTTCACACGTTTATATTACCAACAGCATATATTTTTAAACTAATGATAGAAAAAGAGCTATATTAGGTGTTTTTATGAATCTTGAAGAGGCAAGACTTCTTTCAAATATTCACTTATTTACTACAATTGCACTCATTTTTAATATTTATTCTCCCTTCCTCTAGCTAAGTTTTCACCTATGTTTTAAGTTCCTGTTGTGAAAGAAAATAAAATTCTTTGAAAAGCTATATGCTGAAAAATGTGTTTACTTCCTACTTCAAAAATACAGTGAATATACATTTAGAAATTGGATTTTAATAAACACTATAAAATCACACAGGCCATTAAAACACTCTTTGTGGGTTTCAAACAGTTTTATTTAATAATACAATGTATTTTCTTCTTAAAACTTAACTGATATTTCTAAAATAGATTTTCCTAGAAATAAATATTTTCTAAGAAAACTACTTTGAATTTTGGTTTAGGGGAGTTTTAGGGCTGAAAATGTTTTAAATAAGATGGAAGATGATACTGAAAATTGTGAACTGATCAGTTTCTTGTGAGAGTATATACAATTTCTTTCTATTTCTGCCACTATTAACAAAAAACACAGTTTTAAAAATTCATGAACAGTTTTTTTTTTCCCCAAAATGCCATGTTTGACACTACATGGGACAGAATTGTTGGCTAACTGTCAATTTTGCTGCTGAAGAAGAAATAAACATTGGTGGTTTGTCTTCTAGATCTGCACTTCCAAAATGGGAACCACTAGCCCTATATGGCCATTTAAATTGAGATTTAATTTAATTTAATTCTATTTAGTGGCAATTTGAAAGGTGGCTAGTTCAATGGAGAAACTGAATTTTCAATTGAACAGTGCAGATATAGAACATTTCCATCAGTGTAGAAAGTTCTATTTGACAGTATTGTTCTATAGTCTGTGGTGGTATTGGTGACCACTTACTACTCAAAACATCCTTATTATTTACACTACTTAGTCATAATCTTCTAAGAAGGCGAGTGTAAAACAATATCTATGGTTGAGAAGTAAACTCTGTGGTTGAGAAGTAAACTCTGGTGCTGAATAGTAGAGTGAGTTCCCACAAAGTCTCATGGAAGATCAAGGGGTTAGAATAAATTTATTCTATATTCTCTCTCTCTCTCTCTCTCTCTCTCTCTCTCTCTCTATTATATCTATATATCTACTCTATGTTCTAAATACCTATCATCTATCTGTATTATATCTATATATCTATTCTATATTCTATCTACCTATCATCTATCTATCTGTATTATATCTATATATATATTTTATATTCTATCTACCTATCTATCATCTATCTATCTATCTATTGTCTTACATGATTACACATAAGACTATACTGCCTCAAATATAAATGTCCTGTCTTGGTTATATGGGAAAAATACATTGTGTTGAATAGTTTCAGATTTATCCCAAATAGCTAGCATTGTTATGCATATGGAAAGTTATTTCAAATTCTGGTCATGTAACCCCCTAAAATTCCCCCTGAATTACTGGGTACCTATTATGAGTCATGATTTGATTCATTAGTCAGCCCTAGACCTGCTAGGAACAGTAAATTTATATATTTTCTCAAGCACATTGGAAAATAAAAGTGATTTTGACTTGGAAATACAGTCTTACAGAAACCATATCTGAAATTTAACTTCCTTTCTGATTCTCCTTTGCCACTTTCTCTTAGAACAGTGAATCAGAAATACAACTACTCTTTTAACTTTTACAGTTCTGCTTTTCTTCCCGTATTCAATTTCACTTGGTTAGATGTAACACGATGATGGAGGGTAAAACATTTTTAATTGGTGTGATGGCAGAGGTTTGTGCTGTCTTTTGAGAGCCAATTATTAGCATCTCCTCCCAAATCTGCTTTTAGTGACATCACGTTGGTGGCTGGAAATCATTCCTAATGATAATATTTACATCATGGAAATCAGCAAATGCTACAAATCAGAGAGGCTCCACTCCTGAGATCCGTTGGTTAAGCCCCACCAGCATATCACTGACTCTGAAACCATTCCTACAAGCAACAGCCCACTTTTCTACAATGCTTCTCTACTCTTTCTACTAAGGACTAGGTATCCAGCGGTTTTGGAGAAAATCCTGAGTGGAAAATAACATAAAGATGACACGCAGGAAATACTGAGTCATAAAAATTATGGTTAGGTCTCTTTTAGCAAGTGATTTGATCAATTCAGTTAGTTACACAATTTCATTTCTTTTAACCCAGGAATTGAAGGGTAAAGGTTCATATTGACTTTCTTGATCAAGATTTTACCATAATCTAGCATACAAGGAGAACCTATCACCTATGTATTTATTTTTTACCTGTGCAGCCACTCTGTATGTAAATAGTACAAGATTGACATAAACCCAAAATAGCTAATTTGTGCCTGCCAAACATTAATACCAACCTTAAGACAGACTTCGTCATTGTCCTTGCCTAAACCAGATTTGTGAGGGCAGGAGGCAAAACTAAACTTGAGGTATGCCTACTTCCTCTGAACCGTCAATGTACAGATCTACTTCATAAAACACAATTGTTTAATTTCCTTAAAAATCTCTGACTTACTCTAGAAGAGTCAGATAGGAAAGAAATGCTTCTTTTTGCAATAAGTGAAAACATGCAAGGTATGTTTTCATAACCCCAGTCATCTGCATCTGTAGCTTATATATACTAGGGATGTCTAAAATGAGTAAAGAAAAAATTGCAAAAAAGCCCAACTCTCAAAATTTCTCCTTATTATAAAATTTGCACAACTAAAGATATTGATAAGCAAGAGAACAACTATCATGTCGCTACATCAGGTCTCCTGTATGCTGAAGCACGTGGAAATGTGTCTTGCAGAATCAGCAGTCAGATATCATTAGATGTGCACACATTGCAGCTGATTTAGAAGATGTATTACATGACTGGAATCATTAAAGTGAAGAGTCATGTAACCTGGTGGCTCTGAAACTTTCCTGGGATATTTGCAAGCCTTGAATCTCCTTAAAATGGCTTATTAATGCTGGTCACTGTTTAAGGAGAATAGATCACAAGCTGGTATGTTATAGCCCACTGGCCCATAATAACAGTAAAACTGAAAATAAATCACATTATCATGGGAAATAAAAAACTGACCTAATTTTTACATTATACTGTTCTGACTTGTAAGAAATGGAAATCATGTATTTAGATGTATATTATATTAACATTTTATGTGTTTAAATGCTTCGTATTTCCCCATACCATCTCAATATAATGTTTTACTTGTTCTCTCTTTGTACTCAAGGACAAATTTTGCAGTAAAAAAACTGACAGGAATAAATAAGAGCTGTCCTAGATGTAGCACTCTCCATTTGCAAGAAGTACAGGGACCAGGGAAATTTACTTACAAAACTATTCAACCTAATAGATGGATGATAGCCTTCTGAATGCTGGTGGATTCAAAATTATCAGCGGTTCCTCTACAGCTTGGTTGAAATTTTCAAACTGGTGAAAATCTTGCCAAGTGTAAACATGAATTACAATTATCCATTTTGAGCCCTGGCCTTGTTTTAAAATACTGTATAATAATACTTGAAACTTAAGGATATTAAAAGTAGAAATTGAAATATGAGAAGAAGAAACTTTAGAGAATTTATCATAGGAATAAATGCAATGGTATCTAAGGATGTATGGATAAAGATCTCCATTAAAACATTGTTTGAAGTGACCAAACCTGGAAATACTCCAAATGCTCATCAATAAGGGAAGGTTGACTGCATTTTTAACATATCCATTTTATAAAATATCATTTAGCTATTGAAAAGAATGAGTTAGACCTAAGCCATTGTTCTGGAAAGATAGCAATTATGTCATTAAGTGAGAAAAGCAAGTTGCTTATGAAAACATATTGGATAATTTCATTTCATAAAGCAAAGACAAAAAACATATATAAGTTAGTTCTTTCAACCATCTTCCACTTAGCCAACACACCTAACTCATCTATGTCATCCATTCTCTCTATAAAACGTGCAAAAGGCACATGGATTACTCCCTGAAAGTTGATTACATTCACTCATCCAAACAGTCCTGTTCCTACCTTTACTAACTAAGGGTCAGCTTTGTTTGTTACCAAACTCCTTTGTGCCACATGCTACTGTTATTGGAATTTTGACGTCTTATGAAATGTTACACAAAGTGATTATAAATAAATGTGATAAAAAAGAGTTGTTACTTCATGAAAAACAAAATTTTATCTTTGAAAAGATGCCATAAATGAAAGTCACTGATAAATATATTGAGAATTTAAGTGTGGGCAAGAACACTGTGAAAAGAGCAGAGACGAAAATTATAAAAATACAGGAAAGTTCTACACTAAATTGCTTAGCAAATGTCTTCGAAATCTTGAACCACTTGAAAGAAACAGAAGTTGGAAATTTTGGTGTGATTTCTGCAGGAAAATTTAAAGACAGGTGGCTTATATTCTAAAAAATACCATGTGTTTAAGTGTATGTGACTAAATTAATAAAACATTCAAGTTATGTGTGTATCAGTTTTATGCTCCATTTACTGAGCAACTACCAGTTATGATGGATATAGATCTTTGATCATGTACATTTGTACATACTGTTGAGCATGCAAGAAGATGTAAAAGGATACAGTTGTCCCTTGCTATCCATGGGGGATTGTTTCCAGGACCCCCAAATCTGCAGATGTTCAATGCCCTTATAAAAATGTTGAGCATTTGCAGAAACCAAAATCTGCGGATGGGCAAGGCCCTTGCATAAAATGGCGCAGTACAGTCAGTCCTCCTTATCCGCGGATGTGGAACCCGTGGATAGAGAGGGCCAACTGTATATATCAATTTGTTAACATCGGGCATCATGAGTAGGAGGCTAGGGAGTGAAAAAGAAAAGGACAGAAGAGAGACAAGAAAAAGTGCTGTGACAAAATAGCAATGTATGCATGGTGTTATATATATAGAATAACATTCTATCTAGAGTATTGCCATATACATGTAAAAAATAGAATTTGCATGTAGGCAAGGTCAAGGGGCACCATGAATAAAGACAATGATTTCGTTAGGTGATGGAACAGTGGGTAGTTTTTGTTCTGACTTTTAGTTATTCTAATGTAGTGTTCTCACTAAAGTAAAAGAAGTTAACATTTTTTTTTTTAACAGTGGAAATGAGAAAATGTGAACTTTTGTGGCTTTACTTCACTAGAGATTTTAGAGATTTCATACTTTTCTATATGTTACTAATTTTACTTTGAGAAACATTACATCACCATTTTTAAGACACATAACCTGGGGGGAAGGAGAGAACCTATTTTAAAATTTCTTAAGGGAAGAAATTAAATGGCATGGCAATTAAAAAATACTACTGAGCACATAATACATACTTATTTCTAATTTCCCTACTTTAGTACCGCTGGCATCAGTGGCCCCCCAAAGTGGCAATGTCAATTCTGCAGTGAGAATTGAGAGCTGAATTAAGTAAATGAGTCAGTATATGTATTTTTCACCCTTCCTTCAAAACTAAAGGGGGAAAATGAATAATTTAGCCTCCAAAAACCTAGATCTTGAGAGAAGATGTTAAGGCTGAAAAGTGTTCCCTGTGACACTTGTTTACTAAATTTGTTTCATGGTAGAGTCCTGAAAGAATTTCAAATACAACTTAGATCAAAAGAAAAATAATTTTTGATGTTAGTCTGTTAAAATGTATAAGGAGTTGTTCACATGGAAAAACTTGTTAGATCTAATATTTCATATTGAAAAATAACTTCCATATGGTTCTTAATTGTCCCTTTGCTAGATTTTAAAAGAAGTATTTCTATTTCTTTGCTCCTAACCTCTTGGCTCTTAAGAAATGAACAACAAAATTAGAATAACCCTCTACTCACCACTTCATTAGGAGTCTTCATCTATTCACAGTGAAAGTCAACATTTTTATAACTTTATATGATTTGAAACTTACAGAAAAGTTGAAAGAATCATATGAAGAGCTCAAATATACTCTTTACCTAAGTTTACAAATTTTTAACATTTTTACACCAATCACTTTACATTGTCTATTTATCTATCTATCATTTATCTATTATCTTCCTCTCTCACAGGTCTGATCTATTGTATATCTATATTTCAGAATTACTGGAGAGTAAACTGCAGACATCATATCCCATTTCTCCTAATACACCAATGAGTGTTTCCTAAGAAAAAGGTCCTTCTCTTAAATACCCATAGTACCATTATTAAATACAGAAAATTTATCATTGATTCTATGCTGTCATCTAATCTGCATTCTATATTCAAATTTTGCCAGTTGTCTCCATAATGTTCTTTTCCATGTCTCTTCCCCTGGGTTCAGGATCCAATCCAGGATCCTATGTTGAATTTTGCTGTCAGATTTCCTTAGTCTCTCTAAATCTGGAATTGAATCTCAGACTTTCTTTTTTTAATTTTTAAAAATTTTTTAAATTTCTTTTTTATTGAAGCATAGTTGACTATACAATGTATATTCAATGTAATTCAAAGATAGTTGAATTACAATGTTGTGTTAATTATTGCTGTAGAGCAAAGTGACTCAGTTATACAAATACATACATTCTTTTTCATATTCCTTTCCATTATGGTTTATCACAGGGTACTGAATATAGTTCCCTGTGCTATACAGTAGGACCTTGTTGTTTATCTGTTCTATATCAGTTTGCATCTGCTAATCCCAAGCTCCCAATCCATCCCTCTCCCATCCTCCTCCCCCTTGGCAACCACCAGTCTATTCTCTATGTCCCTTCTCAGACTTTCTTTGCCTTTTATTACTCTGATACTTTTGAAGAGTACAGGCCAGCTGTTTTGTAGAGTGTACATCAATTTGAGCTATTCTGATATTTCTCCATGATTAGATTTAGGCTCTGCTTTTTCTTTCTTTCTTTTTTGTTTTTCAGAAATACCACAAGAATGATTCTCAGTGCGTTATATCAGGAGGCCCATGATAACTATTTGTTCCATTACTGGTGATGTGAGCTTAGATTACTTGATTAAGATGGTGTCTCCAAGTTTTCTTCACTGTAGAGTTACTATTTTTCCCAGTGTTATTAATAAGTATTTTATTATTCTTCTTTTAAATGTTTGCATCCCTTTATTTTAGGCTTTTCTCTTAAAACAGCACTTATATGGATTTTTACTCAACATTAGAGTTGTGTTATTGAATTGTAGTGTTTTGTGCATTTCTCTTTATTGCGTAATTGTTATGTATGTCTAAAAACTACTGTTCCTTTCATAATTCTTCATGATGCATTTTGAAGTCCATGTCTAATTCTGATGACTATTTGCCTAACTCTACAGGGTTTATAACCACTTGTTACATACAACAATGCAGTGTTTTGCTTATTATGCTGGAATTATTGTGTGTGTGTGTATGTGCAAATTTGTGTGTGAGCGGGTGCGTGTGTGTTTGTGTTTCTGCCTCAAGATGTGATTTTTCTGAGTGTGGTGACCCTGTAGTTATTCCCAGACTTTGAAACCATTCTTGTCATATATAAATAACACCTGAGCCACCTGCCATGTTGTGTAACTCCGGGGGTGACAGCTCACATCACCATCTGTGAATGGACCCTCCTGGAACACAACTCTAAGCAAATGAAAGATACCTCCTAGAGTTGTGCCATGTGATGACCCTGAATGACACTCAGTAAGTAATACATAGATACCTATTTATTGCTGCTTGTTTTATCTAGACATAGTGCTACAGACATGCAGTGATGTTGATTTGTCCAGTGTTTGTCTCTTGTAACTACTGATTCCAAGATCGTATAATTTCATTCCCATTGCTTTGTCTATTTCATCGATTTCAGATAGTTTCTCCTTATTAAGTTCAAAGTTCTCTTCACGTAACAAATATACTCTAGAGTAGAGGCCCAGGTGTGGGAGCAGAGAGACTCCTCTAGCTAGTATTTCTCTCTATGAAATAGATTCCTAAGTGGATCCTGAACTCAATCATTCTGAATAGGTAGCAATGCCATTGTAAAGGAGATTGAGCATGAGAAATTGCTCCTACTGAATAAATATTTTTCTTCATGGCTTTCAATCTTCACTATTTGCTTCCTTTTTTTAAAGGTAAAGTTTGCATACCTTAACTGGCAAATTTTAGGAGTATAATGCAAAGAGTTTTGAAAAATGTATATGCCTTTGAATCCCACTCATATTCATATTAAGCTAAGAACAAGTTGACCTGCTTAGAGGTAACCACTTGTCTGTTTTGTTCTGTTTCACCATATATTAGTTTTGTTGGTTATGAAATGTTGTATATGTAGAATACACACCAATTTATGCCTGATATCTTTTTCTCAGCATAATGATTTTGGGATTCATCCATGATTTTTTTGATTTGCACTTGCTTTCTTTTAATTATGGAGTAATATTCCCCTGAAAAATTACACCACAATTTGTTTATCTATTCTTACATGCATGGATGCGTTTTGGGGTTATTTCCAGTTTATTATTGTTTTGAATATAGATGCTATGAACATTCTTAAGTGTTTTCCTGGATATATTTTTTCAAAACTCATGAATGAATACCTAGGAGTGGACGTGCTATGTCATAGGTGAGTGTATGCTTAAATTTATAACCAAGAAAAAAAAATCACTTAATAATTTTCCAAAATCTTTGTATCATTCTATATTCCCACCAGGAGTATATGACAGTTCCAGTTGCTCTGAATCTTCTCCAGTATTTGGGATTGTCAGTCTTTATCTTCAGTCTTTCTGGTGGGATTAGTAGTGCTATCTCATTGTGGTTTCAATTTCCTATTGACTATGTTCAATACTTTTTTAATAGGCTTATTGACTATTCATAAACTTTTTTAGAAAGTGTCTGTTTAAGATTTTCCTATTTCTTTTTAAATTAATTCATTGCCTTCTTATTATTTAATTGCAGTAATTCTCTTTGTATTTTTAATATCAATCCTTTGTCAGATATATGTTTTGCAAATATCCTCTCCCATCAGTGGCTGCCTATTCATTTCATTAATGATATCTTTTCCAGAGAAAAACTTCTAATTTTTAATCAATTTTTATGTTTAGAGTTATAGCTTTTTGTTTTTTAAGAAATCTGCTTTCCCTCATTATACAAAGATATTAACTTATCTTTTCTTCTGGCAAATTTAGGGTTTTAGCTTAAATGTTTAGGCTTATGATGCATATCAAATTAATATTTTATAGTTTTCAGTGTACAATGCTTTTACTTCTTCTGTTAAACTTATTCCTAAATATTTTAGTCATTCTGATGCTGTTGTAAGGAGAATTGTTTTCTTAATTTCATTTTCAAATTACTCACAGCTAGTGTATAGAGGTACAATATATTTTTGTGTATTGATTTTATATCCTACAACCCCGTTGAAATCATTTATTTGTTCTAACAGTGTGTGTGTGTGTGTGTGTGTGTGCGCATACTCTAGGATTTTCTATATGCAAGACCATGTCATATGCAAGTGACAATCTGGATGCCTTTTTTTCCCTTTTTCTTGCCTAATAGCTTTGGCTAAACCTCCAGTACAATATTAAATAGACATCCTTCTCTTGTTCCTGATATTAGAAGGGAAGTGTTCAGTCTTTCACAATTAAGTGTGATACTAAACTGTGGATTTATCAGAGATACCCTTTACCAGGTGAGGAAGTTCCCTTCTATTTCTCATTTGTTGAGTGACTTTATCAAAGAGGGGTGTTGGATTTTCTCATATGCTTTTTCTGTGTCTATAGAGATACAGACGCATTTTTTCCCTTTATTCTATTGATATGGCATAGTGCATGAATAAATTTTCTAATATCACTCCAATTTTGCTTTTCTGGGATAAGCCCTATCTGGTCACAGTGTATAATCTTTTGTATATGTCGCTGGATTCAGCTTGAAATTCATTTTTTGTTCAGGACTTTTGAGGCTGTATTAATAGGGGAAATAAGTCTGAAATTTTCTCTTCTTTGATACCTTTATCTGGTTTTGGTATCCACATAATATTGACTTCCTGCCCCCTTTTTCTTCTTCTCCTTCCTCTTCTCCTTCTTGTTTTCCTTCTTCTCCCTCTTCTCCCTCTTCTCTCTCTCCTTCTCCTTCTCCTTCTCCTTCTTCGTCTTTGTGTGTGGGGGGGGGGTGGGTGGGGTGGGGGAAGACAGTGGGAATAATTTGGTTAAATCTTCTTTAAATGTTAGGTAAAATTCACTAGTGAAGCCATCTGAATCTGGCCTTTTCTTTGTGGGAAGATTTTTGCCTAAAAACTTAATTGCTTTACTTGTTATAGGCTTATTCAGAATTTAAATTCTCTTTTATTTAGGTTAGGTAGTTTGTATCTTTCTACCTAGGTGGAATCATTCTAGCTAAGTTACCTAGGTTATTGAATTTGTTGGCACACTTTGTTTATAGTATTCCCTTATAATCCTCTTATTTCTGTTGAGGTCAGTTGTGATGCCCCTTCTTTTATTCTTGATTTGAGTCTTTTCCCTTATTTCTTGTTCAATATAGCTAAAAGATTGTCAGTTTTGTTGATCTTTTTGAAGACACGACTTTGGCTTTGTTTTCCTACTATCTATTTTATTTATTTGCACTCTAGTCTTTGTTATTATTTCCTTCCTTCTGCTGCTTCGTTTATTTTGCTTTTCTTATTCTAGTTTCTTAAGTTGAAAGGTTAGTTTATTCATTTTAAATCTTTCTTCTTTTTACATGTAGGTGCCTACAGCTATAAATTTCCCACTCAGGACCACTTTTGCTATATCTTATAAGTTTTTGTATGTTGTATTTTTGTTTTTATTCATTTCCCTGTATTTTCTAGTTTTCCTTAGGATTTCTTCTTTGACCCATTGATTATTCAGGAGTGTGTTATTTAATTTCCACATATTTTTGAATTTCCTAATTTTTCCTTCTATTACTGATTTCTAATTTCATTCTTTGTGGTCAGAAAACATACTTTGCATGATTTAATTTTTTAACTTGTTGAGGCTTATTTTATGGCCTAAATTATGTTCCCTACTAGAGAATACTCCATGAAAAAATAATATGTTTTCTGATGTTGTTGGGTGAATTTTCTATAGATATCTGTTAGTTCTAGTTGGTTTATAGCATTACTGAAGTCTTCTATTTCCTTGTTGATATTTGGCCTAATTGTTCTATTTATTATTGAAATAAGGATATTCCTCTTTATTTTTAAAAATATTTTCACTGGATGTAGAATTCTAAGTTCATAGATTTCTTGTTCTTTCTGTACTTTAAAGATTATTCATTGCTTTGGGCTTTCATTGTTTCTCATAAGAAGTGAACTTCTTATAATTGCTTATATAGCTTCTTGTAATTGCTTCTGTTTATATAATTTGATGTTTTGCTTTTGACTGTTTTCAAGATTTTTCTCTTACTCTTTGGTTTTAAGTAATTTGACTGCAATGCTCATAATATTGTTTTCTTTGTGTGTTATAATGTTGGTTATTTGCTGACCATTAATTTGTATGTTTATGATTTTCACTTAATATTGAAAAAATTGGAGAATTATTTCTTAAATATTTTTTACTCCATTTTACTGTTTTTCTCTCCTTCTGGGACTCAAGTTACAGATATGTTAGATCACCTGATATTATTCCATAGATATTTAAGGCTCTGTTAATTTTTCCTATCTTTTCACTTGGTGTTTTTTAGATATTTTTTCCTTCCTGTTTTAGATCTATATATTTCTATAGACCTAGCTTGAAGTTCACTGTCTCTTTCTTCTGGTATCTCTGATGTGCTTAAATCCAATCCAGAGAATTTTACATTTCAGATATTTGATTACTTTCATTTCTAGAATTTTTATTTGCTTAGTTTTAGTTTCTATGTCATTGCTAGGATTATCTATTTATTCATTATGCCCATATTTTCCTTTAAAGCTAGGAACATATTTATAATAGGTGCTTTAGAGTCCTTTTTTATTAATTCCAGTATCTGAGTCATCTACATATAAGCCTCTACTGTCTTTTAAAATTCTTCTCAAGTCATATATTTCTGTTTCTTTTCATATGTAATATTTTTAAAATTTTGTTTTGGGCATCAGAGTTGTTGTGTTGTGGAAACTCAGGATTACGTTCTCTTTGGCAAGTGTTTTATTTTGACCTAGCAGGCAGTTCATTTGCTTGACACAAGCTCTGTATTCTGGCTTCTCTTCCATGGGCAGAAGCTGAAATATCTGCTCAATTTTTTGAGCTGTTTACCTGTTGCTTTTTACAAAGCTTTTTGAACTTTCTTTTTCATTGTTCATTTCTTTTATTTCCTATACCTTCTGACAATGTAAACTGTGTACTTGAAGAATTTGTCAGGTGCTCTTTGTGGTATATTGTTTGGTCTTTTGAGTACTCTACTGGCACTTCTTCAGGAAATGTTTTTCCCTCTACTATGACTACATTTTTCAAATGAGGCTGCTACCTTCTTACAAATTTAGACACATATTTCAATCACTAAGTATTGCATAAGGCAAGGCTATCCAGCCAAAATGAGAATTTTTTTTTTTAATTCCATAGGTTTTTTTTAAACTTGAAAAGCTGGAAGACCAAGAACTATAGGCATCTATGCCTTCACAGTATAAAGAGAGCAACTCTAATGAAACAAAGGCAACACACAGAGAGTAGCAGAAATGATAGACAAAGAGAGCTCAAAGATGCTCCTGGCAGTGTTCAATTCCCTTGTCATTTCTTTAAGAGCAGGGACCTTAGGCTGGCTCATCATTATATTCTCACTGCTTTGAATGGTGTCTGACATAACATAAGATTTTGTGGAATGACTGAATATGGTTTTATCTTAAAGATAGTATATGTGTGATATCTTTAATGTTTCCAAAGTCTTTATTCATTTCGTTCTTCAAAACATAGATATATCTTACAGTGAAAGTAAGCCATTTATTCTTCAATATTAACCACACTTTATCTTGTATTAAACAAAATATAATAAAGCATATAACCAGCCCTTAGAAGACCCGCCTTTAATTAATTACTATTTAGCCCTATTACTTCAGGTTTTGGGAAATCTTCATTCCATGCTGAAGAGCAAACAAAACTTGTCCTTAGGGAAAAAATAGAAGGCTTTTTTGTTTTGGTTTGCATTTTTTTTTGGTGACATTCGTATTGTTTTAATATAAAATGTCTAGGAAGACACATTTCAGCATATTTCTCATTGCTGAAGTAGAGAAATATGGCAGGGTTTCTTGGCAAGGTTCCTCAAACCTATGGTTTGCTAACCACTACAAAGCCTTGGCATACAGGTCTGACGTCTATATTTTCAGACTTGTCTCAGGAATATGTCCAATCCTCCAGTTTCTACTAAGAAAACTGGCTCTCTCTGATTTGAGATAATAAACTAATTTTGAAAATTTTATCCTATCTTATCCAAGGACAGAAAAATCATCTCTGAATAGATGACAGACATTTTTCTCCTATGCAATGTGTTCTGCACTCATAGCGGATGCTGGAGGAAATGGTTTAGTACAAGAGTGAAGTGTACTGCTACTTCTCTGTCTCCCCTTCCTCTTATACCCCCATCCTGGTTCAGATATGTTCCATGGACAGGAGTCTTCAGACTAGACCCTTGCCCACGTTACTGCCTGATGCTGGTCCAGGAAGGAGAAGAAAGAAAAAAGATACCGTATTTCTGACATTTATGGATTTATTTTTAGATTAGCTTTCTTAATTGAAAAACATGGGCCAGTGGATTAGCACCCACCATCAGAATTTCTCACTTCATGCTTTGACCAATAGGAAAGAACCTAGAAACAGCTGTAGAAAATCCCTCTTCCTAAAAGCTTTCCCACAGAAATTGTCGTCTGTATAAGAAGGGTTTAGCCGACCAGGCCATGACCCCCTTGTTTTACCTAAGGGCCAGCACAGTTTTCTCGATTAGCTCCCACTTCTACTCGCTTGGTCCCACCCCCTGGTCTACTAAACCACGATCCCAAACTCCAGTCTCATAGACTGTGAATCTTTATCTCTCTTATGTAATTACTACCATTCTCTTTTCTCAAGTATTTATTCTGCTTCTAGAATCTGCCAAATTGCCTGGAAGGAACTTCCGTGATTTTTGATTTGGACAGAATCCACTTCCTAGAAGCCCCTTTTGCTCTTTACCTCTTCTCCCGAACTTGGCATTTGTTGCATGCCTTATCTTTACAGATTTGGTTCTTGTCCATTCCTTGGAAGAACTTTTTCCCTAAACCCAGCCAGCCAGCCTTGGCTCACACTTTCTCTCCTTCAGGAGTGATCGGTTTATGTTCTAACATAGCTGTGCCTTATTATTGTGGGTGGTTTGTGAAAATCAGTGTCATCATCATTCAACCACCCTTATCATTAAACCACACAGGACTTAAGTCCTATGACCAAGAATCTCAACTAACACTCAAGAAAAAATATTGACAAAACAAAGCCTTATGCAATTCATTGATCATTTAGGTTTATATGAATCCTATGTTCTGTAGTAATTCAGAGGAATGGGAGTTTATGAAAGTTTTAATCAAAGCAGAGTATATGGAGAAACTGAAGTTTTTAAATGACTTCAAGTAAAGATTTTTGACTTTTAAATACAGAAAGGCATCAGGCAAATGATCACATAACATTGAGCCAGCAAGGCTTTTGAAACCTGGGACTAACAAACACATGCAATGATTAAGGGAGGTTACCTGAGAGTGATGTTGGACATTAATTTGAAGAGGCCAACTCTGAAATCAGGGAGGAATGGGGAGGTCAGCCAGGGGGCTGTCACAGTAATCCAGGGAAAATTTTATTAAGGTGTTGTACCGTGTAAATATAAAGGATTATGCAAGTATGCAACAATTTAAAGGAAAAATCAATAAGCCTTAGTGACTGAATGGATATAGAAAATGAAGGAAAATGATGTTTTGAAATGACGCTTCTTATAGCTCAGGAAATTGAGAAAATGGTAATAGCGTCTGACAAAACACAATAGTTAGGATGGGAGGTTCTTTTAGGGATGGGTGTGTGTACAGAGTTCAGTCATGGACGTGATGCTTTTATGAAATCTAAATTGAAGTATCTGGCATTTGAAGTCCTGCCACTTGAGTAAGAGTACTCGACTGGAGATAAGGATTTGGTTGGTATTCATCAAGGAACTAGGTAAATCCATGAGGAAGGGGTGTGTCTCAATGATGAAAACTGAGAGATTAGTAGAGGCTAAATAATGTCTTAAAGAAAACCCATGCTAAGAGGGTAGGAGGAGAAAGGTGGGCTAGGAAAGAAAAGAGAGATTTGATGATTCAGGTAGTTACCATTAATGAGCCAGTATATTATCAATTGACAGGACATAAACAATGAGTGAAGTTTTGAAAATTCTTAACAATTCCTGCCGACTATAGACAATAATACTGCATTGCATATTTGACAGTTGCTGAGAGAGTAGATCTTAAAAGTTCTCATCATAAGGAAAAGAAAATTGTAACTACGTATGGTGATGGATGTTCACCAGACGTTGTGGTGATCGTTTTGCAATATATGCAAATATTGAATTATTATGTTATCCATCTGAAACTAATATAAAGTTATGTGTCAGTCATACCTCAATTAAAAATAAAGTAAAATGATCCCTGTTGGTTTCAGAAAAAGATTAATCCTAAGCATGAAAGACTGAGCTATTGTGACCCAAGGAGCACTAGTCTGAAGGTCTATACAGAGCTATCTCTTTGATCACCTTATTTTCTTTATCAAACACCTGAAGTATAATCTTGATTACTTTTAAAGCCTCAAACTGGCCTTGGAGTTGGCCTTAACTTCAGAATATCTTTCAAGCTGGGAATAACTAGAACTTAAAATAAACTTAAAGAACCAATTCCACATTTTTTTTTTTTTTTAATCCTGGGTTTTGCCGTAGAACCAAACCGATTTCAGAAGGGAATATGGGGCAGGGAACTGGTTTGGGGAAATGACAGCCACAATTTAGCTTTCACAAAGGTTTGTCTTCCAGCTGTCGTAGCCAAGTAGCCATATGTACCTGGCATCTTGTACCTGGCAAGTACGCATATGTACCTGGCATCTTTTTATTTCTCTCTAGAATTATTGTATATGTTTAGGTTATTTTGGTCTGATTTTGTTTTGTTATTGTTTCACATACACCTCACAACCTAATAGTTTTTTCGCCATTTGGGAAAGGATGAAAGCAAGCAAATCATAAAACACATGCATTTTCTATGACTTACTTAGGAATAATATAATATGTTTTAAAGCATTTTTATGTAGTTATAATGGACTACAAAAAAAAAGGAATTGTGGAACAGTGGTTCTTTGAAAACAACTCAGTGGCACTCTGATAAACTAATGCTTGAGTCTCAGTACAGTCAGTTTCACATCTATTTTGGGGAAAAATTAGGGAGAAACAACCTCAGTAGCCAACATACACAGACAGAGCTAAAGGGGTACCCCTCCAAGGCAGAGAATGGTGAGAACAACTATGTGTTTGGTCTGAATTTTGGATAATTGAATGTAGCTGGATAATTAAAAATGTTGCATCTCATGAAAGTGTGTGCTTTAGGTAATAATCTGATTCAGACTCTTAAAAGCTCAGCTTTCAAAGCCTTTTTTTTTTTTTTTCTTTTACGTTGGCTAGGGAAAACGAGTAAACTGAATTTTGTAAATAGTCAAATATGATCAATCAAGAAAGGAGCAAGTATGATGGTTGTGGCTATTATTTGACAAGAAGACCACAGATACAGACAGGGAATTTTTTTAATGAGCCTTACTGAGATATAATTCACATATAGTACACTTCACCCATTGAAAGATCACAATACAATGGCTTTTAGTATATAGAATTGTAGCACCACAATTAATTTTTGATACATTTTCATCACCTCAGAAGAAATCCCATGCTCCTTAGTCATTATCCCCTTTAATCCATGTCTCTCTCTTCCCATGTGGGAATGCCATACATACAAATAACAAATGTCTCCTATAAAGCTCTCCAAATTAGGTAATGGAGTTAACTGCTAAAAGACAAAAAAGGCTTAAATATGTTGCCAACTGAAATGCAGTTGCCCATATCAAAAGAATACTATACTATTTCTCTTGAGTATCCAGTGATGCTTTTTCCTTCCAAGAGAAATGGTTTTCATTATTCTCTCCCTAGAATTATTGACTTCTCTGGGCAGGACTGAACCTGGGCAGCTGAATTATAAAATCATGTCATAGGCAATCCCATCAGTATCTTGGTGTAAGCTCAGAGGTCGAAGAGGAAAGTTCACAGGAAAATTTCTAGCAGGAACAGACCCCTTTTATACAGTCATAGATTCATCCTGGAATTGATTGATTGCTGTCCTTTACTCTAAGAGCCCCTGATGGTCAGGGCTTTTGCAGGAATTTCTTTAGTACCTTTGTGATATCCCAGAGCTGCCAGAGAGAGCAGCGCCCTGCACGCGTGCTGAGGCTCAGTAAAGGTTACCACCTGACTGACAGTCTATCCCTGGATACCCAGACTGACAGATTTGCAAAGTGTTTTAGTTTGTAGCTGCCACAGTGATCAAAGGATAGCAGAAAGGATGTTTTTTCTTTGAGGTCAGCTTTCAGCTGCTATAAATTAGTCATGGATTACAATAGGAAAGGGAGAGAAGAGAGTTGTGTAATGAGAAAGTGGGGAAGGTACAGGGAATCCATATATTACTCATGACTGTATCTTCTTGGTCATATGTTTTATCCAATAGATTAAATCAAAGGAAAGTGCCAACACACTGGACAATGTTACCATCCATGACTGTAGATGTGGGACTAGACTTCTGGTCATAATAAACAGAGGCATTTAGATGAAACTTGTTTTGTGGCCAACACTGGGAAATTAAATATCCTTTATAGTGTATAATCATTTTGTTCTCCATATTATTCTGGGTAACTGTAATTAAACCATTGTTAAGTATCAGAAACACCCAAGGAAAGACGAACTGATAACGTGTTTGGGAAATGACATTAGACAGATGAATAATGAAGCTTAGCAGATAAGAAGTAATAATGTCACCTTCATTTTTTTATTACTATTTTCACATGGGCAGAAAATTCACCTCACCTCTTGTATCATATCCTCTCTGAGTCACAATGGTGATCAAAATTCCGATTGATAAAAGAGCCACATGAACTTTGTTCCTCAGATTTCTATGAAAGTAATGGAACATTATGCATTTCATTTATAAACTGGTTTGATTGCTGAAATACTGGATATAAATTTGGGTGTAGAAAAGTTAACATGAATAACACTTGGAAAATGTTGTAATACAGAAGAAAATCATTCAGATTTAATTTTTTTTAGCTCTTTCCTTTAAGGAATTTCTTGATTTATAGAGTTTTAATTAAAAACGCCACGTCACCCATTGTTTCTATGATTGTGTTAATAGCAAAGCCAATTTAAGAAATAATTTAAGATATTTTCTTAAGAATCTGATGACACCTTGCAATGTCTCCTTTTATTTCTTCACATAATTTACTCAATTTTATCAGTTCTAATATTATTTTTTAAAATTTATTTATTACTTTACTTATTTATTTTTGGCTGCGCTGGGTCTTCGTTGCTGTGCGAGGGCTTTCTCTAGTTGTGGTGAGCGGGGGCTACTCTTCATTGCAGTGCGTGGGCTTCTCATTGTGGTGGCTTCTCTTGTTGCAGAGCATGGGCTCTAGGTGCGTGGGCTACAGTAGTTGTGGCACACAGGCTCAGTAGTTGTCGCTCACGGGCCATAGAGCGCAGGCTCAGTAGTTGAGGCACATGGGCTTAGTTTCTCCACAGCATGTGGGATCTTCCCATACCAGGGCTCGAACCCGTGTCCCCTGCATTGGCAGGCGGATTCTTAACCACTGCACCACTAGGGAAGCACCAAAGTTCTAATATTCTTGAACTAGCCTCCTGTCTCCCATTATGGTAACGTTCACTGCATATTACAGCTTGAAATTTATAAATCATAATTATAAGATGTTTCCTGCAGGGCAACAGTATACAAGCTCCTCACTTAAATCTGTCCCATCCTATGGCCCTATCATAAATGGAATATTTCCAAATTACTTGGATAAGCATTCTGAGGTTTCACACTGATAGACTTGACTGCAAAACTGAATAACTTTGGTGAAATGAAAAAAAAAGGTGCCTGTATCTCAACAATAGGCCTAAAAAAATAAGAAGTACCTAGGGCAAAACTGAAGAAACTACAAGAAATGAGATTTTTTTTTTACTAAGTTTAACCTAGTGAGATTTTCCCGAACTATGGAATACCACAGCACTTTTATTTTTCTAATTTTCTTAGCATTTATGACATTTCTAATTATCTACTGCATGAAGGGAGAGACCACATTCATCCTTTGCCCTCTCTCTCTATGTATATCTCAAGCACCTAACATAGTGCTGGGCACACAAGTAATTCAGAGACTACGGGTTGAATGAATATGTAAGTGGAACTGCCTTTATATCTTGCTGTGACATATTTAATGTATGTAGAGGCCAGATGTTGTCCTACCAGAAAGTAAACTTCAATGAGTCAGGGAGACAAGTACCGGGTATGTTCAGTGCCTAAATCTTTGTGAATGCTCAGTAAAAATTGACAAGAGCAGGTTGTAAGCCTCAGGGAAATGGTGAACAGCTGTCAGTAAAACAGGTAGTGTTTAATCAATTTACAAGTGGTTTAACCGAAGATCCATTTATTCATTGAGCAAAAGTACCTCTAGAATTTAATATATGGATGGTGTCCTGCTCAGTACTATTAGTTTAAAGCCTTATTAATTAACCTTTTGTCTTTCTATTTAGGAGTAAAGTAACCAAACATGTTGTTCTCACAAATTAATTTTTTTTTAAAGTTTCAAAGCTTTTTATAATCTCTTGAGGTGAACATGTCTCTTTTTTATACCCTCTGCATTCAGATGTTTGCTAATATATATAAAAGGGAATTGTTACTCAGGTTTTAACTCTGATTAACTGCAAAATTGTGTGTCATCAGCACTAATACCATGTTAATGATATTTACTAAAGTAGGAAAGTGTATCAAAACGATTTAGGGATTTTTTTTAATTGCAGAGTTCAAAATTCTAACATGGACTCTGTTAGTTATTTCTAAAATAACTAGAAAATTAGGTAAATACATTAAATAAATATAATATTTAATTAGGCAAGGCTTTAAAATAGCCATGTTTGAAAAGCAAGGCTTTAAAAAAGCTTTGTTAATTAATTATAACAACTAGAAAATTAGAGAAAAATAGATAATGTCATTTTCAACATTAGAATTAGTTCTGTTTTCAGCGTATAATACATTTTATATGATATCATTTTGGAGAAGTATGAACTTTATTTTAATGATTATAAATTTCTTCTCAGGGATGGAGGAGAAATCAATAGCAAAACTTAGATATCCATTCATATTTTGTGGAATTTCTGCTTGCATATCTGCTTATTACAATGGAATGAAATAGCTTCTATTGAAATGATTTGAAAGGCATAATATTGAAACAGGATTGAATTTTCCCTAACACACAGCCCAGCTTTCAATATTAACATAAACTGATCATGTTAATGTCCAACTTAAAATTCTATGCTGCTCCAACTCTACTCAACTGCCTACAGGGTACACTTCAAACACTTTCCAAGCCATTCAAGATCCATTGTTCTGTCTTCAAACTTTATCTTCTGCCATTTCCACCTGTCCTTACTACCAGTATATTTCATTCCAACCACACTTGCCAATTTGCAATTTCCCAGCATCAGAAAGTGACTCACTCTCAAACGTCTTTGCACACATAAATTTCTCCTTTTGATAAACTTCTTATTCTCCAGGGATCAAATTCTTATTTAAAAACTTAATTTAAATGTCATTTCTTCCTTGAGCTCCTCCATATCACGCAGTTCACTCTCTCCTCTGTGCTCTATGGCCCATTTTACACTTCTCATTTTGGTTGAAAATTAATTATACTTCTTTGTCCCTAACAAAATGTGAGATCTCTAAAATCAAGGTTTGTGTCTTAGGTTTGTTTTTTTTGTTTTGTTTTTTTTATTCTAGTGCCAAGCACAATGCCCACGAGTTCTTCATTCAATACCAGATATTACAATTATTAACTGTCAACCAGCTAGTGACTTCAAGGGGGAAGGAACTCAAAGAGTTTTCCTTTCATTCCTAACACTGACCTCAAGGGACCAAAAAAAGAAAAAAAAAAAATGTTTGGCTATCCCATTGCTTTTGATATTCTGATTATATTTCTTGGTCTTCATAAAATATAATAGTAAGCAACATCACTAATTATTAGAGAAATGCAAATCAAAACTACAATGAGGTATCACCTCACTCCTGTTAGAATGGGCATCATCAGAAAATCTACAAACAACAAATGCTGGAGAGGGTGTGGAGAAAAGGGAACCCTCTTGCACTGTTGGTGGGAATGTAAATTGATACAGCCACTATGGAGAACAATATGGAGGTTCCTTAAAAAACTAAAAATAAAATTACCATATGACCCAGCAATCCCACTACTGGGCATATACCCAGAGAAAACCGTAATTCAAAAAGACACGTGCACCCGAATGTTCATTGCAGCACTATTTACAATAGCCAGGTCATGGAAGCAACCTAAATGCCCATCAACAGACGAATGGATAAAGAAGTTGTGGTACATATATACGATGGAATATTATTCAGCCATAAAAAGGAACGAAATTGAGTCATTTGTTGAGAAGTGGATGGATCTAGAGACTGTCATACAGAGTGAAGTAAGTCAGAAAGAGAAAAACAAATATCGTATGTTAATGCATGTATGTGGAACGTAGAAAAATGGTACAGATGAGCCAGTTTGCAGGGCAGAAGTTGAGACACAGATGTAGAGAATGGACATATGGACACCAAGGGGGGAAAACTGCGATGAGGTGGGGATGGTGATGTGCTGAATTGGGCGATTGGGATTGACATGTATACACTGATGTGTATAAAACTGATGCCTAATAAGAACCTGCAGTATAAAAAAACAAACAAAACAACTAATACTAAACTTTCATTGGGTTATTTGTATGGAAATATGTTAATATAAATGTTTCAGACATTACATGAAATTTCTAAAAATCTTATATTTGTATTTGTATGGAAATATGTATGGAAATATGTTAATATAAATGTTTCAGACATTACATGAAATTTCTAAAAATCTTGTATTTGTATGGAAATATGTATGAAAATATGTTAATATAAATGTTTCAGACATTACATGAAATTTCTAAAAATCTTATATTTGTATTTGTATGGAAATATGTATGGAAATATGTTAATATAAATGTTTCAGACATTACATGAAATTTCTAAAAATCTTATATTTGTATTTGTATGGAAATATGTATGGAAATATGTTAATATAAATGTTTCAGACATTACATGAAATTTCTAAAAATCTTATATTTGTATTTGTATGGAAATATGTATGGAAATATGTTAATATAAATGTTTCAGACATTACAGGAAACTTCTAAAAATCTTATATGTTCTGGTATAATGTTATAAGTAATAATCCTAGTTATTACTTTAAAATGTATATCTCAGAAATAACTAATTTTCTTGTCAACTGCATTATTATGAACTTTCATCAAATCTTTAACCATGGTCATTTTTAAGTCTTTTGTCATTTACAGACAGTTCTGGGTGTACTCTGATGATTTTGCAAATATGTTCCTATAAAAGAGTTTCATCTTCAAGAAATTCATGGAAAAGACTCTGACAAGTACAGGTTTCTGGTAACTGACTGTACTGCTGAACTGAATGAATAAGCATTTTCAGAACTCTAATGAAAAACTGATGAACTCATAAAACTGCTAACAAAAGATCAAGATGAAAAAAAAGAAATTAATTACATGGGACTGAGTGAACTGATGAGGATGAGTATAATTTTTGTGACTTTCTGTCTGAATTAAAAAAAAAAAATCCCACAAGGACTCAGAGGAAAAGAATATACAAATCAATTTTCACTGCAAAGTAAAGGAGCTGTTACAGTGGAGGATTACTGGACTGAATGTCAATATTATGACATAGTATAAGTGTGTTTCATGTTTGGTAATTGCAATCATTGTTGCTTTTGTTGTGGTCATCCATGTACAATGCTTGGTGTCAGTCTATCTATCTCTTGTAAAAATAAAATACAGTGTGTGTGTGTGGAAAAAAAAAATATATAATAGTAAGAATATCCTATCCCATTTTTCCCAGTTTGCTATATTCTACTCTCAGTTGTACCTTTTGTGGAGGAAACTCTCACATCTGCTTTCTTGTATCACCAGTTGTCACAAAAAGGGAATTGACTTTGGTGTCATTGTAGTAACACATAGGGTTTTTGTTTAACATCATTACTAACCGTCTGACAGAAACATGTTAATTAAATTTACTAATGATGTTAAAATTGGATGGTTTGAATTCATAAGTGAGGGTGAAAAAACAAAATAAAAATTATTGAAGAGGGAATTCCCTGGGGGTCCAGTGGTTAGGACTCTGCCCTTCCACTTCAGGGAACCCAGGTTTGATCCCTAGTTGGGGAACTAAGATCTCACAGGCTGTGTGGCTTGGTCACTCACACACACACACACAAATAGAAAACAAAAAGAAAAAACATGATCTGAAAAGGTTAGAAATATGACCAGGAAAGAATAAAAGCCTCATATTGGAAACACACAAACTAATACCTGTGGGGAAATTGAGCAGAAACTCAACTGCTCCTTGTGGGTTAAATGGAGTATAAATTTCTAACTCTTTGAGGTGCTATGTAAATATCATGACATGAGTTGTCAACAAAGTAATGATGTTTTCTATTAAGGTAGAAACCTTTTTTTTTTATAGGTATGTCTCAACACATAATACATACACATTAGGACCTATCGTTGTTTGAGGTCAGTAAATGGAAATGATATTAACTCTGGTTTACAGACTGGGAAACTTTTAACTTCAAGAAGAACTATACAATTTGCTCAAGGTCACTGGAAGAGCTATCGACTCCTATTCTTAACAGATAATTACTAAGATTGAGTTTAAATATATCCACTAATGCAATTGCACATTTGCCTAGATTCTTCTTCCATTTACCTAACACTCTGTTTAGATACTAAAGATATCTTTTTTTTCTAAGATCTAATTAAATTTTAGCATCACTTTAGCTTAATCTGCCTCCTCCAACTTGTTGCTGGACCTTCCTAAACTGGCAATTTATTCCACGTAGACTTGGAAACAAAGGAATTGAAAAGAATGCTGGGTTTGAAGTACTGGCACTAGGGGATATATCATGTTATCATTCAGAAAAAGTGCTAGTTATTCCTTGTGAGGAAACAGCACCCTATCACTTCATACTTTTTAAAGCCCTTGGACTATTTGGAAATGCTTAAATCCATTAGGGAATGTGTAGAAAGACACTGTGGGCCTGAGTTAACACTCTCTCTCCCTCTCTGTCCTCTCTCTCTTTCTCTCTCTCTCTCATACACACACAAACACACACACACACACAATCTTGTATATAACTGGCATTCTTGGGTAAAGGTGGCCTCTGGGAAGAAGATAGAAGAAATGCATCCCAGCGGCTGGGTCAAGCCAAGTGACAGGGAATAGCTCAGGAACAAACCAAGCCAGCGAGGAAAGAGCTCGGCCATGAGTGTACCCCAACATTGGAAAAGTAGGAAGGACAGAATTCTTCCTCAGGCGGAAGGGGCAAACGATGAATAGACTTCCGATTCCTTGAAATAGAGAGAACAGCCGAGAACTGAACACAGCCGATGAAGCTGAGCCAGACAGAAAGCTTCACAATGAGCCAAAGCTGGTGGTGGGGAGACAGGCACATTGTGGAAAGAAGAGGACAAAGTGCTCTCTGCAAGTTTCCAGAGTTAGTATAATTTCCCAAAGGCAAATGTCCTATGTGTTAGATATTATCATGAAGAGAGGGATTTATTTGGTCATGGACAGTAATTTTCTATTTTCAGAATTTCCCAGACACCACAAGGATGCCACTTTGATCTTTCCTTATCTCTCAAGTTATAGCACACTATTATCCTCCCATTATTCTGTATCATATCTTTCATAATACTTTATTTTCCTTGTAATACTTGTAAGATACTATGCAATGCTATTGTTCATTTATTCATTTATTTTTGCCTTCCCAGTTACAATAGAATGTAATTCCTACAAAAGCAGAGCACTCAGCCATTTTGTTCACTACTGTATTATCAGTGACTGGCACAGAGCTAGTATGTATATATATATATATACATACACACATTATATTTCTCACTTATATATATCATTATATTTTATATATGGAGATATGTAAAATATATTGCTGTTCTTCCCTCTTCTGAGTATGTAGAATACTAAGGGCAAAAAACATTGTTTTTCCCTATAATCAACTCACAAAATAGTTCAGTTCTATTCTCTTTTCTTTGTTTTATCTCTAAGTGACGATATCCTTTTTTACATGCAAGAATTTTTAGTAGCTAGGGGAAGTATTTATATTTCCATGACTGTTTTGTTCTTTTAGTTCAAGAAAACATTAGGGCAGCTTGATTGATGATGCAAAAGCTGGAATCTGAGGCAGAATGAAATGAGATTCCAGGTACTCATTTTGGCTGCCAATTGTGTTAACAAATATTGTGAAACTCCCACTGCCCTTATACAGAGGGGCAGCAGGCAGAGCCTGGGAAAGCCTCCCTAAGATGCCTGGGTCATTGCACACACGTACTCCCACGCTGGCCTGCCTTGTCTTTCTTTCTTCATACCACCAAGGAGGGAGCTGTCAAGGCATAAATGATGGCCAACCTACCCTGGCATATTTAGAGCAGAAGAAATCTCTCCACTATTGATTATATTATTTCTTGCTTCACCCCACCCCTGGAGTGTTTTTTTGTTTGTTGGTTTTGTTTTGTTTTGAATGAATAAAACATAGAATTCCAAAGTAACTATTTTAAAACATTGGTTGTGGGCATCTTTTGTCTTGTATTGGTTTTGAATCCGCCTATACCATGGGGTTAACATAAGACAATTTGACGATTCATTCATTCATTCATTCAACATCTGTTGCTTTCTAAGTGCCAAGCACTGTTCTAGACATTGAGAATACAATAAAGTAACGTTGCAAAAATAAAACAGAATTTCAGGATAAAAGGAGAACCATTAAAAGTATGGGAGTCCTTCCTGAAGAGGTGACATGTGAAGTGAGACGGCCAGGTCAAAATCTGTGAGCAGGATTCTAAGTGGATATAAGAGTGAAAGCCAAAAGTAGAATGAGGTGCAAAGCATAGGAGAAACCAGTGTGGACAGAACACATTTGCTCATGGGGAAGCAGTATGAGATGCTCCGTATTGAGATTTATTAGATATCCATGACTTCATAGCACAACTAGTAAAAGACCAGTGAGTTCCCATTCGCCCTATTTCTGATACAAAGGTGGTTGATCATAAGCCCAGCTGACATATTATGCAGAGCATTTAGCCTAATAGAATTTTTAAGTACACATGGTTTCATAACGAATTACTTAAAGAGACTACTAAGTCCCTGTATTTTATGCTTTTAATATGACCCAAATCATTTCAGATTTTCTTTCCATTAAGCCTTTTCCTTTATTTCCTGCTAACATTGTGATGATATGTTTATAAAAGATATTTGCAGGAGTACTATTAACAAGTATTACAGAGTAGATTTAAAGGAAATTAAAACTTTATTAATAAAACAAGAGATTTTGCAGAATCATCAAACCAAACTCCCATTTTATGTCTTTCCAACAATTAGAACAATACCCTTGAGCACATTACTTCTTTAAATCTCTGTAGGGACTCACAGGCATACACCTCTGTCTGTGGGGTAGATGAAAGATTTACAAGCAACATTATTGCATTAGAAGAAAAGAAGGTTTTCGTAATATAAGGACATTAACTTATCTGTGCCTAAATTACTTCCTTCCAAAAACAGCATAAGAAAAAGCTCATTCATCTGAATGTGGTACAAACTGACACCCCACGAGAAGCTGGGCTAAGGAGCTTGTGCTTCTGAGCTACCCGGCTCTCTCCACTTCAAATGAGGCGGTTTCTTTATTTCCCTGAGTGTGTTTCATGTTTGGTTGATACTGTCATGTGTGTGCCTAATAGCAAAACCATGAAGCTCAGGTAGTTCTCCTACTCTAGTAAGGCGGGCATGGTGGGTAGAAAGCTGATGTTAAATCACAACGATACACTCTGAAACATCATGCCAGTTACAAATGAGGAATCAAGGTTCAGAGTGATGACACGGTCCAGGGTCACTCAGCTAGTAAGTGCTGGAGTCAAGACTGCAATGGGCCAGAATCTATTATTATATAGTCTTTACCCCCAGACTACAGTCCCTCTGCTAAGTTTGTTGCCATTTTTATTCTCAAGTGAGAAAGAACTTGCAAATTATTTTATTTAAAAGTTGGAACATTAAAAATGTATTTTAAAAACTCCTCTGAGGGAAGAGTTCAGGGCATCAACATCCTGAGGGCTAGTTTTGGGAAACCTGAAGCCTCACCCCTCCTCGCAAGCCTTCTCTTCGCCATTCCATATCCTGCTCCACTTATCTCTTCCTCTACCCAACTCTGAAAAAATCTGATGTTAGCAATTGGTATATATCCATGTCACTCTGCTGTTCCTCACAACCATATTTGGTCTCAGTCTTGTCTTGAAAAAGAATAAAAGACTCTACATCTTTCAAAGAAATTTCAGGTGACATTAAAATTGGTAGAGTAACTGCTGAGTTGGAGGACTTCTTTCACTCTTAGTATTACATCATATTGGTAATTATAATAGCAACATAGTTGGATACATATTTACACAATAAAATAATTTTACAAATATTATTTCATCACCAAATGATTCTACAATATTACAATTACTTGGCTTTACTTGTCAAAATACTAATGCATAGGGGAAGATAATTTATTTAAATAAAAAGAAGCAAAACCAAAACCCTAAATAAATACGCCTTAAATCCAGGATGTATTCTTGAATCTTCATTCATCCAACATTAATTGTGCAGACATACACTGAGAATCCACCATGTCCAAAGCCCTGGGGAATTATACAGAGACACACTACTTGCACTGAGAGCTCACAATCCAGAGGGAGATGCTGTCATATAAACATAATTATCATGTGGTGTGAATAATCATACAATATTATCAGTATTATAATGACAATATATGGACATCCATTATCTTTTACATTTAGACTTCCATTTTGTATTTTGTCTAGGAAATTGTCAGGAGAGCTTTATCAGAGATTTTAGAACTTGGATATTTTGGGAAGCTAGAATCAAACATTTCTCCAACTTCCAAGTAGATTTTATTAAAATTTTATCAATATTTGGACAGAACTAAAAAGATTTTTTTAAAAAAGACTGTCTTCCTTCATTAGATGTGTGTGGGTGAGAGACAGAGACAGGGAGAAAGACAGAGACAGGGAGAAAGACATTGAAATTAGCATCCAGACAATATCAAGGTCTAAATCTGGCCTAGCTTGAAGAATGAGCCCTTATGGGAGGATCTATATTAGTAGATTTTTATTCTGCCTTTAATGGGCCACCATTGAATTAAAGTTCATCACTTTTTCTGAACATACGGCCTTTCTGGTCATTGCCAGTTTACTAAGATAATCCAGGAAAATCTGCTATTTGATTTTTCTGGGATTCAAAAGTTTGCTTTGATAATTGCTGCACTACTAAAATGCTCTATATTAAGAATTTCAGAGTACACTTATCTATTTTTTTAATATTTTGATTATATCTCTCCCCACTGATAGTTGAAATGTACTGATTTTAATACACTTCATTAATCAGAATTCGTATGTCCTAGGAATACCAACACCATTTAACTTATGACAGTTCACAGACTTCTTTTTAAATTTGCAAAGAAACTTGGAAAACATCACAGCCAGCCTCTTTATTTTTCAGATCAGAGAACTGGACTCCAATGAATCAAAATGAATCACCACAGACACTGGTGACAAATCCAGAAATACAGCTTTATCCTCTTCCAGTTCGATATTCTTTTCACTACAAATACTGCCTCATTTGTAGCTTTTCAAGGATAATTTTGAATTATTTGCTTATGTTTTGAATTTTTGGATTCATTGTCAGTGTCCAAAATAATGTGTGAGATAAAAGCCTAACAAAATCTTCCATAATAAAGCAACTGAATTTATTTTGAAATGCCATTCAGGAAAGCCAAGTTCCAAAGGGGTTTCAAGACTATCACATTCAAAGATATTTTTAGATGAGAAGAAAATAGAATTCTGGAAATGCGGACCTTCTTTTTAAACAACTTGCTACTAGTCTCCTAAGAAACCAATTTAGGTTGTTAGGTTGATTCTCCAAGGACATATTAAGAGTACAAGTTTTTCCTTTCCTCGTGACCTTTAGAGTTATCTTTCCCCTCTACTCACCCCTCAGAAATGCTAGATTGGAGCTCTGTCTTCTACCTGAAAAATTTTGAAGTGAAAATAAATATGAAAACTTGAGATTTCTAGACACTATGAACATAAATCTCAATGGGAAAAATGCTATATCAGTTTTATTTCCTTATAAAATTATAAAAAATTCATTCTAAAATTTTATAAGAATTTGATTTAATGATCATTAAAATACATATACTAGATACATCTATATTAGGATATTATTATTCTAATTCCTTAAGAATGCCTTTATTTTATTTATTCTATTACTAAGAATGTAACACATGTTCATATCAGAAAATCCCCCATAAGCCTACCACCCGGAGAGGGCTTCTGTTAATCGTTTGGTATGTTTTTGTTTAGTGTTTATTTCAGTGCATCTATCCAAGTTCCTCTCTCCCTCTCTTAATAAAGTCTGTACCACCCTATTTATACAATTTCACATTGTTTTTCTTTACCACTTATTTTTATGTTTTGCTTGTCCTTAAATATCATTCAAATTTATTATTTTAATTTTGGTATATTGATCTCCTTGGAAGTATCATAATTAAATCAGTCAATTCTATTTTTTTTTTTTTTTTTTTTTTTGGTGAACACTTTCTTGGTTTATTTTTTGTGTGTGCTTTTTCAATGTAATAAAAATCAACACATTAAAAACTAACTATGAGATAGATGTAATGCTAAGTTCTTTGTATATATGTGACTTTATTAACTCACTGAAACAATTTATGATATAAGCATTATAAGTTCTATTTTGCAAAGAAGGCCCAGGGGCATTTAGAAGATTAAGAACTTGCCCAAGGTCAGACTGCTAGCAAATGGTGGAATCTGAGTTTGACTCCAAAACCAAAAGTTGATGTTCTCAACCATGCTATAATGCCACCACATGGATATTTCTCTTTCAAATACTTTCAAGTCATTTGCCTACTTTTTATTTTATTTTATTTATTTATTTTTTCTTCCTTTTTATTGAGATATAATTGACATACAACATACTATTTGATGTAGGTGTCAATTTTGATAATTTAAAATTTCCCCAGGTACCGATCTATTTTACATAGAATGTTAACTATTATTTCCTGACTTAAAAATGCTGATGACTTAAAAAGAGTTTCTCCTCTTTTAATCCAAATTTTGTGTATATATAATTCTTACCTTTGCAGTTTTATTGGAATTTCCACAGGTGTTTCTATTTGATTGTTTGCACTCTGTGTATTTATTAAGTTCTCTCCTCCCTTGCACAGAACCAGCACTTATTTTTCTTAACATATTACTTTATAATATCTGTTCTATTTCTCCATATTTTATTTATTTTCACAGGGTTTCTTTAAATTGTCAATATTTGAGGACATTTTAAAAAAGGATCTGATTTATTTGGTTTTTATGGGGATGCAGCTATAACTCAGAGATTTACAAGATGTGCTTTTAATCAATTTACACTGAGAATGCTATTTTTATTTTACATTAAATCTGAAAAAAATCCAATGAAAATTTGACACTGGCCTTTTTCTTCAACTGTTACTATTATTTATAGAATTACTACTATAACCTTATATATTTAATAGAAACTATATACTTTGTCTTTTCAATATGTAATTTCAGTATGTAGCCTATGTTGTGCACCATTTTAAAGTAATTTTATACCAAATAATTCATGTTTAAACACTTTGCTTGCTAAAATGTATTAATTCCACAAGACTTGCTTGGATTTTTAAACTTCATAATATTGCACCTAAAGCTGAAATTGATGCTGTTAAAATACAGAGCGGAGCAGTAGGAAATAGTTGGCCTGTTTCAGCTAATGTTTGAAAGAGTATATTTGCTAATAAACAGTGCCCCAGACTGGGAGAAATATTGTTTCCTCTTATTTCCTCACTATGTTTTTTTTTTTTTAACTTCAATGTAACAATTACTGAACTTATTTTTGTTATTAGTCTTTAACTTTTACTTCTCTAGGCTACCAGGGAAATTAGGGGCAATAAGAAAACAAATGTCTTCCTTAATGAGTAAATTTGCAGGAAACTTTCATTATGAAGTCTATTTTCTGCATCCCATTAGAATCTAATAGCCATGTTCTAGCACTCCAGGAAGAGCAGCCTTAGTTCTTGGGTTGCACTTACCCTCTATTCTTAGTGGAACAAAAACATTACTGAAATCCCATGAGGAGCACAATATTTAACAATTGACTCCTCATCATTTGCTGAATTCATTTTATTTGGTTTAGGCGAATCTGTGCTTCATATGTTATTATCTTAACAATGTTTCCAAGTGACTTCTACTGTGAAGTCATTTGAGTTTGAAGGAAATTCTTGTTAACAGTTTATCTTCTGAATGGGAGGAGGAAGTCCCTAATCACTAACTCTGGCTAATTAATAACAGTTGTGATTGAACTTCACGGAAAGCAAATCTACAATTCCCTGAGAAGGTTTACTCCAGAACCTTGGAGGTTGTCTCAAGTTATTATTTTGGAACTATTGGTCTCCATATCCCACTGACATGAAGGACCCTTGGCATGCTGCTTCCCGTTGTGTTGTAGAAATTGATATAAAACCAGCAACTCTTAAAAGATCCCACCTGTCTGTTAATTCAATAAAACACAATCTTGCATGAACATTTACATCTCCAAAGTATCACTTCATACAATATTTCATATTCAGTGCTTATTTAAACATATTCTGTAACAATTTGGAAGCTAAAAAAATCTACTAGATCCCATTTTGTTTATATAAGTATATAAGTGAAAGTGGCCTTGGTGAAGGCACTGAATAGAGTCACTTGTCAGCAGCACTTTCAAGCCCATAATCATCTAAATTATATTACTGACCTCTGCATTACAACACAGCATCTGTACTTCTATGAATTTAATATCTTAGCAATAATTGGCTGGTTTCTTTTACTTACATAACTGTATATAAAATCATATATTCAGCATTTCTTTAAATTGAAAGTACCATTATTTGACATGCATAGTTGTCAGTGGTACAGCTAAAGACAAGGAAACCACAAAAATATTATGAGCTTTTCGCTAGATACTGGTGCCCACTAAAGACTCAGTGAAATTAGTTCTCCTTGGTAAAGGCAAATGCTAAAAGCGTATACTGGGTTCAAATTAAGATTTTCTTGACCACTTAATTAGGAGATATAGAGAATGTAAGGAAAAATAACTTCTTCATCACATGAATTAATGCTGTTTAACGCCACCTAAAAGCACATAGCACTACCAGTAGTGGAGAAACACCAATTTAGATGGAGTTCTTTGAGCAATTTCAGAAAGAAGAGAGGGAAAAAGATTTGATTGGCACGTTCCTTTGCCAGAGAGGAAAGGACGAGTGAACCAACCTGGACATGAATCGCATGGTTAATGGGTAAGCAATAGCAGATTAGTGTTGGGAAGAGGTTCATTATAATATAATAACAATGACCCTTAGGAGGATTAAAAGAACGTGTCAACAAGTAGCACTTGCTTTCACTCTCTTCTTTGGGACAGCCACTTGTAGATCTGGAGACAGTAATGAAATAAGCATTAGCATCATGTTTTCTACCACAGAGGAAATAAAGACATGTAATGAACCACAGTTTCTTCATATAATATTACAGGAAGAGAATGGCACTGAAAAGGAACCATTGGGGGCATATTTGTTTTGGTCTTCCCTTTGTCTGTTCCCCCTCTTCCCAATTTACTTTGGGATACCACAGCTCAACTGCCAATCCGTGTAGACCAGGAGGGCTAAGCCCAGTCCTGGCTTCAGGAATGATTATGTGCCCCAAACTTGGACGATCACGGCATCCCATACTCACACTCGACACCATGTACACTGTGCCAGAGTAGTCTATACTGGTACAAAGATCGGTTCACCTGGAAATTTGCTGGCACAATAAGGAAAAGGAGAATCTCTTTCCATGAAAGTTGGTGGGGCAGGAACCAGTGATAGTCAGCTCTGATCATCGTGGAGCTGCCAGATCACCACATTGAAAGGACAGTCTGAAAACAAATTGAACATAGAAAACAGCACGGCTGAGAGCTGGAACAATTGATTCCTGATGAGTCATTCTACCTCTAAGGCTTCTACCACTGGCCTCATCAACTACAGAAACCAAGATAGCCTTCCTTTGTTTACACTACTTTGAGTTGGATTTTTGTCTCTTGCAAACCAATCCTGAGTAATTCAGGAACATTGATAAAAGTTGGAAAAGTTTCTGGTCTACTTAGTAGCACTTCCACTCTCTCCACACAGACCTCAGTAATTCATTGGCTTGAGTTGTTCTGTCACTCTCTTTCTCATGCATTTATTATTCTTTTTTGTTTGCTTGTTTTTCATTTATTAATCCATCAATTTACTTTTTCTAAAGCCAGATAATCACATACTATGTTTTGGTCCCTGAGAACATAGGTTAGTAAGACACACGTACGGCTCCCTGCAGTTCAATATTTAATGGGAAAAGAGATATAAGCATGTCATTGGGAAAGTGTAGAGGATAAACAACGTACTCTGAGGGCGTGCAAGTGCGGGAGTCAGACAAGGCTTTGTAGAGGTGGACTTGATGAAGAGGTGAGAGCAGAATAAGTTTCCCTGGTGAAGGAGTTTCAGGGGGTTTTAGAGGGAGCAGGCAGCAGATACAATGGACTGAGAAGATGAGAGAGAGGATGTATGAATGATGTGCTGAGAAACAGGGGCAGTTCTGGTGATCTGTGATGCCTGGATAAGAAATTGGACAGCTCTGGTCTTTACTTTCTCAAAACTAGCTCTGCCAATACCCACCTTTGTGCCTTAGATCTCTTCATTTTCTCCAAGTGAAATTTCTTACCTGTTTTTCTTCACTTGGCCATATTATACTAATATTTTCTGTTCCAGAGCTACCTCAGATCCTGCCTAAACCAATCATGATTTCTCTCATTCTTACTGTTCTCTCTCCCAGATGAATTCCTTCCTGGCTCCTCATCCAGGCTGAGGAAGGCACCCACCTACCAACAGTGGGGGAGGTACCTGCTATCATAATGATAACTGATGAGTCAGTTTCTGCCTTGGGTACCTTCAGACCGACAGTGAAATCAGCACAGTCAGGAACGGACTTCCTGCAGCCAGACTTGGAAATAGACTAGCACAATATAAGAGAGCCTTTGTACAGCTGAAAACTGGAAAGGAGCAGAAGAGTTTCACTTTTACGCTAACACAAATACAGGAATGATCTTTCTGTCAGAGAGAGAGGGGGTATTGAGAGAATAATTGAAATATTTAAATACTATATTATATAGTTACATATCCATGTATTTTTCAGATACATGTATTTAAATAATGCCTTATATATCTTTACATATCTGTGTAGTGGTATATGCACAAACTATCCATGACTTGGTGGATTTTCAAGGGTCATTTTTGGCTATATACCATGCGTTCCCCATTTGTTTTTATTGTGTAGGAAACTGTCAAATGAAATCAAGGGATACAAAAGGATTCTATAGTTATGTGTCAATGGGATAGGAATCCATTATTGTATAACCCAGCGGCTGTCTAATAGAATATTCTTCTATTAAGGAAATGCTTTATGTTTGTGCCATTCGATGTGATAGCCACTAGCCATGTGGCTGCTCAGTACTTAAAATGTGGCTAGTGTGATTGAGGGACTGAATTTCTACTTTTCATTAATTTTAATGATTTCTGTATGAATCAAAAAAGCCACACCTTGTTAGTGACTACCATATGAAACAGAATGTTGACGACGTTATTGGGGGTGAATAAAAATAGATACCTAAAGCAGCCTGCTGTCTAACTGACACTGTTTGAAGGTGTATGCCTAGGCAGATGTGACCAAATAAAACTGCCTGAGGAGAGGGTATTAGGGTTCTTCAGAGAAACAGAACCAATGGGATATGCATACACTCACTCACACACACAAAAAAAGATTTATTGGAAGAAATTGGATCACACAATTACTTACGGAGGCTAAGTCCCAAGATCTGCACTCAGCAAGCTAGAGCCTCAGAAGACCTGATACATGGCTCCAGCCCGAGTCCAAGGCCTGAGAACCAGGAGAGCTGAAGGTATAAATTCCAGTCCAGAAGACAGCTGGCTCGAGATGCAAGAAGAGCTGCTGCTTCCATGGGAGTCTGAAGCTGGGAAAGACCTATGGCTCAACTGTCAGGCAGGAGGAATTATCTGGCACTTTTTCTTCTACTCAGGTCTTCACCTGATTGGATGAGGCCCACCCACTTGAAGGAGGACACTTTGCTTTAGTCATTCTATTGATTCAAATTTTAATCTCATCCAGAAGCACCCTCACAGCCACATCCACAGAATAATGTTTGACCAACTGTCTGGGCACCCTGCAGCGCAGTCAGGTTGACAAATAAAATTATCCATCAAAAACTATTTCTACTTTAACCTTACAGAGATAAATTGCTTTGGGAAACTGAAGCAACAGGACAATAAGCTAAAATCTATCTGCCACTTCCTGGTCCTGTAAACAGAAAGGAGAGGGAAATTACTTGCAGGTCAGACTATGCTTTCTAATCACTCAGAAGTATTTTTTTTTCTTTTTACCTCTTATTTTCTTACCCCCTCACCCATACACCCCCTATTTTGTTGACTGGAAAAATTAGCTAAGCACTTACACATTTGTCTCTCTTGGGAAAAAAAAAATTCCCAGGGATTTTATTACTCTCAATTATGTAATTTTCTGGAAGACTTATTTTTATCCACTTTCCCATTTCAACAAAGCATCAATCAGATATCACCTCTAATATTTTACACAGCCTGTTCTCTGCATGTTGGAATGGTAGTTCAAAAAACTTATAGTAGTAATTGAAGACAACAGCAATTTATACTTACTGTCTCAACACTACTAAGTGTGAAGAGGGGGAGAGAGTAGAGTCATACTTAATTCATGGCAAACCATCTTAATAATCCACTTTGTCTATCTCTACCACTATCAGTATCATGTGGAATTCAACTGCTCCTTATACAACTTTCTGTCTTCCCCATTCCCAAACCCTAGCCACACTAACCCTCTTTGGGACAAGCTCAGTTCATACTCCCTCATCTTCCCTCTGCCA
This sequence comes from Balaenoptera acutorostrata, assembly GCF_949987535.1. Classification (NCBI taxonomy): domain Eukaryota; kingdom Metazoa; phylum Chordata; class Mammalia; order Artiodactyla; family Balaenopteridae; genus Balaenoptera; species Balaenoptera acutorostrata. The sequence goes on from NC_080071.1 coordinate 81,778,543, forward strand.
TTGCCATGGCTTATAGGAGACAGCATGTGACCCTCAGTGCTGGCCAGTGGGATGTCTTTCCAATATTCTCTGTTTGTGTGTTTATGAATGGGCATGTAACCCAGGACTGGACAATAGATTGTGAGCAGTGCCTTTTGGGAAAGTTTTCTTTTTCTTGAAAATTACACCAAAATGCATCATCCCTCATTTTTGCTAAACAATATTGTGCTTGGATGTTTCTTCTGGAACTTCTTGTTGGAGGAGTTCATTGAGAGGATGTGACTGCTGGCTGACCTGTGAGCTGGACGCAGGCAATCAGAGGTTCCTCACCCTCTACCCTGTTCTTGGAATGTACGCTATGCCCACCATTCTCATACTAGGAGCTATTTCAAGGATGCAGCCTTGAGAGAGGAAGGTGTTGTTGAAACCATCTGGACTGAATAAGTGACTAAACCCTGTTAAGGCCTCTATACAAACTTTTAAGATTCTGGCAGATGGGTGCAGAGATCTACTCATCTTGTGACCACCCAAGACAAGTCTCATATGTAAGTTCCCTTTGCTTATTAATCCTGCTACCTACCAATATGGAGTGATCTGTCTCTTTCTTTGGTCTCTCCTTGCCCTCCATGTATAGGGCCAGTTTGCAAACCAACACTTCCACAGCCATCTCACTAACAGACTGAGATTGAAGCCAGCACACAGAAGAGGGCAGAACAAGAGAGAATCACAGAGAAGGAATGCTGGAGCCCAGACGTATGCCTGGACTCGACCCTATCTTTAGTCTTCTTGTCATGAGATGCTCAAGATCTGTGAGGCATCTGAAAATTTACCCTCTTGCAAGTCAGTAAGTTAGCTTGCCACAATTTCCAGGATGCTGGCAGATAGCATGAGATTCCTGAGTAAGTAACAAAGGATGATTTAGTTCTTAAAGCGATAGTGGCAGTCAGAGTATCAGCATGTGCTCTGGTTCCCTGGGCCCCCTACTCCTTCAGGAGGATGTGAAGGAGGTCAAGTGATACCTGCTCTCACAGTGGGTTGTGTCACAGGAGAGGAACCCTGAGCTTAGGGAACCTGAGCAGTAATCTCATGTTATAATGGGCAATAAGCATGCCTGCTCTTTGGTCATGAAGGAGCCATTATTGTTTATTATACTGCACACTAAATAAGCCTGCTGTTGACTTTGGAGGGATGCACTATCTCTATCTTCCAAGGCTATTCACCATGCAACAGCTTTGAAAAGATAGACCAGAAGAAAGAGAGACAGTGTCTCTGCTCATAAGATGTACAGAAACATAAGAAATCCGTCAGGAACTGTCTCCCAACAAAGATAGAATACATCTCAATATTGCTTAGGCCAATTTGGGCTGGTCTTTTCTATTCCAGGCCAGCTACCAAAATCATCCATACTGTTACACAGGGGATGAGTACACAAATGAATATCATGGGGAAGGACACATTCTTGAGTGCCTACTCCAAAAGGACTGGGTGTGCTGTGTGTGAATGAGACCTCTGTGCCTTACTCTTCAAGAGTGAAGGCAGACATTTTCTTGTCCTGGGAAGGTTCTCAATAATGTGTCTTACCCACCAATCTTACATTGACTGCTGGCTGAAATTCAGCATTTTTCTTCTCAAATCAGATCTTAGTCTACTATGTGAGAAGAGAATGAAGAAAGAAGTAGAAAAGGAGGTTGATTTTCTTCACGTCTCAAGGGTGTGTCTGTAATCTTCAGAATTTAAGGGGTGGAGATGGGCATGAAGATATCAGAGGAAAACAAGGGAGATTCTGTGTTTTCAATTTAATTGTTAATATGGGAGTGTTCATCTCCCAAAGTGTCTATAATCAATAGTGGGTGTATATATCCAAGAAGTTGCCTTTTCAAGCTGTTTTTCCTTGGAGTCGGATTTGTATTTTCCAGAGGAAATTAATGAAGGCTTTGAACAACCTAATTCCTGTGTAAAAGTTAAGTTGTCAGCCTCCATGATTGCTTGAGCCAATTCCTTAAAATAAATCTCTCTATATATGTACACACACAAAAAACTAGTCAAGAGATTGTAGCTATGAATGAAGATCAAATTATTAACTTTGGAAAATCTTTTATGAAAACTCCAGTTACATTATTCAAAATAGTTCTGTTAACCAAGAAATTAAGAAAAATAACCTTATGGGTTTTGTTACTGAAAATGGGTTATTTACTTTTAATGAATAAAAACTGTTAAATATGATGAACATGTTAACTAATGATGCTTACACCTACGTTTAATGAAAATAATGTGGGGATTTGAATAACAAAGAGCTAGACATATATGTGTGATGTTTTACATTTTTCTAGTAAGAAGAAGAGCTTGTACTTGGCTAGATAAAACATTGACATGGGAAAAATAAAAGTAATATTCAGGCTATTTTCCTTAAGTTAATCCCAACTTTTTCAGATGTTTCTAAGTCAAAGGTAAATGCGGGAAAAATAGCTTTAGGCTAATTTTATCAATTCACTCAACTAACATTTTTTAAGTAGCTGACTTTAAATTCCCTGCAGTGAACAAAACAAGGAAGTCCTTGTTCTCATGGAACTTATATTCTGTAGATGAATATCCAACCATTCAAATCCAAACTTAGTTTTTGATGCATTCACTTAAAAGAAAAATGACCTCAGTGACTTGGTATGTGAAACATGGTGGCAATAACTTGAAACATAAGATATTGATTTCTGCTTTCTTTCCCCTACTTCTTTTAACTACCTAACATAAAAAAACAGTGGAAAACATAAGCACTCAGTTCTCTAATGATTAACATTAAATCTTCTCTTCTCCACCCCAAAATTCGTACTTTTGCCCCAGGTTCACGCCAAGTTGCAAAAAAGCGACTTGATTTCTCTCTTTTGTTAAAATAATTAATTAATTACTTTTAATTTTTGGCTGCGTTGAGTGTTCCTTGCTGCGCGCAGGTTTTCTCTAGCTGTGGTGAGCGGGGGCTACTCTTTGTTGCAGTGCACGGGCTTCTCATTGCGGCGGCTTCTCTTGTTGAGGAGCACGGGCTCTAGGCACGTGCGCTTCAGTAGTTGTCGCTCGCAGGCTCTGGAGCGCAGGCTCAGTAGTTGTGGCGCACGGGCTTAGTTGCTTCGTGGCATGTGGGATCTTCCCAGACCAGAGCTTGAACCCGTGTCCCCTGCGTTGGCAGGCGGATTCTTAACCACTGCACCAACAGGGAAGTCCACGACTTGATTTCTTGATCTTTGCCTTAGCAGTGAGTAAATTACTCACTCCTACGTTAACCCAGCTGGAATCCTTCTTGTTTAAATTTCCTGCCTGTGATGGTAAAGGGCAACACATAACCTTGGCAAACCTGGGAAATCTGGCAGAGCTGAGGTTGAGAACCTCATAAGGGCTCACTCTGGTATTAGGGAAGGACAAAAAGAGGTGTACAAGTGACATCCTTGAGCAGGAGAGAGTAAAGACCACTATCCAGCTTCTGGAGGTATTCCCACATTCCCCATGGTCTTGGAGGTAGAACATCGATGTCATTGGAAAGAAGTGTTTTATATTTTGTCATCTCCCCAAAGAGGCTGATGAGGGGAACTCCAACGGTGAGTGGGCTTTAGGGGAAGGAGCTAGATTTCCACTGTCTCAGCCATCTGTGAATGCTGTGAAGAAACCAATTTGGGCACCCAAGACTATCTTACCTGTCAAAATATAGAATTAGGCAATATCAGATATGACAAGAGAGCCACCACCAAAATGTGATTAGCTAAACTAGCAACATCTGAGACCAGAGTTTTGAGAACTCTAGTAGTGGACACAGGAAAAGAAGAGCTATGTGGAACCAAGTATGAACTCTCTCCACCCTGAGATGCAGACAGTCACATGGGCAGACAGTCTGGTCCCTCCTTTACCTGTTGGGTAAGGGTCCCATCCAAGTTACATGAAAGTAGAAGCTGGATTGGAGGAATGGGAAGAGAAATTCTGTGCCAGTGGCGAGGGACACTGAAGTGGATATTTTGTACTGGCTAGAGAGAGAGAACTAACTTAATCTGACCCCCAGACTACTTGGTTGTCTAGAGTTTATCTAGAATAAATTGTCATTAGACATTCTTGGAGGTGGAGTGAGGTGCGGTGTTAGGCTACAGGAATTCTGTCTAACAAACCACACCCAATACAACAACATGCATCTATTTTTCTCACTCACGGGTCTGTGGGTCATCTAGAAAGTTTCTGTTTCAGGAGGTTGCACGTCTGCTGGGATGTTTTGGATTGGTTCTGCCCCATGTGAGAAGAGGCAGTGTCTCCCTGAGGTATGCTTTTCTTATGTCCATCCTAAGAGTGCAGGAAGACAGGTCAAACCACATGTGCACATTTCAGGTTTCTCTCTGCATCACATCGGCTCAGTGTCCAAAGATCAAAGTAGGTGACATGGCCAAACCCAAAGCCTTTGAGATAAGGAAGTACCCCACCTGAAGGAAGCCTGAGGAGTGAGTGATTGCTGAACAATAACCCAATCTATGACAAGTAGAGACCACTCGAAACCAAGAAAGCCATATTTAATTATTAAATACAATTGTATTTATTTGTGACTGGCTTATACCTGCTTTGTGTTTTAAATTTTGATCTTTACAATCATTTATTATGCTGTGCTTCACTTGGTAGGTTAGTGTTTCTCTATTTTCAGCTTTTTGGGGAGGATTTTGTTGTACACTACAGATTCGCTGGAGTGTTGTTGTATCTTAATTAGGAGGAATGTAGCTGTCAGTGGTGTTGGGGAAAAAGGTTAATGAAAACTCTGATAGACCATTAACCATAGCCCTGCTGATGAGTGGCATAATAAAGGTTTTTCTTTTAATTTTCTTTTTAATTTTAAAGGTAAATCAGCACTCCAAATCTTTTTTTTATTGTTGTGACGGTTTCAGAATCATATTGACCCACAAATAATATCTGAAGTAACTTTAAAAATCTCTTTTTTTTTCTAATGTTCTCCCCAAAACTTTAAAATATTCTTTCCTTTGGTGGTTTTGCTTCTTTTCCTTTTTATGTGAAAATCTCTTAGTTTACTCATAATAAGAGTTTGACTAATGAAGAAATACAGGTTAGAACTGCTTGCTAACTACACTTCCACTACCCAGAGCAGGTAAGGGATCTTTCATACACAATTTGAGTAAAGCATTTCAGTAAAGCCAGGTGTCTAAAACCTCTGATGAAGGGATCATTTATATGCAGAGCTCCCAGTCACATCCACCATTGCTGGATCAGATCCCAGAGGTTGTCAGAAAGCACCATGAGAAGGATCCATCCGTCTCTCTCTCTCCAAGTGTTCTGGCAGCTGAGGCAAGGATCCAGGATGCTTGAAATGTAGCTTCAAAAAGCAAAGTTTCCCAGGGGTCTAAAAACAGGAATCTCTTGGTATCATGTCACAGACCAAAGCACAAATATTTTTGGAAATGGTTTTGTTGTTATATGTTTGTTTTAAAAAAGAAAAAGTGGGCAAGACCACGGATTTAGGCTTATTTATAGTTGTATTTCCATTCTGCTTCTGCTGTTTACACAATGGAATGACGCTTTACAATTGAGTTCCTTGTCTATAAAATTGGGACTGCAAACAGCGACTCTTCAGGGTTGTTTGCAATTTCAGCAGATGCATATAAAATATTTTACACAGGTCTTGGCACATTAAAAATAATATATTATAACCATTATTTGTAGATGAATATTTCCCCCATTAATTTGGTAGTAAATCTCTCTCCAAACTCTGATCCATTAGCATTGTAATTGTAAGATCAGGCACGCGGGGAATTTGACGGGCAAGGCTTGTGAAAATGCATCATTAAGCATTTTTATGGTATGTTTGAATTGTAACAGAGCCAATTCTACCCTCGAATAGAGACAACCTTACTCTCCCCTTGAAGGTGATTTTGGTATACATATTTATTTGATCTCCACCCTGTCGACAGGGCTCTGCTTCTTTAATAGGATGTGTGACTGAAGTCAAGCAGGCTTCTGTTCAGTACCTTAGACCAGAGATACTCAGGGTGCAAATGCATTGTCATACCTCAGCTTTCTGGCAGCTACTTGCATCCCTGGTCTGTAAGGCATTAACATGAGTCACTTGGATTAAAAGCATAGTCTTTATTACATCTATCCATCCTCTCTCTCCAAGTTCCCAAAAAAGAGAAATAGGAAGCAAAGTTAGCAGGTGCATTTTCTTTGAGAGAAGACTAGATTGATTTGAAATTGTTTAAGGAAAAGTTATCACTATAGGTGAGTGAGAATTTAAAGCTCTTATTGCCTACAGCAGTGGTGCTTACAGAGGAGAATATCCAAGAAATATAAACACTCCATTTAACCAAAAGCTTTTTCGTTTGTTCTTTTATTTCAGCAGACATTCTCCAAGCTTTCACAATGCTTATGTTCATTTTGAAACTCCAAGAGGGGATCTCTAACAGTCACATGATCCCTTTATTAAGAGGCATTTTTCCAGCATCAATGTCACTCTTTGAGAAACACTGAATTAATTACTGGATATATTCTCAGAAAATGCTGGTAATCTGGCCCCTCCCTCCCTCTTCAACCACATATCTAGATATGTCTTACTGTTCTCACCTCACCTCCCTAACTCCCTATGCTGCCTTTCTCCCAGACAGGCTAGTGTCTCTCATAGTTTTGTTCTTCTGTGTACGTGACTGCTTCTGCCGGAGATGGCATTTTAAGAACAGTCAACATGATAGCACCTTTTTATCATCTAAGTTTCTCCTCCCGCTTTAGATCCTCTGTGAAGTTTTTATGATCATCCCATGAGGTCTTGTGCACCCTAAGATAACTCTATGATGGTACCTTTACAAATTTTACTGTCCTTCTTGGTCTCCATCATTTTTCTGAGGTCGGCCTCACTCTGGATTCCCAGCCCCAAGCTCAGCAGTGAGCATAGTGTTAGAATTCATTAAATATTCTGTGTATGATTGAATGAATTCAGGAATGAAATTAACACAATAATGTAAGCCATATATACATGTTTTCCTAATATAATCATTGGAGAGTAGAGGTGGATGGCAGGGATTGGGAATCCCTGATTCAAATCCCCATCTTCCTCTGTTCTAGCTGAAACTTTACACCTAAAAATCTGGTTTCTTCATCTATAAAAGCTGATAAAGTTCCCGTGCTCACAGGACTACTGTATGGATAATATGAGACAATACATAGAAGTGGTTTAGTATCTTGGTTCCCCAAATTGTGTACCTGAGTGCTGTCCCAACTCATAGGAGAGATTATCGGTGTCCAAGGGAAAATGGACATCCCATAAGCTGCTGGCTTTACAATTTCAACATGAAATTGCTCTGCATTCCTTTCGATGGTGTCTTTTCTTTGTGAAGCTGGGTTTTGGCAGTGGTTATGACAGAAAGCAAGTCTCATGCAAAAAGCTACACGGAACAGAAAATGAGGGTGATGGCGCCCAAACTGGTTTCAAATTTGGAGAAACTGTGTGACGCTTAATAGTTGCACAGGACACTTTAGTAAATAATTGTGGATATTTTAGAATTAAATAAAAATATTATTTTTTGCTCAATATATGTGTGTCATTTTTTCAAATTACTACTAAGTTTTTACAATATAAATAGTAGTTTAGATGTAATAAATGGAAGTGTTAGGTGTTTCTTTTGGTCTACAGGTACCATGAAAAAGCTACTAAGGGCTCAGTGAACTGGGAAAGTGTAAGAACCCCTAGTCAGCTGGTGGCTCTTGCAACAACCCCACGAATATTAGCTTCTTTGTAGGGACAGAATATGGAGACATTAATCTGTGTTTTGTACCTTCTGTATTTTTTCCTTTTATCTCATTTGCTCTTCCAAGAATGTATCCCAGTACCTGGCGTTTTATTACTCCAGGGAAGCAGCATGGCATAGCAAAATGCTTTTATGCAGAGGACTTCCCTGCATGGCTTTGAAGGCCCAAGCTTATTATGCCAGTTTTCTCAAAGAGAAGAAGAGAGAGATGTGTGCTTTGTGGCCAAAAGATAGGGGGAGGATTACCCGAACCATAGAACAGAGATGGAAATCTGCACAGGTCCCTTGAGTTGTAATGGCCTACATTGCCCTCTTCCAGGATTCCAGGGAAGTCAGTATGAGAGGTATTTTCTGAACCTATTAAAGGCCAACTAGTGTTTCCCGGGTTAAGTGAAACTCAACTAGTGGCCCAGGAGAGTAGACTATGAGTGACTGAGCTGTCCCAGAAAGAGTCATGTTCTCTGCATACCTGAATACTCCACTCATTTCAGACAATTATTTTTAACAAATAATACACACCATTTATTGAGCTCATTTTTTATTCTAGGCGCTTGGATAAGTTCTTCGTGCACACTGCCTCATTTAACACTAACAAAACTATGAATTAAGGTACCATCATTAGCTCATTTTAAAAGTAAAGAAACTAGAGCTCAGAAGAGGTATGTAACTTGCCGCAGGTCACACAGCTCATTAGCGGCAGAGAGCGAATGTAAATTCTGAAGCCCAATGGACTCATGCTGAACATGGGTAAGGAATCTCCTTGTTGCAAGTGGCGGAAACCTAATTTGAACTAGTTTAAATTGAAAACACACACACAAATTGTGTTTTGACAAAGTTTGGGGATAGAATATTTGTTCCAACTGGACCCAAGTAATCAAATGATGCGGTTGGCAGTCTGTGTCCTGCGGCTCCTGGCTCTGCATTCCTTTGTGCTGGCTTCACTCTGAGGAAGTTATGGCCACAGGAGGCAAGGTGGCTACCAAAACACTGAGTGCACCTCCAGCAGACTAAGACAGCCCAGAAGTTTCGAAAGAAGCCCCAGAATAGGTCTCACTGTCCTGGTTTTGACATATACCCAACCCTGAGCTAACCTCAGGGAAATAAAATATGCCCATTGGTTATTTCTTGATCACCTGCCCATCCCGAGAGTAGGGTGGATTCGGCCCTATCCCAACCACATGGACCAGAGTGGAAAAGAATAGTTTCTCAGAAGATCCAATTTTATCGATTGCAAAAAGAGAAGGGATGCTGGCAGGCGAAACATCACATTTGCCCAAAGAAAAGTATCTGCAATTTTTTTTTTTAACAAGAGAAGACCTTGAGCTATTACACCCATTTTAGAGGTTAGTAAAGTCTATTCACATTTCTGTAATCATCTGGACTTGGCAAAGCTGCAGCTGTGGATTTCCCATTGTTGCTGACACTTTATGACACGTGTGCTTTTTCATTCTCTCACGATGGAAAAACGTGCTAGAAATTTGTCAAACAAAACACCCTTCACTGATATTCAGGCTCTGCCCAGGGAAGCCAAAACCACATCTTCAGCTTGAATCCCATTCATTTACCAGGATGGAGGTGAAAATGTCCTTAGGCAACAGGTGGGTGTTTCCCTGCTTGTGGTCTGGGTGCTGTCTTGGTTGGGCTGCTTTGAAGCACTCATAATAACTCATCTGCGTGGTAACTAACTCCACCAGGATGCAGTTGCCATGCAACTGCATGGTATTTCTCCATAGTACTGCCTTCTCTATGATTACAGAGTGAGGAGCTTTTATAGTCATAATAATACCTTACACTTGTGCCAGGCCTTTTACATAAGAGGATCCCAATAGGGTGAATAGAGGTGCTCTTTATGTAAGTCCTTCCACCAAGTACTAAAAACACCCATGCTTTCAATTTAGCTATGTGGTAGCCATTCTCTCCCAGTTAAGATATACAATAGTTTATTTTGTCAGGAGGTGATACACAGGATTACACCTCAGATTTAAACTGTGAAAGACATTTAGGTGGACGTAACGGAAACATCTCCGTTAGAGATTTTGGGCAAGATATCAGGGATGCTCGTAGGCTGACAGGAATTTTGGAGGTGTCTCTGGTTTGAGTCCCTGAAAGAGGTTTGATTGTCTCTGCTTTTTGTAGGGAACAAGGGGGAGCAATTGAAAAGTGCATGGGGTCAGGCTCTACTGAGTGACTCAGCTCCCAGGTCAGAAATAAGTACTTAGCAGAAACAGTCAGTGTGGCCTCACTGGAGTGCCATTTACCATTTGTTGGAGAAAATCACTCTGTGTTTCTAATGTCCTACTTTTCACCCAGTGAGTAGTTACTTACCCAGCAGGATTCAGCACATTAGTTTTAATCCCTTAATAAGAAGCTTTCAGAAATACAGGTGTTATTATCAAAGAAACAATGTTCTCTTTGAAACGAAACAAGTTGTAGTGTTCCCTGACACATTCACCAGTTAACCTTTTAAACCAAACTACCATAAGCCAGTGGAAGAAACCAAAACTAAACCAGCTTGGCCTTAATTTTAATTAGCTACCTAAATGTGTTATGAAAAATAATTTAAAAGTAAAAGCCGTATTTGCAATAGCAGGATGATTTTTTTAGGATGTCTTCAAAGATCTCCTGTCTTTTTAAGGAAACCATATTTTTGGTTCATCTCTGATTCTACTCCAGTTACATTGATCTAACAATGCTCAAATTATTCTTATCGTGTCTTCATTGCCATAACTGTTCATTGTGAGTTGTCCTCTAATACTCATATAATTCTTCTTCCTTTAATAGATTCCTTAAAATATTTGTGGACACGTGGCTGCCCTGGTTAAAACATGTTTTCCTTTCTTCCTTCTAGCTAAGTTTGGTCATGAATCTAAATTCTGACTTGTGGGATGTGAGCAGAAGTGACTGATGCATCTTTCAGGTCATGCCCTTAAAGGAAACAGATATATCCTCTGTTTCTCTTGCTTCCTCCCCAGGTATTTCAAAAATGGTTAATTCCCTTTGGTGACAAAGACCGTGAGCTATGAGTCTTGGGAGCTGTTGGCAGCCATGTCTCCTGCTATGTAGACAAATGTAGGCTATAGTGGAAGAAACTCAAGCCAAGATGCGGCAGAAAGGAGACAAAGACAGAGAGATTAAGCCTCTGCTTTTGACATTTGATCCCTGTATCTAGCCGTCTCTGATGCTAATCCACCCCTAGCTCTCTCACCATTGACTGTTCCCACCCTCTGTAGTGATGGACTAAACCATAGTATTTTCCCAGTAACTCTCCTCTTTTTATTTTTTTTCCAGGTTAATTTAGGTCTGTTTTTTGTCACAAGCAAAAATTCCAGTTCCTAAATCAGGATAGACTCTAACAAAAATAGCTGACCTTGTAAGTATATTCTCAGGGAATTGTCCCATTATCATCCAAAACCACTACATGTTTACAGTGTGAAAAAATATGTCCTCCAAAGTGACTTGAGGTGAAAACATGGGAGGAGAATCAACTAAAGATTGAGAACCAAATGACTGCATTGATTGCATCTAAGTTTACTCATAGAAAAAGACATATGAGTTCAGGAGATATACAATTTTTACATATACAAAAATATTTTGTATATATATATAATATTTTGCATGTATATATACAAAATCTCTCAATCAAGTAAGTACTTGTTTAGGTTGTGTAAAGTATTGGCTGCATACTATTATTTGTTACCAATTTTAGTTTTAGGACCTGAGTTTAAAGTGAATACCATAATTTATAATGGGTTTAAGACACAGCATTTCTTACAGTGTAATATATTCATTAAAACACACTACTAATGTAAATGCTTGGAAAATAGACAAACTCAAGATAATCCAAGTAGCTTTAAATAACTTTTAAAGATGATTTTAGATGATTCCACATCTATTTCTTTAAAAAATTGCTAAAGATCATTTAACATTTCACTAAGATTAAAGTAGGCTGTTTGCATTCAGTGCCTTAGGTTGGGTTTTACTCTCTATAGCATCCTTTTGTCTATGTGTTTTCTCTTAATGTGGATAAAAAAATTAATCATTATAGACAATGCTCCAAATACTTTAAATGAGATAGAGTTTCCAAAATAAATGTCTTACTAAAAATCACTTGTAATTACACTGGACTTTTATTACCTTTCTGCTAATGACCCAGCCATACTAGACTATTTTCCCTATTCTAATTCTGTTTAAAAAAGTGAAATTTAGAGCATTTACTAAAAACCAATTTATGTCATATCTGTAGGTAGTATAATTTTACATTAACATTCAAACAGGTAGAATTTAAAATTATGGTGATGCATTGACTTTATTTAAGAACTTTATATATATATGATATGTAAATATTATACATACACATATATACATACCTATATATGGAAATATTATATCTATATGTGTGAGTATATAGGTAATATTTACACACTGCATTTAAGAATTTGCTAAAATTGGATCTTTTCAAGGTGTATTTTGACACTCTTATGACTTTTGTTTTTCTTCTGACTATTGTCTTTAATAGGGCAGAAGGAATTTAAAAATTCATGATGCTATGTCAATAAGCAGGAATTCAAGGAGTAAGAATTTCACAAAATTTATTTCCCCTCATACAAGTTACATACACTTCTCAGTGAGCTGTTCACTACATGATTTCCCAGGTGAATGAACCTCGGAACACACCTGAACACAAAGTATTATTTCCTAGGTGAAGAACTAGAAGTTTGGTCACGTTTACTCCAGCTTCTGTCCATCTAGGTCTTCTCTCTGCAGAAAAGAGCACCAAACTGGGAGTCAGATGATTAGATTCTTTTTATGAAATATTTAAAAATTTTTTTCCAGCTTTATCGACGTATGATTGACAAATAAAAAATGTGTGTTTAGGTTGTACAGTGTGACTTTTTAAGGCATACCATGTAATGATTTAATATACATATACAGTGTGAAATGATTACCTCAGTAAAGTTAATTAACACATCTATCACCTCACACAGTGACATTTTTATTTTTGTGGGAAGAACACTTAAGATCGAATCTCAAAAAATTTCAAGGATACAGTACAGTATTATTAACTATCAGTGGCCATGCTGTACATTAGATCTCTAGAATGTATTCATCTCATAACTGGAAGTTTGTACCCTTTGACAAACATCTCCCCATTTCCCCCTCCCCTCAGTCCCTGGTCACCACCACCATTCTACCTTCTGCTTCTATGAGTTTGATTTTTTTAGATTCCCCATGTAAGTGAGGTCATACAGTATTTATCTTTCTGTGTCTGGCTTACTTTACTTAGCGTAATGTCCTCTAGGTTCATCCATGTTGTTGCAAATAGCAAGCTTTCCTTTTTTTTTTTAAATCACATTTTCTTTATCCATTCATCCCTCGAACACTTAAGTGGTTTTCATATCCTGGTTATTGTGAATAATGCTTCAATGAACATGAAAGTGCAGATATCTCTTCTAGATACTGATTTCATTTTCTTTACTTAAATACCCAGAAGTGGGATTGCCAAATTGTGTGATAGTTCTACTTTTAATTTTTGAAGAAACTCCATGTTCTTTTCCGTAACGGCTATACCAGAACATTAGATTCTGACCACAAACTTATCATTGATGGCATTTGCACAAATCACAAAATTTTCTGGCCTCAAATTCTTCATTTATAAAATAAAACCATTGGAAAAATTTTAATTTATGGATCTATTTTATGTTATGTGGTTTAATTTAATATAGTTTTCTTACAATAATATTCCTGTAATTTTGATATGGTTGTATTTTGTTTGTGTAAACAAGGTAATTTATATCTCATTTTATTATCAGAAAATAAAGCACAACTTATTGAAATAACTCATCCAAATGTCAGCATATAAGTAGAAATTTAATAGAGGTCTCTAGACTATCCAGCCTCTAATCTAAACTATAAAATAAATGGAACATGATGCTTTCCTCATTTGCTTTTACCTACTTTTCCCTCCCTGTCTCAAAACCTCTTCACCAGTTGCCCAAGGAGTACTCATTCACAAAAGTTTGTTTCAATTCATTGTTTATTTTTTGCCCCTACTGCTTACAACCATGCTTGATAGCCATAGGAAATATAAAATAACAACAATAATAATACTTAATAATAGTAATAAGAATAATAACAACAACAAGAAGACAAAGAAGTTAGAAATAGTCCACTGCCCCCATTCTGTAGAGTCATTTTTCAATAAGTACTATTTATTGGGTACCTGTTGAAGGTAGCCCCTGGGCTAGGGAGCCATTAGGTATGTATGTCATCAAAGGTTTTCATTTCCAAAATCAGCTCTTCCCATTTCCTTAAATCTGGTGTTTGTGTGTGGTTAGCCTGATTGTCTGTACTTCCTTCAGATACTATTGCTAATCTCTTAAACTTTAGATTAAATGTGACTTAAACTTGTAAATTAATTGATTTACTTTAATTCTTGACTTTTTTCTTGACTTTTTTCCTAAAGCATGGTTTTCTGTATATCCTTTCATTATACGAAATCCTATGCCACATTCGTTTCCCCAGACACAAGAAATGAGAAAAAAATTAAAATTTGAAGAAATTCATAAAAATATGAAGTTTTAGTAGCTACGTATTGACGAGCTGAGTTGCCTCCATGTTTCATCTCTCTGGTTTTGTCAGTATTACTGTCTGGGTACTTCCTTATATAAGTATTGGCCAAAATAATTAGAGGAATATAAATACAATTTTACTTTTTTTGTCAGAGGCCTATTTACAATGAGAAAGAATATTAACCTAGTTGATACCCCAAAAGTTAGAATTCACCTGTGTGTGAACACGAATTTCTCAAATGGGTCTTTGGTAACCCTCTGGTAAAGGCAGAGTTTAAGTGAAGAAAAGAACAGAATTTCAGAAGCTGCTGTGGCTCAGTTGGAAAAATCATCTGGACAAGGGACACTTCTCAGTGTTCACAGATGACTCATGTAGATGCAGAATTGGGGCCACCTGTTTACATAGACCTACAATACCCTTCACCACCCTCTTTACTGAGGCGTGAAAGAGCTCCAATCAAAACAGAGCTTGATTCAGTGGTTAGAACTAAGGCTGAGACTGAAGGGGCCTGAGAACATACTTAAGTACCCCGAAATGGGAATAACTAGGTTACTTAACAAATATTTATTAAGGGCCTTCTCTTTGCCAAGAAACTTTCTGAACACTTGGGGTAGAAAATAAAAAAGAAACCCAGGTTTCCTGCTCTCCTAGAATTTTATTACAACAGTAAAGACACTAAATAAATGAAGAAATAAGTAAATATACTATCAGATAGTAACATATAACAAAAATACATGAAAAAAGAAGAAAATACAGTAATAAGAGTTAATGTTTTGTGTTTTGCAAATAGTAACTCGTTTAATTATCACAACTCTATGAGGTAGGTCCTATTACAATTTTTCCAATGAGAAAGTTGAACCACAGCCAAATTAAATAATTGTTCAAGGTCACACAGCTAACTAAGACTAAAGCTGAGCTGTAAACCCAGGAGAATCTAGCTCCAGAGCCAACGGGGTAGTGTGATAATTACTGAGGAT
This sequence comes from Balaenoptera acutorostrata, assembly GCF_949987535.1. NCBI lineage: Eukaryota > Metazoa > Chordata > Mammalia > Artiodactyla > Balaenopteridae > Balaenoptera > Balaenoptera acutorostrata. Next base: position 81,793,832 of record NC_080071.1, read on the forward strand.
ATTCAGGAGAGAGGCTGGTGGGAGTATTAAGGGGGAGGGACACACAGATATCTGGGGAAAGAGCTTTTCCAATAGAGGGAAACATGAGTGCAAACTGGAACTAAAAGCTGATTTAAAAAAAATTTTTATTGGCGTATAGTTGATTTACAATGTTGTGTGAGTTTCAGGTGTATAGCAAAGTGAATCAGTTATACATATACATATATCCACTCCTTTTTAGATTCTTTTCTCATATAGGCCATTACAGAGCATTGAGTAGAATTCCCTGTGCTATACAGTAGATTGTTATCAGTTATCTATTTTATATATAGTAGTGTGTATGTTGAGCGTAGATTCTAAGAGTCAGGTAGAAGGCATTAGGCAGTTGGCTGAGGGGGTAGAATGACATTAGGGTGGGGAATGTTGACAGGGATTCCTGGGATCCTCAGGCAAACACCTCACAATTTTACCCAAGGCCTGACTAATACATCTCAGACCTTAATGGATAGTTCGTTGTCTACTTCACCTTTCCACAAAGGCTTTTTAACTCCTAGATTATATTTGAAATATACTACTTTATTCTTCCTAACTTTTGGGGAAAAGAGCTAAAAAAAATCTATGAATGAAAACGAAATGTTGCAGACTAGAAAGAGAACTACCTAGTCCTGGAAACCCAAAGAAGCAGCTCTGTATTCTGAGGCAAGCTGTTTACCATTCTCTCTTCAATTTACTAATCTGTCTCATGAAGGGGTTAGACTGGGTGATTGCCAAGGTCCTCTTTTGTATTTAAATTTGACCTCAGAATAATGGCCAGCCACTCCTAGAGAGAACTACAGCTCAATTAAGTAGAAACTTGATCCACGAGCACCTTAAATTTAATTTGTAATCAACCTAGAGTTAGATAAAGATCGGATGTTTAGAAATAATAATCTTGAATTTATTATTTTTTTTTGTTACTATGTTTTGAGCGAGTGTTAGTACCTCATGCCTTTAGTAATAAATTTCCGGTAGCCTTAACATTCATCTGCCTTAAACTTCCCTCAAATAACTTTTTTTGGATTAGCTAAATGAAGTAAGGAAGTGGACTTGAAGAAAAATACATTGTACGCTGCAGCTTGCGTTTGTTTCTTCCACTGTTCTCTCTAATTACTGATGGGTATATTAAAATACTTATTAGCTCTGTGTGAGTTTAAATAAGACTACAATAACCCCCATTCAGGCAAGACAGGCTGTAGCATTTTATGTGGCAGAACCCGAGAAAGTGGGAAAGACTTGGCTTAGTATTAAGGTAGTCACAGACAACCAACTGAAAGACACAATCTCCTAAATCGTCCTTTAAATATTTGCATTAGATAGGTTGTGTTGCCACCTTCAATCCCCTTTTTCTTTACAACTTGTCCCCAAATCTTATCTGGCCAATACATTACTCATACATGCTTTTGAATTTTTATCTCTTTTTTTTTGCAGATATTGCCAACTTGGTGATACATTGGCAACATTTCCATTTCACAGATCCTCTGGACACAGTCTTCTCATTTTAAAAATAAATGGAAACCCATGGATTTCAAAGGCTCCTCTTTCAGGGGGAATTTTGTGAAGACAGAATTTTATATTTTTCCCCCAAATTACCACATAAAATTATAATAAAAATTGTATGTGCTTATTTGAGAAAACTAAGTGACACGTACACCTATTTTTTAAGAAGAAAAAAAATACTGCCACTCAGATATAAACACAATTATGCTATTTTTTTCTGCACTAGGGATTTCCCTCTGCATATAATAACTGTGTAACCTTAGACAAATCACTTAAACTCTGCCTCAATATTCTAATTTGTAAAGTGAGGAGAATTAGAGTACCTACCTTATAAGATTGGTGTGACGATTGAATGAAGGAATTAAGTAGAGGACATAATAAACATTATATATGTGTTTGCTGTTACTGCTGTTGTTATGAATATTATGTTTACGTGTCAGTCTTATATGTATGCATATATCATACTATATTATGTTATTTCCTGTGTAATATAGTTATTCAATAAATTTTAGTTCAACACCTCCTGTACACAAGCCGCTGCTCTCTTTGCTGGGATGCACAGATGAGCTAGCGCCTGAAGGTACCTGTTCTCGCGAGGCTTGTGTTCTAGTAAGGATAAACTGATAACATTAAAACAGGGGTAAAAATATGCATGTATGTGTGCGTGTGTGTACATGTGTGCATAAACAAGATAGTATAGAATGGTGCTAAGTATTTTCAGAGAAAGCCACTTAGTTGGTGTGATAATGAGTGACTGAGTTGGTTTTCTTTTTGTGATTGGAGAACGGGAAGAAGGTATGAACAAAATGAGACAGAGGGCTGGGGCTGTGGTCTGGGGCATTCCAACATTTAGAACTCAGGCAGAGAGCCAGCAAAGAAAATGAAGTCATTGAAATAAGAGGGAAAACAGAAGAATACAGAGATATGGAAGATAAGATAAAATAGTCTTTCAACTAGGATGATAAAGGTAGGGAAATGGCCACTGGATTTGAAAACATGAACTCATAGGTGCTAGGCATGGTGTTGGTTATCTTTCCAAGTACTGCTTACTACTGCTATGATTACATCTATTACTAAAAGCAGCTAGCATTCATTGGTACACGTTATATGCTAGACACAGCTTTTTACATAGACTTTTACTTAGATGATTAATTTAATCTTCATAACAAATTTATGACTTTGCACTAATACGATTGTCATTTTTTAGATCAATAAACTGAGGCAGGGAGAAGTTTCATAGCTTGACCGTTGTCAGGCTGTTAGGATATAGGGGTGAATAGTACTCCAGCCCAACGATTCCTTTAAAGAGCTAATGCTCTTGCCCTCCTTACTGTACCCACATTCACATAAGTGAATATAGATCTATATCATAGTTTTAATACTTCCATCATAATTTATTTTTCAATCTCTTACTGTGGAATATGTAAAAAGTTTTCAAATTTCTGCTATTACACACTATAAATGACTGAAACATAGTTTTGTATGCTTATCAGGTCATTAAAGTAGAATTATTATTTCAAAGACTGTGCTCATTAAAAAAAAAATTGAAACTATCAGTTTTACCTTCATTTGGTTGCATACATTCACATAACTGTCCATTTCTCCACATGTTTACCAGCATGGGAAGTTATATAAAAAATTAGACCTATTTGTTATTTTAATTTGGATTTTGTTATTACTGAGGTTAACATCCTTTTCCACATTTATTTGTCATTTCAAATTCTTATTTTCTGAATGACCCATTCCTATCTTTTGTTCTTGTTTAGTACTGTGGTGTTTATGTCTTGCTTATATGTAAATTTTTCCTTTTTTTGTTTTTACTAATATAAGAGGAATGTGTATCTGCTTAGCTCTCACATGTGTTGCAAATAATTTCCCCATTTTTCACTTAAATGACAACTTTATTTATAATCTTTTCCCATTTAAATATCTTATATTTTTATGTATTCAATTCTCTGGTTGTCACTTAATAGTTTCTAGCTTTGATGTTATCTTTAGATTGGTCATCTCCACCCCAAGATCATATTAAACTTTCAGTAAATTAATGTCTTCATATGCAAATATTTCAAAGGAAGTTCTAGAGCTGCATTATCTAATATGGTAGCCACTACCCACAGGTAAATTTTAAATTTAAATTAATTAAAATAAAATTTAAAATTTATTTCCTCAGTTTCACTAGCCACACAAGTGCTCAATAGCCATGTGTAGTTCATGGCTATCATTTTTGACAGTGCATCCTAGGAATTTTTATTGGACATTGCTTTGCAACGTTAATTTGCACACCAATCACCTAGGCATGTGTTAAAATGCAGCTTCTGACTCAGATGGTCTAGGAAGAAACCTGAGTTTCCCATATTTAACAAGCCCCAGAGGATGCTGACACTGCAGGTTCTTGGACCACACTTACATTAGCAAAAGTTTAGATTTATTTTGCCAACAATTGTAAAACGTTTTTACGTGCATATGTATGCATTTCTCTGTTTACTTAATTGTATTACTTATTGATATGCAATGCCATATTTATCACATGCTAAATACGCATGTATGCTTTTCCTGGACTTTCTAATCTCTTCTATTGATTCACAGTCAATTCCTGTCAAATACTACAATAAAATGAATTTAGCTTTGCAGAATGTTTTAATATTTAGTCTATCAAAGGATCTATTGGCTTTTCAAATTCCACTAAACATCATATTTCATTTAAATTGATATTACATTCACTTTGAAGTCAATTTAGTAAGAAGTAATTATTTACAAAATTGATTCTTTCTATTCCAGAAGGAATATCTCTTTTTTCGCATGTCTTCTATGTCTCTGTTATGGACTGAATGTTTGTGGCACCCCAGAATTCATGTTGAGACTCTAATCCCCAAAGTGATGGGATTTGGAAGTGGGCCTTTGGGAGGTTATTAGGTTTAGATGAGGTCATGAGGGTGGGGCCCCCATGATGACATTAGTGTCCTTATAAGAAGAGGAAGATGGACCAGAGCTCTCACTCTGTCTGCCCTGTGAGAGCACAGAAAGAGGGTGACTTGTTTCCAAGCCAGAGAAAGGGCTCTCACTATAAACTGAATCTACTAGCACCTTGACCTTGGACTTCTCAGCTTCTGGAAGAGTGAAATGTAAATGTCTGTTGTTTAAACCAGCCAGTCTATGGTATTTCGTTATAGCAGCCTAAGTTGACTGAGAGAGTCTCTCAGAAAAATTTTGTTTTCTCTAAATATAGCCCTTATGTTTGTATATTCAGTTGACCTTCTTATGAAGGTCATCTTATCTCATTATTTCTAGTCAGTTTCAAACTGGTTATTTTTGATTTTTCAGGTAGAAAAATATGGAGCCTCGTTGGAAAGATTTTTTTCCCTCCTCAAATATTTGAGTTGTAGAGTGGTTAATTTTGTTTTGTAATTTTGATATAGAATTTTTTAAAAGAGAATTTTATGTTCAGTACATAGGTACTTTTGAATTTTCTACTTGTACAGGCCATGCCATCAGTTAAGATCTGGAGCCATGCATGCATTCAATAAATCCCTGCTGCTGTCCAGGTGCAATCAATGTCCTGGGGTCCTGGAAATAGAGAAGAAGGATCCCACTCTTTCAGTAATCTCAGCTAGCACACTTGGAGAATGAAATAGGTATGTTTGGCAGAGTATGAAAAACTCTTATAGCTTTACTTTTTATTGGTGGGGTATATATTGATGGAGAATTTCATAACATAGAGAACGAGCATCAGGTTTTGACTGTGTTAAGTCAGGACAGACTACCAGGGTATGATAGACCTGATTTTTGAATCTTGAGTAAAAATTCATACAAAGAAAGGAGATGGTTGGTTGGAGTGGGAGTGTCTTTTTTGTTAGAATATGTAGATTCATTTTTAGCAATTTAAAAAATAATATTTGAGTACAGAGATAAATACATTTTTTATACATGTAAAATCTTCTGAAATCCTCACTGGAAAATATCTGCTGGACAAAACAAAAGAGGGATGTCTGGATCAATTCCTAAGTTTCCTGCCATGGGAATTCCCATTTATTGACAATCCCTTCACAGTACAAATGTAGTTTTTGTGTATGTTATTAGACAATAAATCTTTTTTTTTTTTTTTCCCCCAGTTATTCAGCATTCTGGATCCTGGAGCACCATATTGTTACCCACTGCCCCATGTTTTCTAAATCATATGTGTGACTTCTGTTGAAATCTATATTTTTGCATAGGCAAAAATCATGAGGAACATATGGTTCTCATTCTACCAAGACTTTCATTTCAGGCTATTACCAGAATGCTTAGAAATCCTGATTGGATGGTAAGGAGATTAGCTTTTTCCCTAGTGGAATAATTTCATTATAACAGAGGTGTCATCTCCTTAAGCTAAATGTGGAAAGAATAATAGAAAAATTACAGATCATGGAAAAAACTAGAAAGGCTTTATTATAAATTATGACATGACTTCAGAGAGTACCTCTTGATAGATTTAAATAAACCCCTTAAAATTTAGGTAGCTAGATCACTCAGTTTCAATTCTCACTTTTCTCATTTGCATCACTTTTATACAAAAAGCACTCCCCACCATCTGGCTGATTTACAGACTAAGAAGTGTTTTCAGGACTCTGACTCTCCTGGTCTATCTGAGTTCACAGAAGGGACCTATTTAACCCCAATAGCATTAACTCTGTTAGTCAGTATATTATAACAGAAAGAGACAAACTTCCCTGAATTAAGAACTTTAAAAGAAATAAGTCACGAGGCATTTCAATGACCGGTTTCCTATTGACATCGGAACTATATATGTAGTTCATGAAGATGTTCAAGAAATAAACCAACATATAACCTATAATTTGAGCTTAATTGCCTCTATACTTTTATTCTTAATATAAGAATTTTCAACTTTAATTTTGTCCAATGCATTTTTCTTTGGATATTACTGAAACAAGTAGAAATGAATTTTACATTTGGTTCTATGATTATTTGAAAGTATAGACCCTTTTCTGTTTCATTCAGTGAGACTTAACGAAGTAGTTCTTGAGACCTTCTAGGCACCAACTCTCAAATGTGCCGTAAAAGCTGATACACTAATAGGTCTCCAGAGAAGAAATTGCCTGATCAATAGACTCTGTGGCCTGGAGTAAGGAAAGAATGGGATTGGGAAGATGGGGTTGATACAATGTGTTGTTTCTCAAGCCCTGTACTGTGAAAAGAAGAGGAAAAAAGGAAGGAAGGAAGGAAGAAGGGAGGGATACAACAATAATCACAAATTTTCCTAAAGCTGAAAATATTAAATTTAATGGACCACACATTATTATAAATATGTTCTCCCTATTCTGGGGGGATAAAAAAAATCCCTTTAGCTTTTGAAATTTTTGTGGTAAAAAATGTTGGTTCTTTTTATAGTTAGCAACCATATGTCAGTGTCTCCTTACTTTATTTTAAATTATCCTGCTGCATGAAATCAAGGTGACTGAGAACCACTTTATTGGCCAAAGATCCACAATCAGCTCAGTGACCTTAGATCCTAGTCCCAATGAGCCAATGAGTGTGAGGCCTGAAGCAGGTCAGTGTACCTACCTGGGGATTACTTTTCTCATATGTAGAAATGGACTTTACACCAGTGTCTATTCAAACTTTTTATAGCTGAAAAATTTAGCCTCCCCTTATCTGATAAAATTAGCAGTCATGATAAAATATTTCCACTTCCCCAAATGTCTGTCATATAATTTCTTTACAGAGAATCTTTTCTGCTTTTGGTCCTGTGCTGAAAGACAACTTCTGTAAGGACACTTGACTATTACTAGTGATACACTACTAAACCTCTTGATCACAACATGGTGGTTGTTACTAGTTGGTAAGCATCACTTGAGGTACTTTTCTACAATGTGTGAAGTTTTTAGAATGTTCATAAGATAGCGGTGGGAGGGGAAGAGAGATAAAGAGAGAGAGGTGGCTTCTTCTCTTTCCCAATTATATTTCCCTTCCTTCTTTTCATCTGTCTAATCTTCCAGAGTGCATTAAACAGATGTCCTTTTCCAAACAAAAAGTAGATGCACAAAGAGCAGGAAATAAATGACTTCTGTGATTCACTTTAGGAATGCACTCTAGGACATGTGAAAACCGGAAGTTTTATAGTAATGTAATGTGTCGATTTCATTTTCCCACAGATACTTACAAGTTTAAAACAAAATGTAAAATCATACTACAGTCCCAAATGGCACTTAAAAATCAGGAAGATGAACTTAAGTTTATTATTTTTTCATGGTCTGTTGATATGTGAAAAATTACATTCAGAACACATTTTTCTAAGAAATTAGTTATGAATTTAGATGTTTAGGATAACCCTTGGGAAAATCAAATTTTGAGTGAAGGTAATTTACAATAAGAGTCATTGGAAAAGAATGTGATGGGAAAAACTCTACAGGTCACTATTGAATAATAGGCTCATTTCTCCCCTTAAAATTGATATTTTAGCCCCAATGAAGCAGAAACATTTTGCCTATTGTTACTTTTACTGTAATATGTGAACTTACACATTAAAATGTGTAATCTACATTAATCTACTTTGTTACAGTTTTTACTCTGAGGAAAAGCAGGTTAGATAAAAACTTAGGACTTGATGTATATGTGTGTGTATCTGTGTCTGTGCATATGCACCCATATAAGTTTGTGTATATATATATACCCACAAAACTATGTATATAGGTTGTATTATATAACATGATGTGTATATATGTATATAACATGGTATGTATATATTCAGTAGAATATTAAGACATGTATGAGGGGAGTTGTTAGTATATGTAGGAAATAAGATGACTTTAAATAATTTCAGCAGTGATTCTATAGGAGTTAGTGACACACATGCAATGGTTAATTCACATTTTATTTTTGTTAAAAAAATAACGTGCAAGAGGGAGGAGATATGGGGATGTATGTATATGTATAGCTGATTCACTTTGTTATACAGCAGAAACTAACACACCATTGTAAAGCAATTATACTCCAATAAAGATGTTAAGAAAAAAATAATAGAATAAAATAAAAATTAAAAAATAAAAACACATACACACACACAAAAATAACGTGCACTCCAAGTGAAACCTTAATTCCACATAGGCGTGTGCTGTGCATGTTCCTTCTAACTGGGCTAGCTTTTTTCTCATGCCATGGGAGCAGGTGGCATGAAGCTGTTTTGATGAGGTTAAAAGGCTCCTCCCCTCTTTCCCCAAGCAGCAGCCCGAAGAGCGTCAGCAGTAATTGTGTGCCTGGCTCGGCTGTGCAGGGAGGGTGGAAGCAAAATTGATATCAAATAAGGGTATCAAACTGAGATCTGAATGTTCCGTTTAAGTTGTTGCTCATTTTCATTAGCCATGCCAGGGGTGAAAAGCTTATGACTTTTAAACATCCTCGGTAGTAAGAACATTTATTTTTGATGGATTTGTATTCCTCTTCTCCATAAAGGCTGAATTAGTGTTGTAGTGGCTATAAATGAAGGGGTTTCTTTATCCTCTTCTCATTTTATTATTTACTAATCAGACTTCAGCTCAGAGAGATAAAAGAGAGAGGTTCTGTTGCCTAGATGTGAGGCCTTTAATGAGGATGGGAGGCCCCAGGGAGCCGAAATCTGAAGTAGAACGATGCTGCTTTCGGGTTTCTTGTCATTTCTTCAGTTGCTTCTCCTCCCTTTTCCAATGGGCCTAGTGAGCGGGAACTATCCAAGGTGCTAGAATGCTGGCAGCTTTGCCGTTCAATGCAGACGGATTGCAGAAACAGAGAAGAAAGATTACTGCTTATTTCAGAAGGTAGGTTCTTTGTTTCAGAATCCCTGATTAATCAGCAGCAGCATCAACAGACTAAGGCAGCTGGAGAGGAGAGAGAGAAGCAGGAAGGGAGGGAGTCAGGGGCAGGGAGGGAGGGGAGAGAGTATGAGAGAGAGAGAGCTGGTTGTCACGGGGGAGGGACGATGCCACAAGCTAGGCTGCTCCAAACCTTCTGTATGTAAGTGGCAATGAGAAAGAGCATCTTTTTGGCTGAAAAGAGACATGTAGAAAGGATGCTTCTGATTTTTTGTTTTCATTTATTTTTGTCTTCACAGAATATAATCAATGAGGCACCTTAGCCAGCCTGGGTGATTGCTTCGAGTCTTGTAATTATCTGTGTAGCAAAGTGGGTAAAATTATTCAATTTCTTCCCTGCTGGACCTAGAAGGAGAGGGGCTGTGTGTTCATCCCCACCCATTAGCTATGCCTTCTTTTCTCTGAATGTCGATTTAAGGAAGCAAGCACCTGTCTTCTGCCACCGCATCTTCCTAGCAAACTTTAAAGGCCATTTTATCTGATAGGAAGAACATCAAGAATGCTCTGATCTCTAGTGATGAAGAATCTGGGAGTGGACACTTTTCCCATCCAGGTACAATGCACTTTAATTGAAGAAAAACTGAGCTGAACTACAAGTCTATTTCTTATGGTGCTGGATTACTCCTACAGAACTGCCCTGAGATCAGCCGCGAGAGAGGGCTCTGACAGACACAAGTCACCTTCTGAATATTGCACTTAGCTGTCCCTGGGGACTTAAATTTTGGTATGTATCTCCTTTTTCAGATTCTCTAAGCATGCTAATTGAATCCAGCACTAAATAGATCAAGCAATCTGGTTATGAAATGGAATGGATTTTAGCTGGGGATACTTAATGCTGAAGTTTGCATGTCTTATTAGGTGGAGCAGAAAGAAAGCCACAGCGAAGGCAACCAGGGCTTTAATGAGCCTCAGGCTATTTTGTACCCTCTTACCCACTTAGTTATATTACCACAGAAATGGTTAAACTAGATTTTCATTGGTAAAATAAGCTATGTTGAATTATTAAAAGCATTGAAAATATTTTCCAGGGTATTAATTAGCATTCACGTGGTGCATGCTAGAGCTATTTATCTGCTATTCCATACCATAAATATTTTACAACAGTCTCTTAACACATTTGTGTCAGTTCAGTTTCGTGTTCTAAAAGAAAGAAAGAAAGAAAGAAAGAAAGAAAGAAAGAAAGAAAGAAAGCAAGAAAGAGAAAGAAAGAAAGAAAGAAAGAAAAATGAAAGAAAGAAAGAAAGAAAAGAAAAGGCACAGTACTAAAAAATAAAAATCCAAACTATCAGACATACACCAAAGCTGAAACTGCTTCTTCCTAACTGATTAGACATAAACCTCTTTGAGAATTATATGTTTTAATACCACTCAATATCAGAAATTTCAGTATTCTCATCACAATAAATATTTTCTGTAGAACTTTAGGTGGACTTGTTTTACTTGGGACACACACTTATTTTGTTGGGGTGTCTCCACTCTAATTTTTCCAACTACTGGCAAATGTTAAATACAAGAAATGTAGGTATTCCCTATCTGGGAGAACTATTACTATTATAATATTGTTCATTATCATTAGGAAATTTTAAAGTTGTTTTAGTATCATAGAACTGGAATATTTTTCTAAATATAGTCCAAAAATAAGAAAACCCAATGGAAGAGCTTCCACGATATAGTTTTGGTCATTTTAACATGCAAGAATTTATAACCAAGTATTGTGGATTAATGACTGTAGAACATAAGTGGAAATTGACTTCTCTCCTAATTCTTCACACTTTAGACAATGCTTCAACTTATTTTCTATATAGTCAAGTGGTAAACAAATTAATATGAGAAAATGTGAGCCACAAATGCCAAATTATTTTTTTCCCCTGTGGAAAGAATAACATATGTTTGCCAACTCAGCAAAGGAAGGGACTCTGTGAAGGACATTGACAGTTTAGAAAATCAGTGAAAACAGACCTGAGGAAAAAATACTACAACTTCACAAGGAACTGCAGAGAAGCTGAAGGACTTGGAACATCTGTAAAGTTTAGAGAGAGAAGTGTAAAAATCCTAGAGACAGGAAGGTTGGCTATTGTTTAAAAAGATAAATAAGTCATCACCTCCCAATTCAATTAGATGGTTTCTATTGTAGCTCCAGTCAGCAATTATTATACTGACTATATGTACTTTGCAAATACTGCCTTGTATGTATCTGGAAACATTTGGCCAAAGGCTCAGAAAAGTACCTCAGCTATTGACATTTTGTGTGAGTCCCTAATATTAGTGAAATATGCAGTCTTTTTAGACCATGGGCAAAGAGCACCATGACAACCTAGAAGTTTGGGGGAAATATCTGATTTATGGTGCTCTACATTAACATGATCTATGCCCATGTTAACCATTTTGGGAAGGGAGATAGTGGAGAAAAACTCACTACAAAGTAATCTGCTTTCTGAGAAAAAAAGCAATCAGTATCTTTGTAGTCACTTCAACAAGCTCTCTTGGTTTTAACTCTAACATTTCCCATTTTGGGCAGAACAACTGTATTTTAATGACAGTGGAATGAAAAAATAAGCATGATCATTTGTGGGGTTGAGGGTAGGATTTTAAGCATAATCAAAGTGAAATTAGAGGACTTATTTTTGACACATTATAAGATTTGATCAGAAGAACAATTTTGACACGGTTTGCATGGGTTATGGAGTGAAGCCAGGCAATCTAGTCTGTTGATTTGGTCCTGCATGAAGTCAGCAAATTTTAGGTATTAATTTGCATACATATTTTACATATGTATATGAAGCCTGATTATTTAAGTACTTATTTTTTCAAATTGATTTGAGTACATGCGAAAAATGTAAAAGATCCTTTTCTCTTGCTGAACAAAATATATAGTCAAAATTGCCTTGGGAAACTTTTATTTGGATGAATAGATACTACTGGGCAAAATAGGATTCTCTATCTCAGAGAAGATGCAATGATTGGAGTGGGAGGGAAAATCAAATTTTAATAACTCAAATTCAAATAACTTCCTCACAGTGTTAAGACAGATGTGGTTTGAAAACCTAAGAAACAAATAAGGGGTGGGCACTAGAAAACTTTCCCATATGCAAATAAAGTGAAAAACATAAATGTGAAATGAAAGCAAAATGTCTCAGCTTTCCACCATGAAATTTATTCCCTCATATGTATTTTGTTTTTTCCTGGTTAACACAAATAGCATTACAATAATGGTACAAAATAAACTCTATCTTATTCTAGCTACAACATTATCATATGGGGTTAACTGTGACCTAAAATTTAAGAAGCTTCTTACAGAACTTTAAGAATTGGGGAGTGGTTCTCTCCCAAACATATGCTTTTTCTTCCTCTACCTCTCAGTGTATGTGGAAAATACCTGAATTAGTAGAGTTTTCACAACTTTATATCTTGGAAAACCAAAGTTTTAGATGGAGAACAGCTCCATTTCAGAAATTCTGAATAAACACTTTAAGAAGAGAAAAAAGAACCAGCACTCATGAGGGCCAGTGGACTAATTCACTAAGGTGATGCTGTTATACTAGATCTCAGCTTTGGGTAAATGGTGATAAATGGCCCACAGGAAGATTCTGCCTGAGAAGTCAGTGTGCACGTCCACTGGAGCCATTCCTTATGGAGCCAGAGTGGTTGATGTCACAATGCATGAAATTACACTAAAGGAGGAATCTCTTCTGACTTATAAGAAAAGACAAATTCTTTAACATATATGAGAAGATGGCATGCTTGATATTCATCTGACTCTTTTTGTACTTAAAAAAAAAAAGCCTATAATTAATCAAAAGCCCTCTAGACTATGGGGGAACCCAATCCTGACACCAGTCAGTTAGTACCACATTAAATATCCTCTGGAAATTTAGACCATACAAAATTTACTTCTTAATTTACAAAGGGAATAACCCATGTAAGTGTATGATCTTAAAGTTTCTGCATATACTTATATCTCAAGAATGTACCTCAATTTTTTTTGGCTTTAACACTCAAAGTTATGTAGTGTCTCAGCTTCTTGAGTTCCTTGGATGCAAGCAGTGGCCACAGAGAGAGCAAAAAGGGCAATTTTTTATGTGTCTAGGGATTCCATTTGGATAGCCTTATGTATATTTTCTGCTCTGCATATATATGTAATGGATAGTTTTATTTCAGTGGAAATAATTGTAAAGAGATGTAGTTATTTTCAGTTCTAGGCTCAGCATTGGTAAGGTAGAGTGATGATTTTACACAAAAGAAAATAAGGAAATGATTAACTCAATTAAAAGATAAAATGCTTAATGTCTTAAATACGACCTGAATCCTACCAGCTTAACTTGGTGCATTTTAGCTGAGTAGAGTGAAATTTCAAATTTTGAGAAGTCTCACAATATTATACAAAGTAATCTTTATAAAGGGTGTGGTCAATAAGAAATAAATAACAAAAGTGAAAGAATAAAATAAAATAAAGCTGAGCAATTAACCACCCAGTTGTATTTAAACCAACATCTGTAGCTTTTATTAGAATGGCATGATTCTAAATACAGTAGTCCAAAAATTAAACAAAAGCAGTCTCTTATAAATGCAGAATACAGCAATACAGGAAAGGCGTAAAGTGAAGACTTGAAGCTATCTGTGGTTTGTATGGGAATTCTGATCTCCACTATCTTAGATGCTTTCCCAGGAGAGTCCCTGGCACAAATTTTAGATGTTGACCGTAACTTCCAAGAAAAAGAACACATACACAAAAATCTTCTGTTATTGGAATCAACGCCTTGCATTCCAAAGAAAATATATCTGCTTTGTGGGTGAAGACAATGGATGCCAGCTTTCAGCCAATGCTCTAGGGGGGGCTAAAATGTCTAATTTGTTTTCAGCAAAAATGGCTGCAGACACATAGTTCAAATAAAGGGGATGCCTGGAGAAATGCAAAAGTTCCCTTCAATCTCACCCGCTCTGTTACAAATATCCTATGCAATAATTTGTGATCTACTATGGTACACTCATTAATTAATTAATTAATTGCAATTTATCTAAAGATGCTACCTGAAGGAAGCTGCCCATTTGTTTCTTAAGTATGTTCTTTTATGCTGCCAACTTTGGAATTAGGTGCTGAAAACAAGCTTTTATAAAATGCTTGCATACAAGATTGTCGTTCAAGGGCTAGAAATGATCTTGATTTAATATCCAATAATCAAAATGCAGCCAAATATTTAGTGATAAGGAATGTATCTGATTCAATATCTGTCTTAGCCATAAATATAAATTTCTGAAGGGCAGATTTAAGATCATACTTGTCTGTGGGTTCTCACTGCATGGGAATGGTAGAAGTTGTAATGATATAGGCACTTAATACAAGACTCACTTATCTTCAGTGAGGCCAGGAATCTGTTCATTCACAGTCCAGTTACCTGAGAAACATCCTTGGGCTTGGAAGGGTGGAGTCCAAGTGTTTGAGAGATGGGATGAGCATCTTGGTTCATATGCCCCAAAGCCCTTATTTTCTAGATTTGAAAAATGGGGCAGAATGGATAAGTGGTTTTACATGCATTTGGTTAGTGAACAAATCTGTTAACCATTTTCATGGCCTCTATTTGAATACCTGTGATTAAGGAAGTTGAATAATAAACATTCTACTCTATTATGTTTCAAAGTAAAACTATGCTTATCGAGGAGTTATTACAAACCGTAATCTTCACCACAGTTAAGAATTGTGAAAATCATCTAATAGTAATGTTAGTGACTAATAACTATGGTCACATTTATTGAACAATTACATACATTTTCTAACTGAATCCTCACAATAGGGTAAATATGATTTTTAAAATGTGGGGACTGAAGCTTAAAGAAGTTGATTAACTTGCACAAAGTCATAGATCTAGGGGTGCTTTAGTTTAGGATTTTTAGGCCATTATGGTCAACTCCCCAGCTGTATGCCCTTCAAGACTGCCTCACTTTCCCCCTACATTACAAACTACCTTTTACATGTGGACAAAGAAGCAAAAAAGTATGATACTTAATCATTGGTAGGGCTCAAGTCTATTTTTTATTTTTATTTTTGAAGACTAGATATAATTGTTAAAAAGTGTTCTTTGTTCATCCTCAAAAATGGTGAACATAACTATGACAAACTAGTGAATGCCAACATTGCCAAATGAACCCGTGCCCTTGTCACATTGTATTGCGATTTTTTATTTATTGTGTTCTTTCACTGCAGTGTGAACGTCTAGAGGGACACAGTTCTGCCTTTATCAGTGCCTAGTGCATAATATGTGCTCAAGAAATACTTGCATAAATAAATGATTGTAGAAACAATTATCCTCTAGAATTGGATGACAAAAGCATGTTCGCCAACATCCAATTTTCATTGCTCTGAAGTTTTACTAGATTTTATGGTTGATTTTCACCCCCCAAATTTTCATCTCAACTTAAAAAATCTTACAATATGACTCTCCATGGTATACATATTTTATGATTTATGATTTAATATTTTATCAGAATAAATATAATTTAAACTTCAGGCACTTTGAAAGACCACTTAGGAAGATAATCAATTTTCAGAGGTACACAATTAACCTTGTTAATATTTGGAATATGTAAACTGTGTGAAGAATCACTGGTGTCATCCGGATGGGGAGGAAAACTTAAGGGGAGAAATAAAAATCTTTGGGTAATGCCTTAGGCAGTGGGGAAATAGACAATTTTGCTCCAGGGCGGTGTGGAAGTGATCATCTTCAACCCTGAGGCATTCTCTCTAGAATCCTTGTAACACTGACTTGGCTTGCTTAACTATGGTAGAATTAATTTCCATAAGGTTATGCAGATCTTTTTTTACCTAAGCACACCTAGTGCTGTAGCCTTTGGTAGAAGTGAATTCCCAATAATACTAATGCTTTAGCTGTTTGAGAATCATGTTGCATTTCCCCCCCAAATTACAATCATTTGTAGCAGCAATTTTTTATTCCTATGTGTGTTCACCACTTCAGCATCTAATCTGATAGGCTGATAATGAAATACAATTTATTACCTTAGATAGTTAGAATTAAAAGTCCATTTCATTTGCCAGCCCATTATGGCTTAAAACCAAACCAAACATAAGAAAACAACATAACAGAAAATCATGAGTCAACAAACCACTCATCTATCTAGTTTCAACAGTTTCTTACAGATGGAGGAATAAATCCTTAAATTCAGATTGGGCTTCAAGTAATATATGGATTGACTGGCAGCTGAAATGCTAATAAACTCTGATAAGAACTGAAGTTTCCATAGCTACAATCCAGGTTATGGAACATGATAATTCTTATTAAAAAAATCAGAATGAAAATGATTTGTAATGGTAAAAATGAAGGTCTAGGACTTCTACATTAAAAAGCTGGGCTGATATTTAAAAAATATATATCTTTCTGAGCCTTTTGAAGAAAGTAAAAGATGTAAAGGTAATTTATAATTTTTAAATTGCCAGTGTTTTCTCCTTGTTAATTGATTTTGCTTTACCACAGTGAATATGCAATTGAGGACAATAATGGTTATTAAGTTAGATGGGTAAAATACTTACCCCTGTACGTAATTAGTTAAACTTCAGTTCTACTTTTGATTGATTAAAACACAATTTTTCTATCCCCAGCTTCATTTATTTCTATGATTCTTTGGATTCCTCTACTTCAAGGCATGCTGACTTTTATAGCCTGCTGGTTATTTATCCACCCATCCATCTATACATATATACCCATTTTACATTATTATTCCTGCCAATAATATTAGCTAACTTTATTATGTATATGCTTACTATTGTTGAACTTTATGCTAAGTTCTCTACAGTCATCACCTCTCATAATCTTCACATCAGCAGGAGGTGGGTGTATTATTTCCAGCATTTTATAGGTGAGCTTTGAAAGTCCTATGTTTGTGTTTTTGTTTTTATTTGACTTTGGCTTTCAGTATTCCTTTCTGTGGCTCAGGTTTTTAAACCTCATGTAGCAAAGATCGTCGTAATTGCCACTGCTTGAATTACCAGACTGGTAAGGATTAACGTGGTCCTGGTGATCTGTGATATTTGAGTTACAGCTCGAAGCCATTACAGAGCACCATTTTGGAAAATAATGGAGGGTCAAAAAGAGATTATTTGTAAGACAAATGATATTAGAAATGTGTATTTCCTTGATTACTGCTATATTTTGCATGGATTATTCAGATTCATAAATCTTAATTTTAAATTGCAAAGAAAACACACAATAAGAAATTTCATTCCAGGACTTCCCTGGTAGTGCAGTGGTTAAGAATCCGCCTGCCAATGCAGGGGACACGGGTTCGAGCCCTGGTTTGGGAAGATCCCATGTGCCGTGGAGCAACTAAGCCCGTGCGCCACAACTACTGAGCCTGCGCTCTAGATCCTGCGAGCCACAACTATGAAGCCCATGTGCCTAGAGCCAGTGTTCCGCAACAAGAAAATCCACTGCAATGAGAAGCCCACGCATGGCGACGAAGACAGAATGCAGCCAAATTAAATAAGTAAATTTATTTTTTTAAAAAAGTTCATTCCAAATAATTACACCATTTTATTTGAAATTGAACAGAAAAGTCGTTGTAGTAATCAGAAAAAAATGAACCTTGGTTCTACTGTATCTTATTAGTATATGAACACATTTTTGAGAAGCAAAATCATGACTCTGTTTACATAAACTTACGTTTTTCTTTCCCCAGATATTTGCACCCTCACATCACCTTTCAGTGCGAGAGCTTTAGCCTTTGATTTGCTACTTTTGGTGCTTTGAAGAAGTGTTTGCTACCCAGGCAACATTCATTTAATATTAACTTTAAATACTCTGACTGTAATTTCTAATGAGACATTTTCTCCAAGTAGATCCCGCCATAATCATTGGAGTTTGGGGCTGACAAGATGTTAAGAGAATAAGCAGCACCTTGCTTTTATCCACATCTTTGATGAAGGTAAAATGTTTTCTCATCCCACAGGAAGTGTTCCTTTTCACATGAAATCCTCCAGGATGATGAGTTCTAATCCTGAGGAAGACCCTCTGGACACATTTCTCCAGTATATTGAGGATATGGGGATGAAGGCCTACGACGGATTGGTTATTCAGAATGCATCAGACATTGCTCGAGAAAATGATCGCTTGAGAAATGAAACAAACCTGGCCTACCTGAAGGAAAAGAATGAAAAACGCCGAAGACAAGAAGAAGCAATAAAACGGTAAGTATAAATGAAAGCGTTCTGAGTTTTGCACACCTCAGGGTCTCTGTGAGTTCTGCAGAGGCTGTGATGCTGTCACCTGGTCAAGAAGGGGTTTGTCAAAGTTAGACTTGAGGAGACAAAGTTAAAATGTCTTCTCAACTATGATGAAAACACAACACACCCTACTGACAGGACACTTGCCTTAGTTAACAAAAGTTTTTTACTTTTGTGTCGTGAGTATGGAGACGCAGATGGGATAGGGAAATAATTCAGTTTCCTCTAAATAAAAGTTCATACTGAACAATCTCTCGATAAAAGATTCAGGGAACACACACTTTAATATTTAATGAAAATCCCCATATATAATGGTCTTTGTATCATCCTTATCTTATAAGAGAGTTCACCATCTTCCTAGATTATGAAAAGACTTGTCAATAATTAGAATTATGTGAGTTTCTGAAGTGGAATCCTCAGTGTGTGCCCTCTGTGTAGAATTCTGTGGCTATTACATCTCTTGTCTGGTACCAAGTGTCCCAGGTTTGTTCAAATGAAATGACTTTTATGCTGCAAAACCTACCTGCTACAAGCAAATGAGTCCCGGTGCAGCCTCCAAACGGAGGCTAAGTTCCCTAGCGTGCTGAGACCAAAGTAAGGATACACATCTTTTGATTTTTCCAAAAAATGTTACAATATTTTCTGAGTGTATGTGTTGCAGGGTTACAGGTAGAGATATGTGTTTGATGGAGTCCTATTTCTTCAATGAAATCCATTTACTAAGTGCAAAGAGACAGAATTTAGGAAATTAATCCATCAATTGCCTGGATAACCGAATGGTAATAGTAAGCTATTTTGATAGTCAGTTGGTGGATTTTTCATCTAATCTGGAATTAATCCTTTTGCTTACTCTCTGTGAACATTATGATATGAAGGAAAAGAACATATTCTTTTAAGGTAAACTATTGATTCTTATCAAGAAGCTAGGTAAGGATGCACTATTCCAATCATTTAATGGCAAACAACTCTGTATAAGAAGGTGGGAAGGAAGAGAGAGGGAAAGAGGGTGAGAGACTTGGAAATTTTATACAAGATTAGTTGAAAGAGTGTAATCTTTTTTTCTCTGGATTATTCAAATGGAAATCTATTCTATTACCAGGTATACAAAGATTTGTAAAATGGCATGCTTGATAAACATGTTCATAATTGCAGATGTTATTTTGAGATATGTTATTTTTTATTTCTACCTAATTTTAGTTGGTATCACAGGTTCCTTTCTAGGATGCACTAAGTGCCCTTTCTTAGAACAACTTTTTTTATTCTGCTAAGTACCTCTGATGAACTTTTTTTTTTTAACAAAGATGTATTTTTTTTTATACATTTATTTATTTTATTTATTTATTTTTGGCTGCATTGGGTCTTCGGGCAAGCAGGGGCTACTCTTCGTTGCGGCGCCCACGGGCTTCTCATTGCTGTGGCTTCTCTCGTTATGGAGCTCTGGCTCTAGAGCACAAGCTCAGTAGTTGTGGCATGTGGGCTTAGTTGCTCCGAGGCATTTGGGATCTTCCTAGACCAGGGCTCGAACCTGTGTCCCCTGCATTGGCAGGCAGATTCTTAACCACTGCACCACCAGGGAAGCCCTGAACTTCTATATGTATGTAAACATTTTAATTTACTTTTGTGAGTCTAAGGTTTCTGAAACTCAGAACAAAAAATGTTATCCTATGTGATTTTTAAAATAACTTCATCTCTAAAATCTAAAGTTTCCCAATCTTGCCATTAAACATAATTCACTCTTTTCTCTAAGCATAGAGACAGAATTATTTGCTGAATAGTTCTATTAGATTGTACAGAGCACCCCAGGGTGCTTATCACTGTATTATTAGCTTCTGTGTTTCATCAACAACCTCAGAAAGTTTCTATCTAAGGATCCACAGATAGTAAGAAAGTAAAAAAGACTCATTTTAAGTGGTCAAGTGTTCAAAGGGGCGTAACCAACAATTCCAAGAAGTCAAAAGTCCAGGGGACAGGGGCTGGAATTTAGGTAGGTGGAGACATAGCAAACCCTGTCATTGCATAGTACATGAGGTCCAGGAAATTCAGTTAAGTAAACTTTGTGTTAGTTCCTGCTACATTAACTCTAGAATTATATTACAAGCCATAAGCATAAAGATAGTTCAGATCACACATTGAATTGAAAAAGTCCCAAATGATCTGGACAATTTTGCTTCCATATCACACTGTCAACACAATATAAAACTGTAGTCTAGCCCTGCTTAAGAACAGAGTAAGGGCAGGAGAAGTCACCCACCCTGTGTGTGTGTGTGTGTGTGTATGGGTGTGTGCATGTTTAATCAATGTCGATGTCTTGTTTGAAACAGTTCTTCTGAGTATGAGTGTTCTTTCTTGTATCAAATAAGTAAGGATTCAAAGGGGGAGAAAAAAAGGTACTTGTCAGTTTTATTTTTTAATAAATTTATTTATTTATTGGCTGTGTTGAGTCTTCGTTGCTGCACGCGGGCTTTCTCTAGTTGCAGAGAGTGGGGGCCACTCTTTGTTGCGGTGCGTGGGTTTCTCATTGCGGTGAGCACGGGTCCCAGGCGCGCGGGCCTCAGCAGTTGTGGCACGTGGGCTCAGAAGTTGTGGCTCCTGGCTCTAGAGTGCAGGCTCAGTAGTTACGGTGCACGGGCCTAGTTGCTCCGTGGCATGTGGGATGTGGGATCTTCCTGGATCAGGGCTCGAACCCATGTACCTTGCATTGGCAGGCAGATTCTTAACCACTATGCCACCAGGGAAATCCCTACTTGTCAGTTTTAAATTAGCAGTTTATCTTTCTATAATCAGATTAGGAGGAAAATGAAGAACCCACTGGTAGCAGGAAGAAGCAAGAGCCTTCTAGGATCTGGCATTTGATGAGATAGATGTTCATTTACTGTGCACTTTCATTGTTTCCATGGCAGCACATAAGCCAGAGATGTGGGAGCAGGTATGCCTGAAGCCAGCTTACTCTTAAGGTTCCATAGCAATGTTGCTTGTAAGGCTGTTGTTGCCACAGTAGTTGGTGTTACCCACGGGAGAGTTATAAATGTGTGTACTTTATGTCACAGCGACCTAGTGACAGTGGCATTTTAGATGATGAGGCTATTCAGAATTTGTCAGTAGATGTGGGTAAAGTTGAAGAATAAACCAACTTCCCAGGCATGGGGACACCAACTAGAGGTCAACAGACTGCCAGGTCCTAGTAAAGTGAGCTGATGTTCAAGTTGAATTCTGACCCCACCCATGAAATAAGGGGTCAGGCATAGAGGCTTTAATCCTGGAAGCAAGAAATGATGCTGAACCAGTGAGCTAGATAGGGCATCTCTCACCTGCGGTCAAGGTGATTAGAGACAATGAGCAAACAATGCACACAATATGTGACATGGCTGCTGATGTTCAAGTTACAATGTAAGTTTCGTGAGAAGAATGACTATTTGTATATACAATTCTTAGAACAGAATCTGAAGCCAACTTATTGTTCAGTAAACAACTTGCTGTTAAGTGTATTCATTCATTGGTGAAATATTTATTGAAACCTTACTAAGTGCCAGGAAATGTTCTAGACCTTTATGAGACAGCAATGAACAGAACAAAGTTCCTGGTTATAAAAGAACTATATTCTGAGAGAAGGGTGAAAGAGAGGCAACATGAAAGAAATAAGTATACATAAATATATATGATAGGTGGTAAGAAATTTTTACACTGTAAAATAAAGCAGGGTGAGGGCAACAAGAATAGAGTCCAGGGAAGACCTCTGAAATCCAACAACACCTGAGCAGAGACATTAGACATTGGAAGCCTGTTGCCAGAGACATGAGCCACCTGGCTGTCTGGGGAAGAGAATTCTAGACAGAGGAAACAACAAGTTTGATGTGTTCCAAGAAGGGAAGGTGTCGTGTAGTGACCAAGCAAAGATTGGAAGGGGTGTAAGTTTGACTGGTAGTGGGGCCACCAGGTAATGTAGAGCGTTATAAGTTCATGTTTTACTCTAAAAGAAAAAAAATATATTCATTGAAGATTTCTTGAGCAGAGGTATGGCATGCCCTAACTGCCCTTTTTAACAAGGATTACTCTGGTTTCTATGTGTTGAACAGATGGACAGGGCATAGTTGGATGCAGGGATTTCAGAGAGAAAGCTTTTGCAGTAATTCAAGTGAGAGATGATGGTAGTTTGGACCAGGGTGGTACTAGTAAATGTGGCATAAAATGCTAAAATTTGGGACACCAGTAAAATTTTCTAATTGATGAGACGTAGAAGTTGAATAAGAGAAAGGAATTGAAGATGGCTCTCAAGTTTGTTTCCTTGCTGTTCTGGTTCTGTTGTTGTTATGTTATGTTTCGTTTTTCCTGAAACAACTAGAAGAATGCTGCTTCCACTTAATGAAATGGTAAAGACTAGAACAGGAGCAAATTTAGTTTAAATGGTGGGGGAATGGGAGTTCAGCTTTCATAAGCCAGTGCTGGGAGCCCTTTTAGATGTTCAAGTGGAGAATTCTGGATAGGCAGTTGAATCCAGGGCTCATGGTGGAGATCAAAACTGGAGGTTTTAATATGAGAGTCATAGATTTTTTACAATCATGAGCCTAGTTAAGGATCCCTAGGACATAAAATTAGATAGAGAGTATAAAAACACACACGACTGTTCCTTGGGACACCTAATTGTTTACATGACAGGAACAGTAGAAGAATCCAGTAAGAACAGCTAGTGGGATAAGAGAAGAATCACCAAGGCGGGTGTTGTCTCAGAGTGAAATGACAAAAGTGATTAAAGAAGAGAGAGAGATTTTACTGGTAGATCAAATATATTGAATCCTGAGGATTGAACAATGCCTTTTACTACATTGGTGTTGTTGACAAGAACAGTTTTGGTGGAGGTCTGGGGACAAAACCCAGTGGAGTCATGTTCACAAGGGGATGCGAAAAGAGGAATTGAAACAAGGAAGAGAGGAATAGTGAACTATGGAGAGTAGTTGAAGGGGGAAGAGAGGTCTATAGTGTTCTGTTTTTCTGGTTTTTCCCTTTAAGCAGAGCAAAAACTAGCTTATCTGAAATGCTGATATGAAAGATTACAGTAGAAAGGGAAATGTTAACGACTTAGGAGGGGGAAGGAAAAATTACTGTGATTATGTCCTTGAGTAGGTGGGAAGGGATGGGATCTCAAGTATTTCAGATAGGAGCACAGACTGTTCAGCCATGATGTACAGGTGACTGAGTGATGAATGAACGGATGACTAATTCTGTGTGACGGCCCCAAACCTGGCTCCTCAAACACCATTTTTTTTTTTAAATTATGTGTGTGTGCTCATATTTGGAATTATTATTTTTTTTTAAAGTTTTTTTTTAATAGCTACTTTATTTATTTATTTATTTATTTATTTATTTATTTATTTATTTTAGCTGTGTTGGGTCTTCGTTTCGTGCAAGGGCTTTCTCTAGTTGCGGCAAGCGGGGGCCACTCTTCATCGTGGTGCAGGGACCACTCTTCATCGCGGTGCGCGGGCCTCTCACTATCGCGGCCCCTCCCGTTGCGGGGCACAGGCTCCAGACGCGCAGGCTCAGCAGTTGTGGCTCACGGGCCCAGTTGCTCTGCGGCACATGGGATCTTCCCAGACCAGGGCTCGAACCCGTGTCCCCTGCATTAGCAGGCAGATTCTCAACCACTGCGCCACCAGGGAAGCCCCATCAAACACCATTTTATTACTGTACCATAGGTATCACACATGCTAGGAACTGAAAGACGTAGTATGTATCTTGCTATCAGTAACTCCTCCCCACTCTTTCCTACACTCTTTCCCCCAAATGTTTTCTGGAATCCTAATTTAAAGTGCAAATATCTTTGGAAGAGAAAAAATACTAGTAAAATCTCTTAAATTTTGAGACTTCTCAGATGACTTTCTTTTTTGTTTATTTTTTGTTGTGGTTGTTGTTGTTTTTTATTGAAGTATAGTTGATTTACAATGTCTCAGGTGTACAGCAAAGTGAATATATATATATATATATAATTTTTCAGATTCTTTTCCTTTATACATTATTACAAAATATTGAATATAGTTCTCTGTGCTCTACAGTAGGTCCTTGTTGTTTATCTATTTTATATATAGTAGTGTGTATCTGTTAATCCCAAATTCCTAATTTATCCCTCCCCTCCTTTCCCCTTTAGCAACTATAAGTTTGTTTTCAGTCTGTGAGTCTGTTTCTGTTTTGTAAATAAGTTCATTTGTATCATTTTTGTTTAGATTCCACATATAAGTGATATCATAGGATATTTATCTTTCTCTGTCTGGCTTACTTCACTTAGTATTATGATCTCTAGGTCCATCCATGTTGCCCAGATGACTTTCTTTTACAAAAGCAGGGCCCATGCACAGTGTGAGGACATACATAGAAGTCTCTGGATGTTGTCGTGGGAAGAGTTGGAGAGAGAAACCTGAAAGGAGCCAAAAATGTCGTGATTGGGCAGCAGGAGGAGACTAAAGTCCTCCCTGACTTTGGGTGGGGCTAGCTGCGGATATCTCAAGTTATTCCATCTCAGTACCTGTTGAAATGTTAAAATTTAATTTTTGTTTTGTTCATATGTTGACCAGTATTCTGGGATTCTGACAATTTAAAAATATAATAAATTTTAAATATTATATAGAATATTCTCACAGTACATTTTTAGAATTGTTTCAACAACGTTCCTAATAGGAAGTGTATTTTTTAAATTTTTGAAGATTCCTTAGTAAGATTCTGGTCACACAGGAATTCTGAGGTTCCAGAGATGGCAACCAAAGCAGAATACCCACATCTAAATTTCACACATAATTTAATACTTTGAACATGCAATTTATGTCAAGTTGTAGGGAAAATTTAACATGACGTTAATGAACACAGTCTAATCAATTAAAATTCTTTATCACGTCTGCTGAATGCCTTCTTTAATATATACTATGATTTAATATACAGGATATAAATGCTGAAAAATCTAAAGATGGAGCATGTTTGACCTTGAAAAGGCATTGATGATAATTCTCCGTGAAATATGCCAGTTGCAATTTCAGAAATGTGCAGACTGCCAGGGATTGCTTAAAAAATGGAAATAGGATTTCATATGATTGACCTTCTAGATCACATATGTGCTGAAATGCCTTTTGTGTTGAAGCTGGGAAGTTTAAAACACTGAGCTCTTAGAAAAGGAACACCCTCCTCACATTCCCAGTGTTCTAAGTCACTTACGCTTTCTGAGCCCAATTCCTTATTTTTAAACTAACTTGAGTCCTTTTGTCACTACTAACTTTCTTGTACCTTCACTTTCATTTCTCAAATGGGATTTTACTGAAAAGTCTTATTGGGTGAAACATTTCAAATAAATAAAAAGTGATACTGTTTGTTAGTACTTTTCTTAACAGCTCCAAATAACATTTGGTGAAAAAGAGAGAGATAGACTCAAAGGCGAAAAGTTAATGGAGAATGAAAAAATATTTCAGTAGCTCATCATTTCTGCTATTTTAAATTCTAATGGTTTTCTGCAGGCGCTGTTAAATGAGATTTTATTTTTTATTAAAAAGCCTATTAGAAAACAAACATGCAAAACCTACAGTTTCAAACGAGTGAGATCTCTTGAGATGGGTTACCAAACCCTAGTTTGTCATGTGTGTGGGTGAAGAGAGATGTTTAAGACACAGAGATGATAGGTATATTGAACCATTGACACACATAGGCACTAGCCATTAAGAAGGAGGCAACTGACCAATGAGAACAGTCTGGTTACAAACAACCTGTAAGGCAGTACCTGTGTGTACCTGTGAACATACGTCTGCTTTGGAGATTCACTCTTTACAGGAAACATCTTGTTTAGGACATCCAGTAAGGATATTCACTGAGGAAGAGGGGCAATAAAAGATCATCTGGTATACCAAATGATGCATACTTAGGTTTGAGGCTTCCCTTCATGTGAATTTTTCTATCTGGATTCTGGAGCTAGTCCCTGCATTGTCTCATTTTACTATTAGCCACAGTATTTTGAAAACAGTATAGGACATATCCCTTAAATAAAAAGCAACAAGAAAATGTGTTCCCAGTACATGTCTTTCTGAGTATTTTTTCTATTGTAGAAGGGGGTTGAGTTTTTTTTTTCTAATAAAACAAATGCTACATTAGTGAAATTCTCCCAAACATTGCAAGTCCGGAAGACAGCTCTGGACTTTAGCAAAGTGGTTCTGACACAAAGGACTACTTAAGCTGATTAGGAATGTCTCTGTTCCCTGTGGATGCCCTCAAGGGATCTATATGAGGTTATATTTCCTGTTTAAAAGTGACAGTCAGAAATGGAATTAGATTAGTTACAGCTCCTTTAAAAAAATACATGCATTTGTATACTAGGATATATACTTGGAAGTTATTTAAATTTGAAGGTTTCAGTATCTCTGTTAGTCAGAGAAACAAAGCACCAGGAAGTTCATCCTTTAGACAATACAGAAAAAAAAAGTAAAAATTAAAAAAAAATTGCTTTCCCTTTACTAAAGCATTGTTACTTAAAAAGCAAATGATTCTGATACCAAAGTTTAGAATTGGTTAATATTTTAAATGATTACCCAAAGACATAATTACATTGAGAGCTCTTATTAGAGAAATGTTAACAGTTACATAAATCCTATTTAGATAGTTATGGCTTCTGGAATCATACTCATGATTTGTGACAGACTTTATGGAAATAGGGAGCATTTACTGAAGTACATTTTAGCGAGCAATATATCCGTTCAGTGCAACGTGAATAGCTACTTTGGTCACGAATAGGTAGTCTCACTGGGTTTGCTTTAATTGCAGGTATGTAGAAAAATGAAATGCTCTATTTGTGTATGAAAATGGATGTTCATTTTGTTCAGGTGAAGTGAGGACCGTTAAATGAAACAGGGTTCAGAAACTTTCAGAAATACTCTACAGCTAGCTTAGAATATTTAGAAATACTCTACAGCCAGTTCTATCTCCTATGCTTAGAGCATAGGGAACAAACCCCCAAAGCCCTCAGCCATACTCCTATCTAGAATGAAACCCAAATCTGCAGCGTGTCAGGGTCTTGCTGGAATGAATCAGCTGATCTGATCTGATGTGAATTTCTGACCTAATTTTGCTGTAGGACTCAGGGCTCAGGCAGAGAAAACAAGGTTAATGTGTTGATAAGGGGGTGAGATTAAACAGCAGAGAGTATCTTAATAACCCTCTCTAATTTCAGCTTCCTCTTGTGTTTGTGATTAATTCCAATCACTTTTCTATTAATCATTTCAGAGGACCACAAGCTGCTTTGCTTATTTTTTTGTTGTTGCTAAAATTGTGCATCCAGATTTCTTTTTTCAAAGCTAAATAAGATATCCAGACATTGGAGTAATTTTCATTAGAATACCAAATGCATGGGGAGATTTTTATTCATAGGACCATACGATTAGAGGAGAGAATTCAATAATTTGCCTTGTTCATCCCTCACTGCTCTATATTGAGCCAGAAGCCAAATCTACAAGGCTGATCCTAAATGAATTGATTTATTTAAAATGTTCTATTTTTTTTTAGTGCTGGAGGGGAAAGTTAATATTAATGAGCATATATCTAATGATACCACTTATGCTCATTAATATTAACTTTCCCCACTTAGCCTAAGGACACCACATTTGTCCATTTTGGCTGTTGGGCCAGTTCACTTTATAAGTCAAAATGGTGTCTGTCCTGCTGGGCTCCTGTTTTCAGTAAGGGTCACCACAGTCTTAAGAGGATTTATACAAACATCAGCATTCATCTATTTACAATTCACATTACATCTATATTTGTAATAGATGTGATTTTAGGTTTCTCACTCCATCACCTGCCAGGGCAATTAGAGGTCACATTAAGAGGGACCTTTAATGGCTCGTGTTAAGGTAAGCCTTTATTCTTCTCACATACCTTTTTGAGAGCTATTTATACTTCTGGTTGTTTCAACTTTAATTACATCTGGGACCTAGCACTCACTTTACGTTTTAAGAAGCTCAGTGTCTATTCTGTATCTGAAATAAATAGACAGATGTTGGCAAGAGGAGGGGCTTTTTAGAACACAATCCCACGTGAGACTGTCAGTCAGCCTGAGAATTAAGCTCTTCTTATGCTGAGGAAATCACAGCAAGAGTGAACCTTCCAAACATCCAAACCTGTGGCGACCTGAATCATTGAAAAGAAACCCATTGGAAAACTTAAGGTACTCTTTCTTGCAGAAGTAGTGTTAAATATTTAGAGATGGTTATAGATTAATGAGGCAATAGTTTTTAGTCTAGGGCTGTTTCTTTATACTCTTCAGCCTGTCAGAGGATATTCTCAATCTTTAAGTAAGCATGGCCTTTGGAAAAGGTTTAAAAACCCAGATAAGGAAAAGAAATTATTATTGAGCAAGGGTATGAGTCAGGGGATTTTTCTTTAGCTACTAAAAATGCAATATAGCTTAGAGAACATGTCTAATGTAACAAATGATATGGCTAGAGCAGAGGCTGAGCATGTTAATAAAATAGCTCGAAGGCTTCTGTCCAACTTTGACATAGCCTGAAGAAAACATCTTCATTATAAATTTATAGATCACCTTGAAATTAACTTTAATCATGAATTGATAGATGGAAAATCAAGCCCCTCTCCCAAAATGAATCTCTGCGTGGAACACATGCCTCTAGAGTTATTCTCAATAACATTCATATTTGGAAATAACAGGACAGAATATTCATGTCCATGCTAGAATATGAATATAACTAGCCTGCCAGGAAGCAGAGGGAGAAAAAATTTTTTTAAAGAAAAGCACTTTCATTAAGATGTACAAGGAAGCTGTTTTAAAAATAAAAATATCAGCATTTAAAATCCATTATTTTAACTAGTAAATTGCATTTTAGTCTTTGATTTGGGACTAAGTATACCACTCAGCATATCCTGATGTTTGAATAAGAAATGAAGTGGTTCAGCAGTGAAGAAGAGCTTCACCAAGAAGACTTGTTAATTTTCTCTTAGGGTGAGGTTTATATGTGTTGCATGGATATTTTGTTTCTATATAAAGTTTTTCATTAAGCATTTATTGAACATCTATTATAGGTCAGGCATAGTTCT
Source organism: Balaenoptera acutorostrata (assembly GCF_949987535.1). Classification (NCBI taxonomy): domain Eukaryota; kingdom Metazoa; phylum Chordata; class Mammalia; order Artiodactyla; family Balaenopteridae; genus Balaenoptera; species Balaenoptera acutorostrata. Next base: position 81,823,484 of record NC_080071.1, read on the forward strand.
AGGTGCTTGGGATAAAGCAGGGAACAAAACAGTAAAATAAATAAATAAATAAATAAATAAATAAATAAATAAATAAAAGCTTGCCCTCATGGGATTTACAATCTGGTGTGGGTGGGATGAGGACGACAGACAATAAACAAGTAGAGTAGAGAGCAAGTTAAAATGCAACACGTTCTATGAAGAAAATGAAATCAGGGCGTTTGGGTCAGGGGTTTGGAAAGAGTGCAAAGGTATACAGGTGGGTCAGGAAAAGACACACTACGGATGTCACATTTGAGAAAGGGCCTGAAGTAAGTGAGGGAAGAAGCCGTGTGGATCTCCCGGGTGACAGATTTCTAGGAAGAAGGAACACCCAGAGAAGAGGTCCTAGAGGGGAGCATTCCTGACATGTTGGGAGGAACTATAAGGAGGTCAGAGTGGCTGGAGGGGAGCAAGCAAGGGGTCAGAAGGTCAGGTCAGAAGTAATGGGGTCCGATCTTGTCCGGCCACGCGCCACGAGGTCACTGTCAAGACTTTGGCTTCCACTCATTTGAGATGAGATGAGAATTTTTGGTAGGGTTTTGGGAGAAAGAATGCCATAATCTGACTCCTCTAATACAAAGGAGGATCATTCTGGCTGCTCTGTGGGGCAGAAGCAGGAACATCAGTTGGGAGGCTGTAAAAACCATCACGAGAAGGACAGACGGTGGCATGGACCAGAGCAGCAGCGCTGGACGGGGGAGAAGTGGTGGGATTGGAGGTACATTTTGAAGGTAGAGTTGATGGAATTTGGTGCCAGATTGGACGTGGGGTGTGAGAGCAAAATAAAAGATGACATTCCCATTAGCTGGGATGGTGAAGACAGCAGAAAAAGGGGTTTTGGTGAGAAAGGTTTGGGGCCTATTGAGATGTCTATTAGGCTTTTAATGATTTGTTGGTATCTGTAAGAATTTCATGTTTCATTTTTGATACTTTGTGGGTATGAGATTGAAGAATTGTATAGAAATTTGGAATACTGTTTTTTAGGGTGTATAGTATAATTTATTCGATCCTTTCCACGTGATAGAGCTTTAGGTTGTTAACATTTTTTTTTTAACTATTCCAGATAATGCTATAAAAAACATTCTTTTCAAACTATCTTTTGCACATTTAGAAGTGTTTTCGTAGGCTAGTACCTTAGAAATATAACTGCTAGATCACAGGGTTTGAGCTAAATTGCCCTCCTGGCATGCAGGACAGATATACAAAATACAACGTTGTATACACACATATTTAAGTTTGAGGAAAGATGATTTTTAACGTTTATTCAGCAAAGGGCAAGCATGTAGCTTAACCAGAGCACATGAACAATTGCCTGGAGGTCTCTGCCTTTGTGCGGAGTTAGTGGAGTTAAGTGATCTTGATTCTAAGACCTATGTGATCCGCGTTCTCAGATGCTTTCCAGTTGGGGCAGAGATAACCATCCTAGTCCTATAATCTAAGAAGCAAGATGAAAGGCAGATGTAGGCATGCAGAATAGTTGACATTTTTAAAAAGGAAAAATGCTCTAACAATGGGTAGATACAATTATTAGCGTTGGTCATGTTCATTTATGGCCTTTTTTGAAGTGATGGAGACGTAGTTAATTAGTTTGTTAATTTATGCACATTGCACATTTTTCCTGTCCTGGGGTATTTTAATAAATCTGTGGATTATCACCCTATTGTAAGATGGAAATTTAGAGTAACAGTGTGTGGGTGGGTACAGGAGGGGATAACTGAGTCGTGGAAAAATCCTAGTCCCTGCACAGAAGGTGGGATTGGTTTATTCCACTTCTTAGTTTTAGTGAGACCCATAAAGGGGTCCTTAATTCTTAAAGTGAAGTTTACTCATTTGTTAATTAGAAATAATAATATTCATTTTGTT